>NC_080174.1:49079093-49388736 GCF_950295315.1 Erinaceus europaeus | reverse complement strand
CCATAGCTGAACAGTACACTGGTGTAAGAAAAAAAAAAAAAAAAAAAGAAAGAAAGGAAGGAAAAAATCAATATTTAAATTGTTTGATGTTAAGCCTGTAAATTGCTTTCTTTTTTTTTTTTAAAGATTTTATTTATTTATTAATGAGAAAGATAGGAGGAGAGAAAGAACTAGTCATGACTCTAGTACATGTGCTGCTGGGGATTGAACTCAGGACCTCATGCTTGAAAGTTCAGTGCTTTATTCACTGCACCACCTCCCAGACCAAAAATTTCTTTCTTTGTAAAAAAATTTTTTATTTTTATTTATTTATTGGATAGAGACAGCTAGAAATTGAGATGAAGGGAAAGATAAAGGAGAGAGACAGAGAGACACCTGCAGCCCTGCTTCACCACTTGTGAAGCTTTTCCCCAGCAGGTGGGAACTGGGGCCTTGAACCTGGGTCCTTGCACATGGTAATATATATGCTTAACCAGGTGCACCACCGCCAGGCCCCTACAAATTGCTTTCTTCAGTCTAATGTTCACCCAACTGAGCTATTTCAGCGGGCTACAAATTGCTTTCTTAAGACAGAAAATAAGGGGCCTGGTGGCGGCGTACCTGGTTGAGCGTACATGTTACCATGAACAAGGACCCGGGCCAAGTGGTTACACACCAGCTTAAAATATGACCTAAAAGTTGGCTCAGCAGGTAGATGCTGGTGGTCACGTGGGTGGCCTTGCGACAGAGGTAAGCCACTGGCGTCCCCATTGCCAGTTCAAGGGCTTGCACAAAACAGAAGGGACCCACCAGGAGAAATTCAGGTATGAACTTCAAATTTTAAGACAAGACTTATATAGCAAAGTGGAACAAAGAACATTTTTCACGTATGTCAGTATTCATAGGTTTCCAAAAGGTCAGTACCCCTATGGTGGGGAGAGCTAAGGAATGATGGGAATTGATGAGATACCAAAAGGTCAAAGCAGTTAGTTTCCATGAAGCAGAGGTGTTAATTACCTAAAGGTATTAAGAAAAACATGGTGGCTAAACCAGCAGAGTGAGATAAAGCAGAGAAGAGCAGAGCATGGATGTAAAACATGGTGATCAAAGAAGGAGGAATAAGGTGTGTGGTGGTCTCATTGTTAAGTTACTGTCAAGGCAGTGTGATGGAGTATACTTTGTATGTGATCAAAAGATGGTGACCTTATAGTCAACTTTAAGTGAACTTTCAAGCAGGCAACCATTTGGTTTACAGCAGAGGAATGAGTTAAGTGTTAGAGGTTGCAGGTGTCTGTGAAGCCTGGGAGACTGACAAGGGGGAACTGAGTCAGGAAAGCATTTTCTTCCAAGCTCTATCCTCGAAAGGGAGAGATTGACAGGTGGGGTGTCTTTTCAGACCTCCATCCCAAGGATGGGGGAGTTCCCCTATGCTCTACCATGCTTTCACATAATCCCACAATTCCTCCTTTTCTTTTTCATTAATGAGCAGTGTTTATGGGTCTGTATCAGCAAAGGATGTCATGTCTGTCATAGGGACAGCCGTGTAGGGATGAATGGAAACTTTCTGAACTGTAACGTTTATAATGTCATGTATGCGTCTTTTGAGGAATTGAATAAGGCAAGGAGTAATCAGTAATAGAACTGCAATAGCCATCAAGAAGCCTAGAAAAGGTAAAAGACAAGAAGTTAGAGGGAAGAAAACCAAGAGTTAGTACTGAAAGAGGAATAGGAATTCGTAAGGTCACAGCTGAGTTTATGCAAAGTATCAACATTTTGTTCTACCAGTCCAGATTCATTTATGAAAAAGCAGCATTCTTCTTGTAGTGCCACACATGTCCCCCCATGTTCCATCAGAATTAAGTCAAGAGCTTTGCGGTTCTGGAGTGTCACTTTGGCAAGAGAGTTTATCTGTCTCTGGAGAGACTCCAAACTGTCAGAGGTTGAAGTTGGTCTTCGATGAGTCCAGCCATATAGAGAGAATGTCCCAAAGCACCACCTGCAAGTCCAATGGAGGCAGTCAGTCCAGTGCCAATGACCAGGGGAAGAAACACTGCACGTCTGTTCCTTGGGTGGTGGGATGTCAGCTAGTGGAATTCTTCTTCTCCATAGAGGGTTGGCTGTGGAACAAGAGAGACTAGGAGGCAAGGACTGGGTAGAGAAGAGTTGACACGAAAATATAGGGTGGAATTGCACCAGAACACAAACAGAGGAGGGGCATACACGTTAGAAGATAAAGTGAGGTTTTTTGAACATTGGGGAACATTGGAAGAAAAGGAAGAGGTTAACAGACATATAAGGATGAAGTCAGAGCTAATAGCTTCTGTATAGACAGGAATTGAGGTAAGGAGTGGTAAATCAGCTAGGTAGGCTAATGAGGGTGGCTGGGGTATTGTTTACTGGTGTGGCTGCGAGAAGGGGTCTGTCAAGAGAAGCACACAGGAAGGAGTTTGAGGCATTTGGGAGAGCAGGGGATTGATCAATAAGAGAGACAACATATTGAAGATAGTCAGGCCATGACGAGAGATCAAGGTTGGAGGAATGGGAGCAAGAGCTTGAGAAAGAGCTTGTTCATGTTTGACTATCATATTTTAAGTTTGAACTTCTCTAGAGGCAGAGACAAACTGTCAAGAGATGAAAATATCAGCAGTAGGAGAATTAGAAGTAGCACTATAACAAAGCTTTCCAGTGACTCTAGTGGCCCATCTGTTATGCCAGGGGTCATGAATAATGATTTTAAGAGATCCCTTGCCAGAAAAATATTGTCAGCTAAGGTTGAATATTGGTGTGGGGTCCTTGTGGTAACCATATCTGATAAACCCAAAGAGAGATAATAGGTGGACAGTTTGAATTTTTGTAAATATTAAAAAGGTTTAGTGTAGTTACTCCATTAATGCTTTAGCCAACTGAATATTGGGGAGGGGGCATTCCCTCTCTTTTTTTATTTAATTGTGCCTAAAGGTTTGATGTGTCCTCTAAACAATGTCTCGTCTTTGAGGGTTATAGGAAATATCTGTAATGAGAGTAATGTTCTAAAGGGAACAAAAAGTAAGTCGAATTAGTATGTCTATTACAGCAAAATAGGAGAGCATATTGCTTATAAAAAAAGTATTCATAGTTATAGTTACAGTTATAATTACAGTTATAGTGGCAGTGCTCTGAAAGGGATCACACTTTAAAATCAGAACTCAAGTGAAAGAGCATGTTCAAAATTATATTTGAAAGCCCTTAAGTTACCTATATTTTGCAATATATATATATATATATTTGCAATATATATATATATATATATATATATCTGCTTTCTTAGATATCAGAACTAAGCTGAAAAAATAACTAATGGAAAAATAGAGGGGTTATCTCAAAATAGACATCAGACTATTCTGTTTCTTTTCCTTTAAATATATTTTATTTTAGAGAGAGAGAGAAAGAAAAACCAGAGCACTGCTCACCTCTGGCTTATGGTGGTGCTGGGGATTGAGTCTAGGACCTCTGGTGCACTGTTTTGTCTTTAAGAAAAAGATTTGAGGGAGTCAGGCGGTAGCATAGCAGATTAAGCGCACATGGCGCAAAGCACAAGAACCAGCATAAGGATCCTGGTTCGAGCCTCCAGCTCCCCACCTGCAGGGGAGTCGCTTCGCAGGCGGTGAAGCAGGTCTGCAGGTGTCTATCTTTCTCTCCCCTCTCTCTGTCTTCCCCTCCTCTCTCCATTTCCCTCTTCCTATCCAACAATGACAACATCAATAACAAAACAATAATAAATACAACAATAAACAACAAGGGTAACAAAAAAGAAAATAAATAATTAAAATATTTAAAAAAAAATAAAAAGATTTGGAAGGGATTGAGGTTGGGCAGAGACTTCAGCAGTGCTCCTGGTAGCTGCAGGGTGGTTCCAATAGACTTAAAAAATTTTTTTTTAATTATCTTTATTTATTTACTGGATAGAGATAGCCAGAAATCAAGGGAGATGGGGGTGATAGAGAGGGAGAGAGACAGAGAGACACTTGCAACACTGCTTTACCACTTGCAAACCATTCCCCTTGAAGGTGGGGACCAGGGTCTTGAACTTGGGTTCTTGAACATTGTAGCATGTGCACTCAACCAGGTGTGCCACCACCTAGTCCCCATCCAATAGACCTTTTAAATTCAAAATTCTTTTTTTATTATTTCTTTATTGGGGAATTAATGCTTTATTTTTTAAAATTTTATTTATTTATTTATTTTACCAGAGCACTGCTCAGCTCTGGCTTATGGTGGTTCAGGGGATTGAACCTGGGACTTTGAAGCCTCAAGCATGAGAGTCTCTTTGCATAACCATTATGCTATCTACCCCTGCCCGAATTAATGTTTTATATTCAACAGTAAATACAATAGTTTGTACATGCATAACATTCCCCAGTTTCCCATATAAACAATACAACTCCCACTAGGTCCTCTGTCATCCTTCTTGGACCTGTATTCTCCCCACACACCCACCCCCACCCCAGAGTCTTTTACTTTGGTGTGGTATGCCAATTCCAGTTCAAGTTCTACTTGTGTTTTTTTTTTTTTTCTGATCTTGTTTTTCAACTTCAAATTCAAAATTCTATTACAAGAACCACTTTTTTTTCCCAGTATTGAACACGGGGGTCACTTCACAGGTGGTGAAGCAGATTTGTAAGTATCTATCTTTCTCTACCCCTCTCTGTCTTTCCCTCCTCTCTCCATTTCTCTCTGTCCTATCTAACAACAATGACATCAGTAACAACAACAATAATAATTACAACAACAATAAAAAACAACAAGGGCAACAAAAGGGAAAATAAGTAAATAAATATTAAAAATTTTAGTGGTCCGGGAGGTGGCGCAGTGATAAAGCTTTGAACTCTCAAGCATGAGGTCCCAAGTTCAAAATCCAGCAGCACATGTGCCAGAGTGATGTCTGGTTCTTTCTCTATCCTCCTATCTTTCTCATAAATAAATAAAATCTTTTTTTAAAAAAAAGATTTTTTTAAATTCTTTTTTTGTTTTTTTGATTTTTTAAAATTCTACTACAAGGACCACTTGCTTTTTTTTGTTAATTTTTTTCCAGTATTGAGTGTTGAACTCCAAGGCTTCACACATTGCAAGGCATGTGCTCTACCACCTGAACAGTTCTTCCAGTTTGCTGTTATGTTAAGCAACTACCATCATAGTACATACTAAAAATCACTGTGTGTGTAATATTAAATTCATTTTAATTAATTTATTAATTTATTTCTTCCAGGGTTATTGCTGGGGCTTGGTGCCTGCACCATGAATCCACTGCTCCTGGAGGCCATTTTTTCCCCTTTTTGTTGGCCTTGTTGGTGTGGTTATTATTGTTGTTGCTGTTGTTGTTGCATAGGACAGAGAGGAATTGAGAGAGGAAGGTAAGACAGAGAGGGGGAGAGAAAGACAGACACCTGCAGACTTGCTTCTCTGTCCATGAAACGACACCCCCCACCCCCACAGGTGGGAAGCCAAGGGCTCGAACCAGTATCCTTATGACGGTCCTTGCACTTTGTGCCATGTGCGCTTCACCCACTGCTCTACTGTCTGAGCCGCGTAATATTAAATTAAAAGTTGCATCTTTGAAGATTGATGATTGGAGGCTAGGTTCTAAAGTTGGGATTAGTTAAATATCCCTCTGATGAATGCATAGCAAAGTGCCACTAGTTGTACTATGGAAAAGAGATGGACTCAGGAGAACCCACGTTGGGGACCTAGCGCAGGGTTCACAGAGATCTTCCCAGAGGAAGTTACAGTAAGTTGACTCCTGAAAGATTGGTAGTCACTAACTGGACAAGCTGACTCTGGGGAAGAAAGCTCTTGGCACACAAAACACCTTAACCAGTGGATAGTGGAGACCTCCTTTGAATGACTGATTGCCCATGTGACTGATTCCACAGCACCTTTGCTGCCCAGAGGAAGGCTAGGATCCTCTGTTCTAGTGCTAAGAATTCTGGGTGGTCCTTGAACCTCAGGAACCGTTCCACTTTCTAGGAAATACTAGTGAGTCCTTAAGACTTCAGGTTTCATGTTTTGTTTTTTAATTTATTTTCTATATTTATAAAAAGGAAGCATTGACAATTCACAGGATAAGAGGGTACAACTCCACACAATTCCCACCACCAGAACTCTGTATCCCATCCCTTCTCCTGATAGCTTTCCTATTCTTTTTTTAAATTATTTATTTATTTATTTTCCCTTTTGTTGCCCTTGTTTTTGTTGTTCTAGTTATTATTGTTGTTATTGATGTTGTTGTTGTTAGAACAGAGAGAAATGGAGAGAGGAGAGGAAGACAGAGAGGAGGAGAGAAAGATAGACACCTGCAGACCTGCTTCACTGCCTGTGAAGCGACTCCCCTGCAGGTGGGGAGCTGGGGGATAAAACCGGGATCCTTATGCCGGTCCTTGCACTTTGCGCCACGTGCGCTTAACCCCTGTGCTACCGCCCAACTCCCAGCTTTCCTATTCTTTAACCCTCTGGGAGTATGGGCCCAAGGTCATTGTGGGATGCCTAAGGTGAAAGGTCTGTCTTCTGTAATTGCTTCCCCACTGAACATGGGTGTTGACAGTTCGAGCCATACTCCCAGCTTGCCTCTCTCTTTTCCTAGTAGGGTGGGGCTCTGAGGAAGCTGAGCTCCAGGACACATTGGTGGGGTTGTCTGTTCAAGGAAGTCCAGTTGGCAACATGGTAGCATCTGGAACCCGGTGGCTGAAAAGAGAGTTAACATACAAAGCCAAACAAACTGTTGAACAATCATGAACCTAAAGGCTGGAATAGTGCAGATGAAGAGTTGGGGGTATCCATTTTGTAGATAGCTAGTAGGCATATTTTAGTTATATTTCAAAGGGCTGTGGCTATACTAGCTTTTTTTCCCCTTTTGTTGCCCCTGTTGCTTTATCGTTGTTGTAGTTATCATTGTTACTGATGTCATTGTTGTTGGATAGGACAGAGAGAAATGGAGAGAGGAAGGGAAGACAGAGTGGAGGAGTGAAAGATAGACACCTGCAGACCTACTTTGTCACATGTGAAGCGACGCCCCTGCAGGTGGGGAGCTAGGGATTTGAACCTGGATTCTTGCGCTCATCCTTGCGCTTTGCGCCATGTGCGTTTAACCCCTGCACTACCTTCTGACCCCAGGGATCCATGTTTATATCTGGTGCATACTTAGCTTTCTGAAATGATGTGGTGAGGCTTTGAGGGAGTAATTCTAGAATCTGCTCTGATGTGATATGACAGAACTTCTCTCCTAGGCCTCTCTGTAACGTGGGGGTTGGAGCTAGTTGAGCCCTTACAGCTCTAATAGTCCCTTTGACACTAAAGAAATAGTACCCAGCACTAATATGAAAACCTCCTCTCCCTACCTCTTGCTGTGGCATTAGCTTTGAGCATGAATCTAATTCCACCGATTACTGGAACCTTAGGGCAGTCATTTCACCTTTTTGAGGCTCATCTCCTCATGTGTAAAACAGGGGGGCACTGTCCCCATCCCTCAGTATTGTGTGAGGATTAAATAAGATCTCAGACATAAAGCATTTGTTGTGTGCCAAGCCCAGCAAATAGCAGCTGCTGTCACTCTTTGTAGTGGTTGTGAAATGGAACATGTTAACTCTGCTGATTGCTGCAAAAAGCACCACCTCCCTCAGGGTTTAACCATCAGTGAAAGCTCTGAAAGTAGCACCAGTAGGTCCTCTGATGGATGTTCAGGGAAACACCCAGAGTTGGGTAGCTTCATTTTGGCAGGAACAGAGGAAATTCCCTGCTGGGAAAAGTCTGCTCGGTAGGCGGTAGCTGCACTTGCTTGTGGGCACAAAGATTTCCAGACAAAGCTTTAGAAGCGAGCTTGGGATGGAATCTGGATGACCCAAATTAGGTCATGGTGGGAAAGAAAATGCCCATTGCCCTCAGCTGCTAACCAGGGCCAGGACCAAATGGGGCAGGATGAACAAGAGAAGTGAGAGCCTCTAGGCCCCGCCATCACCCTGGTCTGACCATCTGGTTTCTACCTATATTGTAACTTAAACAGTTTAACCTTTTTTTCTACACCAGGGCTGTCAGTACCTGCTCAGTGACTCCACCACTCCTGGTGGCATTCTTTTTTTTAATTATTATCATTATTTTATTTGTTTGATAGGACAGTGAGAAATTGAGAGGGGCAGGAGAGATAGGGGAAGAGAGAGAGGGGGCCAAGTAGTGGCATACACAGCTAAAACACATATGTTATCCTAGCTTGAGCCTCCCATCCCCACCAGTAAGGGGAAAGCTTCGTGAGTGGTGAAGCAGGTCTGCAGGTACCTATCTTTCTCTCTCCCTTTTTATTTCCCCACTCCCTCTCAATTTCTATCTGTCCTATCAAATAAAAAAATAGGAAAAAAATGGGGAGCCAGGTGGTAGCACACCTGGTTGAGCGCACAGTTACAGTGTGCAAGGACCCAGGCTCAAGCCCCTGATCCCCACCTGCAGGGGGAAAGCTTCACAAATGGTGAAACAGGGCTGCAGGTGTCTCTGTCTCTTCCCCTCTCTATATCTCTTTTCCTCTCGGTTTCTGGCTGTCTCTATCAAATAAATAAAGATAATAAAAAATAATAATAAAACATGTTTTAAAATAGGGAAAAATGGCCACTGGAAAAAGTAGATTTGTAGTGCCAGTACCAAGTCCTAGCAATAACCCTAGTGGTAATAAAAGAAAGGGGGTAGATAGCATAATGGTTATGCAAACAGACTCTCATGCCTGAGGCTCTAGAGTCCCAGGTTCAATCCCCCATACTACCATAAGCGAGAGCTGAGCAGTGCTCTTTAAAAAAAAAAAAGAAAGAGAGAGAGAGAAGAGAAGGGACAGCTGCAGCCTTGCTTCATCAATCATGAAGTCCCCCCAACACACACACAGGAGGAAACTAGAGGTTTGAATCTGGGTCCTTGCACATGATAACATGGACACTTAACTGAGTGTACCACCTCCCAACACCTTAGTCTAACATATTCTTTTTCTTTGTAATCATTATCTTTATTTATTAGATAAAGACGGTCAGAAATCTAGAAGGAAGAGGGAGATAGAGAAGAAGAGAGACAGAGAAACACCTGTATATCTGTTTCACCACTCATGAAGCTTTCCCACTGCAGGTGGGGACTGGATGCTCGAACCTAGCCAGGTCCTTGTGCATTATAACATGTGTAGTCAACCTGGTGTGCCACCACCCAGTCCCTCTAACATATTCTAAATACATATATTCAAACTATTAATGACAAATAATTACATATATATTCTATTATATTCCAGGTGAAATATAGAGTTTCACATGAGGGTGAGAAAGAGCAAAGTCAAAACACCCCTCCAGTATAAGCAGCACCAGAAATTAAACTGGGAGCCTCAGGCATGTGAGAACTGAGCTTTATCAACTGAGCTACTTCCTATTCTTTGTATAATATAAAGCTGAGTCCCAGAAAGGGATAGGGACTTGCCCAAGATAACACAGAAAATTGGAACCAGGCTCTAGGTGTCTGGCTTCAGATCCAAGAATTCCAGGCAAATTCCTTGACTTTTGTCAAGTGGGCAAGTTGCTGGTTGTTTCCTTGGCAACTGCAGCAACTCCAGATGTTTTCTATCTCCACATTTTCATGGGAATTAGGCCACCCAAGTGAGAGCTAGGTTCAGACTCAGAGAGACAATGTGTTTGGTTTAAGGGGCAGTGAGAAAGGCTTTTCTTATTGAAATACGACTCTGGACCAGACACAGTCAGTCTCTCAACCCTCCTACCTCACCCCATCTCCCCAGATCCCAGAACACCCCAGCCCCAACTATTTTTCTGGCTTAGGAACTGACTTACATGATTCCTTTGCTCCAGGCAGAGCTCAACTGTGAATTCTCATTGCAGAAAGCTGAAAGTTCTGGAAAGAAAACGCTGCCAGGATCCCTTAGTCACCACTGGGAGGCACCTGGAGGGATAAATGTGGAGCTACACCTGCACTAAACCATCTCTGCCACTTATCGGTTGCTCCACCTCTCTGCATCTATAAAATGGGGCTAAGTGGTCTGGGAGGTGGTGCAGTGGATTAAAGCACTGGACTCTCAAGCATGAGGTCCTGAGTTCAATCTCTGGCAGCACATGTACCAGAGTGATATATAGTTCTTTATTTCTCTCTCCTCCTGTCATTCTTATTAATAAATAAATAAAATCTTTTAAAAAAAATAAATAAAAAATAAAAATAAAATGGGGTTAATACTATCAATGTCTCAAGTTTCTATAAGAAGTAAATAGCATAATGAATGTAGAAGACCAGACATATAAATAGGTATTCAGAATAACTGTATCAGCGTTCTGAATTGTAAACTAGAGCCCTGTCTAGGTTATCTATCTAACAGAAACATGGTCAGAGGAGGCCAGGTGTTAGTTCACCAGTACAGTGCACACTTCACTGTGCATGAGGACCCAGGCTCGAACCCTCTGGCTGTTGCATGGGAGCAGCACGTAAAGCAATGGAGCAGTGCAGTGCTATGGTGTCCTCCGTGTGTCTCTGTCTCTCACCCTCTATGCAAAAAAAAGGGGGGGGTTCAGGCAGTAGTGCACTAGGTTAAGCACACATGGTGCGAAGCACAAGAACCAGCTTAAAGATCCTGGTTCGAGCCCCCCAACTTCCCACCTGCAGGGGGGTCGCCTCACAAGCAGTGAAGCAGGTCTGCAGGTGTCTATCTTTCTCTCCTCCTCTCATCTCCCCTCCTCTCTCAATTTCTCTCTGTCCTATCCAACTACATCAATGGCAACAATAACAATAATGATGACAACAACAAGGGCAACAAAATGGAAAAAAATGGCTTCCAGAGGGAGTCGGGTATTAGCGCAGTGGGTTAAGCGCAGGTGGTGCAAAGCGCAAGGACTGATGTAAGGATCCCGGTTCGAGCCTCCGGCTCCCCACCTGCAGGGGAGTCGCTTCACAAGCTGTGAAGCAGGTCTGCAGGTGTCTATCTTTCTCTCCCCCTCTCTGTCTTCCCTTCCTCTCTCCATTTCTCTCTGTCCTATCCAACACCAGTGACAGCAATAATAACAACAACAATAAAAAACAACAAGGGCAACAAAAAGGGTAGAAATGAATATTTTTTTAAAAATGGCTTCCAGGAGCAGTGGATTCATGGTGCAGGCACCGAGCCCCAGTGACAAGCCTGGTGGCAAAAAAAAAAAAAAAAAATCTAGTGTGTAGTCCAAGCAGTTACTCTGGCAGCAAAAAAAATAAGGTCAGAGCCCCATACATATGGACATCTCATTTTTAAAAAAAGATTTTATTTACTTATTTATTAAGGAGAAAGATAGGAGGAGAGAGAGAAAAAGCCAGACATCACTCTGGTACATGTGCTGCCGGGGATTGAACTCAGGACCTCATGGTTGAGAATCTAGTTTCTTAGCCACTGTGCCATCTCCAGGATCACAGACATCTCAGTTTTTATAATGGGGCCCAAATTATTAAATGAAGAAATTCATTTAATAAATGGTGCTGGGAAATTTGGGCTGAAATGTGCAGAAGAATGAAACAACCACTATATCTCACCAGAAACAAAAGTAAACTCCAAATGGATCAAGGACCTAGATTTTAGACCAGAAACTATCAAATATTCAGAGGAAAATATTGGTGAAAATCTTTCCCATCTAAATCTCAAGGGCATCTTTGATGATACAGACTCAATTGCAAGGAAGACTGAAGCAAAAATAAACCAATGGGACTATAGCAGATTAAAAAGCTTCTGCACAGCAAAAGAACCCATCACCCAAACAAAGAGACTCCTCACAGGATGGAAGATCATTATATACATCAGACAAGAGGCTAATAACCAAAACTTATAGAGAGCCCACCAAATTTAGCAACAAAAAAGCAAATGACCTAATTCAAAAGTGGGGAGAGGATGTGAACAGAATATTCACTGTAGAAGAGATACAGAAAGGCCAAAATATGAAAAATTGCTCCAAGTCACTGATTATCAGAGAAATGCAAATAAAGACAACAATGAGATACCACTTCACCCCTGTGAGGATGTCATACATCAGAAACGACAGCAACAACAAATGCTGGAGAGGTTGTGGGGACAAAGGATCCCTCTGGCACTGCTGATGGGAATATAAACTGGTCCAACCCCTGTGGAGAGCAGTCTGGAGAACCCTCACAAGCCTAGAAATGGACCTTCCTTATGACCCAATAATCTCTCCTAGGAATATATCCTAACGAGTCAAGCACATCCATCCAAAAAAGATATGTGTACTCCAATGTTTATAGCAGCACAATTTGTAATAGCCAAAACCTGGAATCAACCCAGGTATCCAACAACATATAAGTGGCTGAGAAAGTCGTGGTATATATACACAATGGAATACTAATCAGTTACTAAGAATAATGAATCCACCTTCTTCAACTCATCTTGTATGGAGCCAGAAGCAATTTTATGTTAAGTGAGATAAGCCAGAAAGAGAAAGAGGAGTATGGGATGATCCCATTCATAAACAGAAGTTGAGAAAGATGAACAGAAAGGGAACTGCAAAGCAGAATCTGAGTTTGGAGTAGGGCACCAAAGTAAAAAACTTGGAGAGGGGTTAGATTTTCAGCTTCACTGTAGTGGGGGTGAGGGTAGGGACACAGACCTTGGGTGGCGGGAATGGTGTTAATATATACCCCTATTAACTTATAGTCATATAAATCACTATTTAAAAAGAGTCTTTAAAAAAATTTATTATCTTTATTATTTATTGGATAGAGATAGCCAGAAATTGAGAGGAAGGGGGAGATAAAGAAGGAGCAAGAGAGACCAGGTGGTGGAGCATCTGTTGAGTGCACATGTTATAGTGCTGCGGGGGAAAGCTTTATGAGTAGTTAAGCAATGCTGCAGGTGTCTCTCTGTCTCTCCCTCTCTATCACCCCCTTCCCTCTAGATTTCTGGATGTCTCTGTCCACTAAAGAAATTTAAAAAAAAAAAAGCCACCATAAAAAAAGAGAGGGCTGGGGAGACAGCATAATGGTTATGCAAAAGCATATATATATATCCCCTTTTGTTGCCCTCATTTTCTTATTGTAGTTGTTGTTGTTGTTATTGATGTCATCGTTGTTGAACAGAACAGAGAGAAGTGGAAAGAGGAGGGGAAGACAGAGAGGGGGAGAGAAGGATAGACACCTACAGACCTGCATCACCACCTGTGAAGTGACCCCTCGCAAGTGGGGGTCTAGGAGCTTGAACCAGGATCCTTATGCCAGTCCTTGCGCTTTGCACCACGTGCATGCACTTAACCTGCTGCGCTACTGCCCAACTCCCACAAAAGTCTTTCAAGTCTGAGGCTCTGAGGTCCCAGGTTCAATTCCCAGCACCACCATAAGCCTGAAATAAACAGTGTTCTGGTCTAGAAAAGAAAAGAGAAAAAAGAAAGAAAAGAAAGAGAGAGCGAGAGCAAGACAGAGAGACACCTGCAAAACTGCTTCACCACTTTTATGCTTAACCCATGCACTCCTGTCCTGCCTGCATTCCCACCCCCTTTTTTTAAAGAAGTATGAGAATACAGCTCAGCTCTGAAGTACACAGTGTCAGGGATCTAACCTGGGACCTCATGCATGCAAGTCCTGTTCTCTAATGCTGAGTATCTCCCTGGTCTCTCTCTATTTTTTTAAATTTTTATTTATTGGACAGAGACAGCCAGAAACTGAGAGGGTAGGAGAAGACAGAGTGGGAGAGAGAGTGAGACAACTGCAGCATTGCTTCACCACTTGCAAAGCTTTCTCCCTGCTAGTGGGGAGTCAGAGCTCAAACTCAGATCCTTTAACCTTGTAACATGTGTGCTCAAACAGGTGTGCCACCACCCATCCACCCTGGCCTCTGCTCTTAATTATCTCATTTGGAAAATAGTACAGTGGGGAGCCGGGTGGTGACACACCTGGTTAAACGCTCACATTACAGTGCTCAAGGACCTGGGTTCAAGCAAGGCCCTGGTTCCCACCTCATGAGTGGTGAAACAGGGCTGCATATGTCTCTATCTCTTTCCCTCTCTGTCTCCCTTCCCCTATAAACTTCTCTCTTTTTATTATTTATTTATTTATTTAATATTTATTTATTTATTCCTTTTTGTTGCCCTAGTTGTTTTTGTTGTTGTAGTTATTATTGTTGTCGTCGTTGTTGGATAGGACAGAGAAATGGAGAGAGGAGGGGAAGACAGAGACGGAGAGAGAAAGATAGACACCTGCAGACCTGCTTCACCGCTTGTGAAGCGACTCCCCTGCAGGTGGGGAGCTGGGGGCTGTAGGTGTCTATCACCGCCTGTGAAGCTTGAATCGGGATCCTTAAGCCGGTCCTTGCACTTTATGCCACGTGCGCTTAACCCGCTGCGCCACTGCCCGACTCCCAACTTCTCTGTTTCTATATAATCAATCAGTAAATAAAATATTTTTAAAAAAGGAAATAAGGGAGCTGGTCGGTGGCACAGCAGGTTAAGCACACATGGCGGGAAAGCACACAGACCCGGCATCAGAATCCCAGTTTGAGCTCCCCACCTGCAGAAGGGTCGCTTCACAGGTGGTGAAAGTGGGTCTGCAGGTGTGTATCTTTTTCTTCCCCTCTCTGTCTTCCCCTCCTCTCTCCATTTCTCTCTGTCCTATCCAACAACAACAGCAATAACAACAACAACAATAATAATAACAACCATAATAAACAACAAGGGCAACAAAAAAGGGAATAAAATAAAATAAAATAAAATAGTAGAGTGATCCTCACTCACCTACTTCTTTGACTCAGTGAGTGCTTGTGTGTGAAAAGCTATTATGTGTAAGTACTGTGCAATAAGAGCTTAGAATGGTCTTTGAGGGACTGAGGAGACAGCATAATAGTTATGCAAAAGACTTTCAGGGGTCCAGGTGGTGGCACACCTGGTTAAGTGCACACATTACAGTGCACAAGGACCCAGGTTCAAGCCCCTGGCCCCCACCTGCAGGGGGAAAGCTTCATGAGTGGTGAAGTAGGGATACAGGTATCTCTCTGTCTCTTTCCCTCTATATCTCCCCCTCCCTTTTCAATTTATCTCTGTCTCTAATAAATAAATAAATTAATTAAAATATATTTTTTAAATGACTTTCATGCCTGAGGCTCTGAATTCCCAGGTTCAATTCCCCAGGCCCACCATAAGCCAGAGCTGAACAATGTTCTGGTCTTTCTCTGTATCTTTCTCTTTTCTCTCATTAAAAATAAATAAAATATAAAACTGTTCTTTGAATCCAGAGATTGAAAACATACAGACCTGTACTCAAATCCTTCCTCCATCACTTTTTATCTGTGTATCCCTGAGCAAGTAATGGAAACTCTCTGAGTCTGCATTTCTTTTCCTATGAAATGGGTCATTGATTTTCTCAACCGTGAAATAATTTGTCTCCTAGTGGTTTTGATGGTGAACTGAGATACTGCACATCAAGGACTAGGACAGACTTAATCTTGTTATTGAATCAAAGGCTCAATTTGCTTTCTGCACAGAAGGCTAATTTACTAAGAGACACAGGCTGGTGAGAAAAAAGGTTGCTCGCAGTCCTGAGAAGATGGTAGACTCTTTTCTTAAAAAAGCATCTTACTCTCTGGCTGGGGTTTATGAAGGGTAGTGGATTAGTGGGGAAGACAGGCCGTGTCATGTAGCCATTTGACTGATGTAAAAGGTCCTGTCACATGACTCTCCAGCTGGAAGGAGTCCTGTCATGTGGAATAAATTACTGGGACCCGGTGGTCTATCCCTTGTAAAGCCTTGAGATAACATCCACCACTAAGCAGCAGCTTTTCCCCCCAGAAGTTTGCATGACAGGTTTCTAGTTTTAACATTCTTTGGCATTAGGAGATAAGGCCAAAGAACAAAGGAGAGTGAGGATAAAAGAAATATAAATGGGAGTCGGGCAGTAGCGCAGCAGGTTAAGCATAGGTGGCGCAAAGCGCAAGGATCCTGATTTGAGCCCATGGCTTCCCGCCTGCAGAGGAGTCACTTCACAGGCGGTGAAGCAGGTCTGCAGGTGTCTATCTTTCTCTCCTCCTCTCTGTCTTCCCTTCCTCTCTCCATTTCTCTCTGTCCTATCTAACAATGACTATATCAATAACAAAACCATAATAACTACAACAACAATAAAAAACAAGGGCAACAAAAGGTAAAATAAAATAAATAAATTTTTTAAAAATTTAAAAAAAGAAATATAAATGTGGAGGGCAATATGGAGTCTGTAATGCTCATTCACTAACAGACTGAATGCAAACCCTGATGAATGCTGCTGGCTGTTCTTTTTTATTTTCTGTGACATCTCACTTGCTCAAGCCTCACTAGCCTTATCTAGTTCTAGTTGTGCACAGAATGAAGCCCCTCCTCTATTGCTTTGGCTAGACCTTTCTAATTTTGGGAGACCACAAATAATTGTTAATGTAGAGGGCAACTATATCTAGATTTTCAGTTATTATGAAACTAATATATATGTGGCAGGAAAAAATACTAAGGAAATTAGTGAAAAGAAGAAAATATAGATTACATATAATTTTACCACCTAGAGATAATAATAATAATAATAATAATAATAATAATAATAATGATTATTTTTTTTTGGCTCCAGGGTTATTGCTGGGGCTCAGTGCCTGCACCATGAATCCACTGCTCCTGGAGGCCATGTCTTTTTCCCTCTTTTGTTGCCCTTGTTGTTGTTGTCTTGTTGTGGTTGTTATTATTATTGTTGTTGATGTCATTCATTGTTGGATAGAACAGAGAGAAATGGAGAGAAGAAGGGAAGACAGAGGGGGGAGAGAAAGACAGACACTTGCAGACCTGCTTCACCTCCTGTGAAGTGACTCCCATGCAGGTGGGGAGCTGGGGGCTCGAACCGGGATCCTTACTCCAGTCCTTGCGCTTTGCGCCACCACCCGACCCCCTATTATAATTATTATTATTATTATTTTGCCTCCAGGGTTATTGCTGGGGCTCAGTGCTGGCACTATGAATCCACTGCTCCTGGAGGCCATTTTTTCCCCGTTTTTATTGGATAGGACAGAGAAATTGAAAGAGATGGGGAAGATAAGAGAAGGAGAGAGAAACATAGACACCTGCAGACCTGCTTCACCACTTGTGAAGCAACCCCTCTGCAGGCGGAGAACCGGGGGCTTGAGCCAGGATCCTTGAGTGGGTCCTTGTACTTCATACTATGTGCACTTAAACCAGTGCACCACCACCAGACCCAGATAATCACTCTTGACAGTCGGGGGTGACTTTCCTTCCTTATTTCTCTTTAATACATGTGTAACAGGATGTTAAATGAAAGTTTCCTGTCTTTTTTTTTTTCTTTCACTTTAGGTAGAGCAAGAAATGCCACTGACTACCAGATATGGCATACTGAGGAGAGAAACTGGTTTTATCAGTATTAATCATCACTCATCATTGGTCATCCTGGGGTGGGGAGATGGAGTAGAAGAAAAGCCATGTGGTGACGCACTTGGTTGAGCACACGTTACAGTGCACAAGGTCACAAGTTCAAGCCCACCACTCATGAAACTTTCCCCCTGCAGGTGGGGACCAAGGGATTTGAACCTAGGTCCTTGAGCATAGTAACATGTTCTCAATGGTGTGTGTTACTGCTGAGCCCTGGGAGAAATTTCTTTGGGTAAGGACTGTTAATCATTGTTTGGTCCCTACTGTAAAACCTGCCTCCATTCCACAGAGGAGGGGCAAGAATCTGTCTTTTTTTTTTTTAATTTTTAAATTATCTTTATTTATTGGATAGAGATGGTCAGAAATCAAGAGGGTAGGGGGAGATAGAGAGGAAGAGAGAGAGACAACTGTAGCCCTGCTTCACCACTTTCAAAGCTTTCCCCCTGTAGGTGGGGACCAGAGGCTTGAACCAGGGTCCTTGAGCATTGTAACATGTGCGCTCAACCAGGTGTGCTCAACCAGGTGCGCCACCACCTGGCCCCAGAATGTGTCTTTCTTTACATCAAGGTAAAGGCACTTGAAGAGAAATACTTAGAAAGCTTGAGATGTATTTCAGGATCCTCAGACAAAGGAGAAAGGCAAGTATAAGGTAGTGGCCCACTGCTCTGTCACCCACACTCCCCCAGCAGAGAGCCTATTGTGCTGAACTATGAATGTCTATTGAGTTGGCTGCCTTCCGCAGTTGACCTTTCAGACAGTCTAGGTTTTATACCCTGCAGAAAATCCACCAGGAGGTAGTGTAATAGGTAAAATGCCATGCTTGCATACATGAGGTTACTAGTTGAATTCCTAATATCGAATATGCAAGAGTGATGTTCTGCACCTCTCCTTCCCTCATTAACAAATGAATAAGTAGTGGCAGAGACTGGGTGGTGGCACAATTGGCTGAGCATATGTTACAATATGCAAGGAACCGGGTAAATTTAAGCCCCTAGACCCCATCTGCGGGGAGGAGGGGGGAAGGGTGCACTTCATAAACAGTAAAGCAGTGCTGCACGTGTCTTTCCCCCTGTCTCTCCTCTTCTCTCTCAACTTTTCTCTGTCTCTATCCAATAAATAAAAATTGAAGTATATTGGCAAATGAAAAGAAAGCTGAAAAAGCTGTGGAATATGAATCAGAGAGGAGAGGATTTTAGAATAATACAGATCTGAGTTCAAATCTTCCCTTTGGTACTTGTCACTCTCTAACTGTGGTTCCCTTCAGAAATCATGTATGTCTCTAACCTCATTCTCCTCACTTGTGAAATGAGGGTAAGTTGAATCTGTTCTGCAAAGTTTTGAATGAGATGAGATTAAGAACTGGCATGTTGTAGCTGTTGTAGCAATAATAGTGTGAGGTGAACGCGATATCCACTACTCTACTCTACAGAAACTAGTAATAAGAGTGAATTAAGGCACTATTGTATTGGAAACTTGTCGGACTGCAACACAGAGGAGAGAGAGAGGAGATCCAGAGCAGATAGGGAACACAATTCTTTATTTTCGGGGGCACCTCAGAGTTGGGTGAGAGCGCAGTGGTTTGGGCCACGTGGAGCTAGCCAAAATGTCAGCCTCCCACTATACACTGCACCCTTCCATTCACCTAGGTGAAAAGCGGGCAAGAGAGACAGTGAGAGGTGGAAGAAGAAGGGCTTTTATGAGAGACATGTCGGGACATGACTGGCTAGGAAACAAGGCACTTGGGGATAGGATATTGGCAAGGGGGAGGATTAACCAAAGCACTCCAACCATCGCAGGGAAAAGACAATGCCCTGAGGGAACAACATGGTGGCTGTGACTGCATCTGCACAATTTCCCAGCATCTCCCCCCCTTTTTTTTAACCTAATGGTCACAGTATAGGAAATTTAGAGTGGAGCAGGTTTAAATGTTTTTTAAGGAATGCCATGCTCAGGTGGGAAAATGTAGGATGTTTTGTGGGGGAGGGGAGACTTACATGGCTGCCAACCTTGTGAGATTATGTGTTCCCCCTATGCTCAACCCCTCTGTAGAGAGAGAGACTTACCTGGAAGGACTCATCTCATAGGTTAAGCTCTGCCAGGCTCCACCATCTCCTCACAATATTTCTACATCTCTCCCTATCTTTCTATCTGGTCATCACATTAAGATGGGTCAGTGTCTGTAAAAGACTCCATCTGTGACAGAGGAATAGTAGTGTAGGGGTGAGCAGAAACCTTTTGGGCATAAACCTGAATCCTATAACAAAGCAGGAAGGGACAAGTAGGGGAGCAATAAGAGTCAGTGTGATGCCAAGGGAAGGCTGTTGGGCAGGGGGGCATTTCCTGGGTTTCCTGAGAATTCCCTATCTGAGCTGCTACTGTTTTCAAATGTCTAGACCCTGTTTCCTCATCTACTTCTTCCTCAATTCCCATCATCATCATCTTTTTTTTATATTTATTTATTTATTCCCTTTGGTTGCCCTTGTTGTTTTATTGTTGTAGTTATTATTGATGTTGTTGTTGTTGTTGGATAGAACAGAGGGGAATGGAGAGAGGAAGGGAAGACATAGAGGGGGAGAGAAAGATAGACACCTGCAGACCTGTTTCACCGCTTGTGAAGCAACAATCCTGCAGGTGGGGGCCAGGTGCTCAAACCTGGATCCTTATGCTGGTCCTTGTGCTTGGCGCCATCTGTGCTTAAACCGCTGCACTATGCCCAACTCCCCACCATCATCTTTTCTTTTTCTTTCTTTCTTTTTTTTTTTGCCTCCAGGTTTATTGCTGGTGCTTTGTGCCTGCACTATGAGTCCACTGGTCCTGGTGGCCATCTTCCTTCCATTGTTGCTGCTGTTGTTCTTGGATAGGATAGAGAAATTGAGAGAGAAGGGAGAAAACAGAAAGGAGGAGAGAAAGATAAACACCTGCAGGCTTGCTTCACTGCTTGCAAAGTGACCCCCCTGCAGGTGGGAGCAGCAGGCTCGAATCAGGATCCTTGTATGGTCCTTGTGCACGTTTAGCACTATGTGCGCTTAACACAGGGCACGCGACCACCTAACACCTTCCCTTTATTTCTTCTTTCTTCCTTTCTTTCTATTTTATTTTAGAGAGATGCTGAGCAAGAGAAAGAGAGACAGAAAAATACCAGAGCACTGCTCAGCTCTGGCTTATGGTAGTGTGGGGGATTGAACATGGGATTTCAGAGCCTCAGGCATGAGAGTCTCTTTGCATAACCATTCTGCTATCTGCCCTGCCCCTCCTTTATTTTTTTCTTACCAGAGCACTGTTCAACTCTGGTTACAGCAGGTGCCAGGGATTGAACCTGGGAGGGAACTCAAAGCCTCAGGCACAAAAGTCATTTGCATAAGTATTATGCTGTCTCTCCACCCCATCATCATTATTTTTATAGAAGTAACAACAGCTGCTGCTTGTAAGTCAATCGACTGGAATTTCCATGACCTAGTCACACTTTAATCTTGTTGTGCCAGGCACTTAACATTAATAGACTGACTTAATACCTCTTTACAAATAACTGAGGAGGACAGACACAGAAGTCAAAACAATACCTATGACTTTGCATGGTAAGTACTGTCAATTAAAAAAAAAAAAAACAGAGCTGGGGAGATAGCATAATGATTTTGCAAAAGTCATTCAAGTCTTTATTTTTTTCATTCAAGTCTTTCATGCCTGAGGTTCTGAAGTGTCAGGTTCAACACCTAGTCCCACTATTGCTGAGCATTGCTCTGGTAAAAATAAAATAAGTAAATAAATACATAAATTAAAATGTTGACAATTCAGTTCAGTAGATAACTAAGTGACAGAGTGCATACCTGCCATGCATGAGATTCTGGGCTTCATCCCTACACTACATGGACAAAACCAAGGATAAAATGGGTAAAATTCCATGGATGGTAGGAATGATGTATTGGTGTCCATATTATATATTAGAAAAATGTTGAGGGAGTCGGGCAGTGGCGTGAAGCACAAGGACCGGTATTAAAGGATCCTGGTTGGAGCCTCCGGCTCCCCACCTACAGGAGAGTCGCTTCACAGGCAGTGAAGCAGGTCTGCAGGTATCTGTCTTTCTCTCCCCCTCTCTGTCTCCCTTCCTCTCTCGATTCCTCTCTGTCCTATCCAACAACAGCAACAATAATAACTACAACAACAATAAGAATCAACAAGGGCAACAAAAGGGAAAATAAATAAATAAACTTTTTTTTAAAAAAAGAAAAATGTAGAATAGGGGCCGGGTCGTGGCGCACCTGGTTGAGCGCACATGTTGCAATGCGCGAGGACCAGGGTTCGAGCACGGATCCCCAATTGTATGGGGAAAGCTTTATGAGTGGTGAAGCAGGGCTGCAGGTGTCTCTCTGCCTCTCCCTCTCTATCACCCCCTTCCCTCTTGATTTCTGGCTGTCTCTATGCAATAAATAAATAAAGATTTAAAAAAATGTTTTTTAATGTAGAATAAAATTTGGGTGTGGGGGACAGGGCAACAGGTTACCGGGAAGAGAAAACACATTACCATAGGTGATGACCTGGGTCCAAGCCTCCCAGCCACCAAATGGGAGCATTATGCAAGGGTGGAGGGGGGCTTCATGAAATGTGAAGCAAAGTTATGTTATCTCTTCTCTCTCTGTCTCCCTCTCCTTCTCTTGTCTTTCACCCTCTATATGAAAAGAAAAGAATGTGAAAGGCTCTGATGCATTTCCCTGCACTGCATTAAAAAAAAAAAAAAAAAGGTTATTTCTGCTGGGAGCAATTAACTAGAGAGAATGTCTATTCTACTGTTTTCATTCCCCCTTCTCTCCAGAACTGGAGCCTTATGCATGTGCAGTTCCACTGTCCCCAGGCTGCCTTTTCAATCAGCTAGAAAAGAACAGGGAGAGAAACCACAGCACTGAAGCTTCATGTGATGTTGTGGCACTCTCACATGGTGCTGAAGTTCAATCTGGGCATTGTGCATGGCAAAATACACACCCTACCCTCTAAACTATTTTTCATTCTTTTTAAAAAATATTTTATTCATTAATGTGAAAGACAGGAGAAGAGAGAGAAAGAACCAGACATCATTCTGGCACATATGCTGCTGGGGATTGAACTCAGGACCTCATGCTTGAGAGTCTAAGGCTTTATCCACTGAGCCACCTCCCAGATCACCCCACTGAACTATTTCTTGACCTTGAGTTTACTCAAGTTCTATCTTTTGTGGCTTTGAACAAACCACTTTACCACTCCGGGCCTTAATTTCTATAAAGTGGGCATTATGATAAAAAGTACATCTTTCGGGAGTCCGGCAGTAGCGCAGCAGGTTAAGCACCCATGGCGAAAAGCACAAGGGCTAGCGTAATGATCCCAGTTTGAGCCCCGGCTCCTCACCTGCAGGGGAGTTGCTTCACAGGTGGTGAAGCAGGTCTGCAGATGTTTATCTTTCTCTCCTCCTCTCTGTCTTCCCCTCCTCTCTCCATTTCTCTCTGTCCTAACAATGATGGTATCAATAACAACAACAATTATAACTACAACAACCATAAAAAGCAAGGGCAACAAAAGGGAAAATAAATTTAAAAAAAGAAGAGAAAAGTACCTCTATATAGATATATTCCCTTTTGTTGCCCTTGTTTTTATTGTTGTTATTATTGATGTTGGATAGGACAGAGAGAAATGGTGAGAGGAGGGGAAGACAGAGAGGGGGAAAGAAAGATAGACACCTGCAGACCTACTTCACTGCCTATGAAGTGACTCCCCTGCAGGTGGGGAGCCGGGGAATTGAACCGGGATCCTTACGCCTCTCCTTGTGCTTCACGCCATGGATTTTCACGCCATGTGTGCTTAAACTGCTACACTACCGCCCAACTCCAAAAAGTACCTCTTTTACAGATTCACTGTGGATACCAAAGACATTGTATGCTTAGAATACAGTATCTGACACAAGCAAACACTCAGTGATACACCTGGTTAAGTACACACATTACAGTGGACAAGGACCCAGGTTCAAGCTCCTGGTCCCCACCTGTAGGGGGAAACCTTCACAAGTGGTGAAGCAGAGCTACAGGTGTCTCTCTCTCTCTCTCTCTATCATCTCCTCCCCTCTCAATTTCTATCTCTCTCCAATAATAAATAAATAAAAATACAAATAGATGTCAACCAGGGGCCTCCTAATCCTTTGAGAGTTTCATGGGATGAACCCGAACACCCATTCTAAAGCCTTCTTCAAAATTATTGCGAATTCCTGGGAAGTTCTCTTTCTCTTCACCTAGCTCCTGTTGCAACTTCTGCTTTCCTTGGCTTGTATTACTTCAAAAACAGATACACCTACAGATACATTTACAAAACTTGGCCCATTCAGTCATTTCTACAAACTGCCAATTTGGACTTTATGAGTATATACTTAATAAAAATAAACTAAATTGGAGGGGCAGAGATAGCTCACCCAGTATAGTGAACATGCTACTATATTCAAGGACCCAAATCTGAGTACAAAGCATCACCTGGGAGTACTGTGCATGGCACCAAGGGAAGATTCATGAATGGTGGAGCCTTACTGTGGTGTCTATTTCTTTTCCTGTCTCTATTTGGAAAGCAAGTCTACCAGAAGCAGTGGAATAGCAGAGGCACACACAAAAATAGAGTAAAATAAAGATTTCCAGGAATGGGAGCAAAAAAGGAGATCACATCATAGCTACAAATAAACCTCAAGATGAACTAAAAATATACTGTTGCCCAATCCAACCTCAGCCTGCTCTTTTGCTTCCCTATTTTTTTTTTTTTTACCAGAGCACTACTCAGCTCTGGTTTATGGTGGTGTGGGGGACTGAACCTGAGACTTCAGAGTCTCAGGCATGAAAGTCTCTTTGCATAACCATTATGCTACCTACCTGCCCTTCAGGTAGCTCTCCCTCCCCCACTCCTTTGATTACAGCCAATTTCTCATTTCCCACATCCAGCCTTGTTTCTGGTAGATTCTCTGAGTCCTTGGGTAACTTAAAACATTCTGAGCCATTTTAGGAACAAATCCAAACTCAAGTGCTATTCTTTGTTGCTTCCACAACAGCCGCCTCTGGGAGCTGCAATATCACATTTTCACCCTACACAGTTTCAAGGTTTGTGTGTGTGTGTGTGTGTGTGTGTGTGTGTGTGTGTGTGTGTGTGTTTCCCACCCACCCCATGAAAGTTATCCCTAGGAGAGGTGGTCAGGCTGCATCTGGTCCTCGGGGATGTTTAAAAAATAAACCAACATTTATGCAACGAGAGATTACAAATAACAAAAGTCGAAAGTAAAGGCCTTTCTCATGAACTCAAAATACCTGGCCTCATAGGATCACCTGCTAGCAAAGAGCAAGCTGCCCTGAATATAGAGGAGTGTCCCTGCCCTGGAGATGATAGATGCTTTTTCTTTCTGCTCCTGCCTGTAGGCTTTATTTCACCTACTTGACCTGAGCAGGTCTTCAGGTTTGTGCTCTTTCCTGAAAGACATATCAGTACGCTTCCACCCTCCCTTGTTAATAATATATGTTGGTTCCACGAATCTGCCACCCTCACACAGATCATCCTAGGCAGAAGACACAAGGCTGGGCAGACATAGTCTTTTAGTTATGCAAGGGGTGGTGGTTGCTGAAAGTGGGGGAACCCAGAGGGGCTGGGTCTCCAGCGTGAGCGAGTCTCAGGACTGGAAAGAGTTAAGTTTCGGCTCCATTACGGGGAGATCCCTAAAGCTCTCATATAGGGGGCAACAGAATGTTAGAATAGTGGGTTAAAGTTAGGTTACACAGCTTTAAGTGTGCTTAGGAAAAATGTAACTGCGCAGCGTGGGGGTGGATAGGCTGACATCCTCCCACACATCCACGGCGATCCGCTTCCCCCAAGTCTCCGCGAGACTAGGGGTGTAGGGGGTGTGGTGGGACAGCGCTGCAGACAGAAGCAAGTGGCAGTCGTGGGAAAGACTGGGAGGACTCCGAGGGAGGGAGTCCAGGAGTGGGTCTGCTTGACCTTGAGAGAAAACACTGCGGGCGCTGGCTGCAGCTCGCTCCGCACTCTCCCCTCCCCTGCAATGGACTGCGGCGGAATCCCGGCAGCGCGCCCAGAACCCTCCCTCGCGGCTGCGGCACGCGAGGCACGGGGGGCGGCGGCGGGGGTGGCGGGATGGAGGGAATGCCCGTCTTCCCTGGAAGACTCGAGAGAGGGAGGCCGATCACATGGCGATGCCACTAGGCACAGCTCGATTGGCTGCTCCCGCAGCTCCGCCAGCTCCAGCTGTTGGGGTTTCCCGGCACGGTGCAGCCCCGCCCAGCGTGGTGCGGGATAGGGCCGGGTCTTGCTTCCTCCGAGGTGTGCAGGGCTGCCAGCTACCCGCCCTGCCTGCGCCTGTGGGGAGGTCTGGTTATAGTCTGCAAGAACGTGTCGGTTCTCTACTTCGCTCCTGCCAGCCCTACCTACCCCTGTTCCTACCGTGCTACCTGGATGCCAGCTTTGTTTGGGTTGGCAGAAATGGCTGTTTCTGTAACTTGCTTCAAGTCAGTTAACCTTGCTGGAGGTGGGAAAGAAGCAAATAGCCCAGAGACAACTCAAACCCTGCACGTTCAAAAAGATTTAGCCCCCTACTTCCACCCTCCCCCCCCCACTCCTTCATATCATTTTGGTTAAACAAAATCCCAGAGCCATCTCCATCTTGCTATCTTCCATCAAATTCATGACCACAACCTATCTTTTAAAAATATTTATTTATTTGTTTAATTGAAAGATAGATACAAAGAGAAACAGAGAAACAGAAACCAGAGCACTGCTCAGCTCTGGCTTTTGGTGGTGCTAGGAACTAAACCTGGGACCTCAGAGCCTCAGGTTTGAAAGCTTTTTGCAGAATCATAATGCTGTCTCCCCAGTCAAATATTTTTGTTTATTAGCATGAGATAGCGAACCAGAGCATCACTCTGGCACATACCAGGGATCAAGATCAGGACGTAATCTTTTTAAAAATCTCTCTCTCTTTTATTTTTTTTTCTTTTTAATACTTATTTATGTATTCCCTTTTGTTGCCCTTGTTTTATTGTTGTCGTTATTATTGATGTCGTTGGATAGGACAGAGAGAAATGGAGAGAGGAAGGGAAGACAGAGAGGGGGAGAGAGACACCTGCAGACCTGCTTCACCGCTTGTGAAGCCACTCCCCTACAGGTGGGAAGCCGGGGGCTCAAACCGGGATCCTTATGCCTGTCCTTGTGCTTTGCGCCACCTGCGCTTAACCCGCTGAGCTACTGCCGGACTCCCTCTCTTTCTCTTTTTACCAGAGCATTGCTTAGCTCTGGCTTATGGTGGTGTGGGGGATTGAACCTGAGACTTTGGAGCCTCAGGCATGATAGTCTCTTTGCATAACCATTATGCTATCTACCCCTGCCCTCCTTTTAGTCCTGAAATTTAGCCATTGTACCACCTTCATGACTGTCAAAGCCTATTGATTTTACCTCCAAAATGCTTTTCTTTTTTTCCATTTTTTTTTGGGAGGGTTAATGGTTTACAGTACAGTTGTTGACACATGAGTAAAATTTCTCATCTCACCATGATAGCTGTCTTCTAAATACTCTCACCTACAGCCTAGGTCCTTTTCCACCGTGATTTACCAGGATTCCAAAGCCCACCCCTCCCCTCCCTCTTTTTCCTCCCTTGAGTCCTTTGCCTTGGTGCAACACACCAAACCCAGTACAAGTTCTTTGTGTTTCCCCCTTTCTGTTCTTGTTTCTCAAGTTTGCCTGCAAGCGAGACCATCCCATATTCCTCCTTCTCTTTCTGGCTTATCTCATTTAACATGATTCCTTTAAGCTCTATCCTAGATTCCTAGATGACATGAAGAAGATAACTTCATTATTCTCTCTCTCTCTCTCTCTTTTTTTTTTTTTTTACAGATTTTATTTATTTATCAATGAGAAAATAGGAGAGAGAGAAAGAACCAGACATTACTCTGGTACATGTGCTACCAGGGATTGAACTTGGGACCTCCTGCTTGAAAGTCCAATGTTTTATCCACTACACCATCTCCCAGACCACACTTCATCATTCTTAATAGCTGATTAGAATTACATTGTGTATATATACCACAACTTTCTTAGCCACTCATCTCTTGTTGGACACCTAAATTGCTTCCAAATGTGGGCTAATGCGAACTGTGCTGAACATAGGTGTACACAGATCTCTTTCCAAAATATTTCTTAGACCTTATAACTCCGTATTTCCCACTTAGTTTTTGAAACTATGTTTACATACTATGATAACGAGGACAGTGTTTATTTTGCTAACCATTACAGCACCAGATAACATAGTAGGTACTTGTCCTATGATAGGAGCTGGGGGTGGGGTGGGGATGGGAGGGAGAGACAGGAGAAGGGAATTATAAGATGAAACACAGGGCCAGAAGATAACACTCATAGAGTACACAGCTTGCCTGAAACCCTGTTCAAAGGGCAACAAAAAAGGGAAAATAAATAAATAATAAATATATTTTTAAAAATGCACTGCATGTTATTCTCTAAAAAAAAAAATTCTTCAGGAGGATTTTGCATGTTTAGAACAAAGAGAAGGAAAATTCTCATTGGTAAATAAGATAAAAGATGTGACTGGGGATTGATATTGGGCACATTCCAGTTTAGCAAGAAGAGCGATGGGGCCGGGTGGTGGTGCACCTGGTTAAGCACACATGTTACAGTATGTAAGGCCCAGGGTTCAAGTTCTCAGTCCCCATTTGCAGGGGGAAATCTTTGCAAGTGGTGAAGCAGGGCTGCAGGTGTCTCCTGTCTCTCCCTCTCCATCTCTCCCTTCCTCTCAATATCTGGCTGTCTCTATCCAATAGACAATAAATAAGGATAATAAAAAAATAAAAATATATTTCAAAAGAAAGAAGAGTGATCTGAGAAAAATGAATTGGAGAGCTTTTGTTTAAGGTTATGGAGTTTTGATTTGGGAAGAAAAGTGCTGATGATAGGTGTAGTTGCACCAACAATGTGAATGCACTTGATATTAAATGGTATGTTTGTCTTTCTATCTTTATTTATATATTGGATAGAGACAGCCAGAAATTGAAAGGAGGAGGGGAGATAGAGAGGGAGAGAGACAGAGAGAAACCTGGAGCACTGCTTCACCACTCGCAAAGCTTTCCCACTGCAGGTGGGGACCGGGGGCTCGAACCTGGGTCCTTGTGCACTGTGACATGTGCATTCAACCAGGTGTGCCACCGCCTGACCCTTAAATAGTATAATCAAAATGTTTTTAAATTATGTGTGTGGGTTTTATTTATTTATTTTAATATATTTTTAAAATATTTTTATTTTATTTTTGAGAGAGATGCAGAGAGAGAGAGAGAAACACCAGAGCACTGCTCAGCTCTGGCTTATGGTAGTATGGGGGATTGAACCTGGGACTTTGGAGCCTCAGTCATGAGAGTCTGTTTGCATAACCATTATGTTATCTTTTTTTTTTAACATTTATTTAGTCCCTTTTGCTGCCCTTGTTGTTTTATTGTTGTAGTTATTATTGTTGTTGTTATTGATATCATTGTTGTTGGATAGGACAGAGAAAAATGGAGAGAGGAGGGGAAGACAGAGAGGGGGAGAGAAACAGACACCTATAGACCTGCTTCACCACCTGTGAAGCGACTCCCCTGCAGATGGGGAGCCAGAGGCTCAAACCAGGATCCTTACGCTGGTCCTTGCACTTTGCACCACCCGCGCTTAACCCCCTGCACTGCCACCTGACTCCCATCCTTCCACCTTGTAAAATGTGCGCTCAACCGGATGTGCCACCACCTGTCACCATACATAAATTTAATTTTTAAAATTATTTATTTACTTATTTATTTTGCCTCCAGGGCTATCAATGGGGCTCAGTGCTTGCACTATGAATCCACTGCTCTTGTGTCCTTCCCCCCCCCCTTTTTTTTTTTGGATAGGACTGAGAGAAATTGAGAGGGGAGGGAAAGACAGAGAGGGGGACAGAAAGATAGATACTTGCAGACCTTCTTCACTTGTGAAGAGACCCCCTACAGATGGGGTCTGTTAATTTTAGATAGTATACATTTTGCTATAATTTGAAAAAAAAGAATGTAGAAGAAAAGAAGCAGTCTAGGAGGTGGTGCGGTGGCTAGAGCTTTGAAATTCAAAGCAGGAGGTCCATACTTTGAGACCTAGGAATGCAGGGGCCAGAGTGATGCTCTAGTGCTCTCTCTCTCTCCCTGTCTCTCTCTCTCTCTCTCTCTCACACACACACAAATAAAGCTTTTAATTTTTTATTTTATCATTATCTTTATTTGTTTATTGGTTAGAGACAACCAGGAATTGAGAGAGAAAGGGTAGATAGAGAGGGAGAGAGACAGACACACCTGCAGCCCTGCTTCACCACTTGTGAAGTTTTTCCTCTGCAGGTGAAGACTGGGGGCTTGAACTCAGGTCCTTGCACACTATAACATGTGCGCTCAACCAGGTGTGCCACTACCCACCCCAGCCCCAAATAAATCTTAATAAAAAATTTCTTTTTAAAAAAGGGGTTGATATGTGGAGAAAAAAAGATGAATGACAGAGTACAGGAATTGGGTGGCTCCCTGAATGCTGTTGGTCCTTTGGCCCAGTTGCCATAGTACTTTTCTCAAAGGGTTACATGAGTCAAACAAAATCACTCCATAGGCTAACTTACGTTTGACTTCTTTTTGCTTGCATCTAGTGAACTACTGAACACAGCTTTTCCTTTCCTCTTCTCTCCTGCATCCCTTCATTTTCTGCTCCCTTCACGCCCTACTGCCCACAATTTCTCAAACTGATCCTGAGCTTGTAAGAATACTCCAGGTCCCTCAGTTTGGAATGTCCTTTTCCTTTCTTAAGCATGTCAAAAGCCCATTCATCCTTTGAGAAACAGCTTAAATGACTTTCTTAATGAAAGCAGTCCTTGACCACCCTGAGCAGGGTCCACCATGACCTCCTCTGACCTGCCACAGTTTTTGTTTTGTTTATGTATGTCCTTGTCACTAGTATCCCAATGACCTGCTTCTTTTCTATAACCCCTATTAGACTGTTTTTCATCTCTAAGGCTCTACTGCCTGGCAAATGGCCTAACCCAAAGCATAATAAATGTTTACTGAGTGAGTGAGTAGATGACTGAAAATCCTTCTCTCCCTCATACGATCTCCCTGAGTCACTACTCAGTTCCTACAAGGAGACACACAAAGGGGAAAGTGGGAGCAATTGCTTTCATCCCTCAATTCAAGGATGGTGGATTCAGGAGAGAAGAAAATCCATTAGAAATGGAGCCATTGCAAACTCTGATGGCATTTATGAAACCACTGATGGTGACAGCTTTTGAGGTGTGGCAACATTTGGAAGCTGGTAGTAAGATAAGAAAACACTCAGTGCATTTTTTGAGCTTTCCAGCAAGCTGGTATTCTGACAGCTGTTTGTATGAGCTTCACAGGGAAAAGCATCTAAAACTGAATTGAGTTTGCCTAAAGTGAAGGAACCCCGTCTCCTTCAGTACAATCTCATCCAAAGAACAGGACAACCCTCTCCTTCACTCTTCATTCCCTTCACAGGCATATACCTCCTCTAATGGGGTTCTGCAACTAATCTTGGCTGAGAATAGAGTCAACAGTGACTAAATAGGTGAGACAATATTGCTTACTAAATATCCATGGCTTCCAACTAGACCTCCCAGTTTCTCTTGCCATTCGATTAGGACTGCATGACAAATTCTGGTTCATGGTTCTGGCTAATAATGGATAGAAGTAATGTGTCATTTCCAGGCTGAAATGGTTCGTTGTTGCTGCAGACTCATCAGCTCTTTTTCTCCTATTGAAGCAATTCTGAAAGATTCATGTTGAAATGGTAGAGCCCAGAATGGAAGTGACTGAATCTCTGAGTTACCCAGAGGAGTGAAAGTTTTTCTCCAAATCTTTGACACATAGCAGGGTTTGCATGAATGGAGAAAATGTATATAATGGCTACATTAAGCTACTACTGCATTTGGATTGACTGTTGCCATAGCAGAACCTAGCCTATTCTGATCAAAATACAGAAATTAATTATGTGATCCAGGAGGCAGTGTAGTGGATAAAGCCATATTGGACTCTCAAGCATGAGGTCCTGAGTTCAATCCCTGGAAACACATGTACCAGAGTGTTGTCTGGTCTTTCTCTCTCTCTCTTATCTTTCTCATGAATAAGTAAATAAGAAATTAATTATTGTTTTAGCCACCTAGCATCAAACTTCCTTCCTACTTGAGGAGAAACATTACCCCTCCTTATAGGACTCTTTGGTATTACTAAATCAACGTTTACTTCTCTGTTCTTTTCTTAATTTCTCAGCAGCATCTGTCACAATTGGCCACTCCCCCTTGGAAACATTTTATCTTGGTGTCTGTGACATCACTCTTACTTGGTTTTCCTCCTATCTCATAGGCCATGCTTCTCAGTTTCCTTTGCTGGATCCTCTTCCATTGTTTTACCTCAAAATTTTGAAGTTTCTTGGGGCATATTATTGGGGAGCTTTCTTATAGTCCTGTTTTACTATTTTTGTTAACTTAAGCTATTACATTTATATAGGCTGGCAGTGTTTTTAAATGGTGAGGCTTCTACTAGTCTTTCAATTTCTCCAGCTTTTTTTTTTTTTTTAAGATTTTTTCCCCCCATAAAAACAGTAAGAAAATAGACCAGAGCACCATTCTAGTATATGTGGTTCCAAGTATCAAAACTTGGACCGTACTCACTCAAGTCCTGCACTCTACTGCTGAGTCATCTCCCTGGCTGCTCTTATGTCTTTACTGTAATAGCAGAGATGATAATGTAGGTTCAGACACCAACATATACCATGTTCATACAGGAACCACAGTGCCAGATCCCTACAGCTTGTTTCTTCATCTTGGTTTTATGACAGAAGCAAGTGTATCTAGCATCCTGACTGACATCAATTTTCTTTACTCTCAATTCCCCGAACCACCATAAGCCAAAACTGAACAGTGTACTGGTGAAAAAAAAAAAAAAAAAAAAAGCCCCCGGCTCGCCACCTGGGTAGTCACTTTTACAGGCAGTGAAGCAGGTCTGCAGGTGTCTCTTTCTCTCCCCCTCTCTGCCTTCCCCATCTCTTTCCATTTCTCTTTGTCCTATCCAACAAAGATGACTTCAATAACAACAACAATAATAACTACAACAACAACAACAAAAACCAGGGCAACAAAAAAGGAAATAAATAATAAAAAAAAATTTTTTTTCTTTACTCTTTTCCTGGGGGGGATGGAGGGTATGGAGCCCCAACTGTCCTGACTGTGAATCAGACCTTCATCATGTGTTTAGCCATGCTGCTGCAAACTTGGTTCAAGCTGAAAGAGAAAGAACTCTCTCAGTTTTAAATAGTGTCTCCCCGCCCACCCCACAGGACAGCTGGTTTCCTTTCAGTAGCCATTCTACCACTCTTTGTTAGTAACTGAGCCCTCATGTAAAAACATTTATTTTACTTGACGAGAGGATGAGAAATAGGGAGTAGTACTATGGTATATTCTATGGTGGGGTTGCAACACAAGAGTTTTGCTTCATACCCAAGAGCCCCTATTTTCAGTCAGGCACCTTGTGTCAGATAAAGATTATATATATATAGTTTATTTATTCCCTTTTGTTGCCCTTGTTTTTTTTTATTGTTATTTATGTCATTGTTGTTGGATAGGACAGAGAGAAATGGAAAGAGGAGGGGAAGACAGAGAGGGGGAGAGAAAGATAGACACCTGCTTACCTGTTTCACCACCTGTGAAGTGACTCCCCTGCAGGTGGGGAGCCGGGGACTCGAACCTGGATCCTTACACCAGTCTTTGCGCTTTGCGCCACCTGCGCTTAACCCACTGTGCTACCCCCTGACTCCCTAAAGATTATATTTCTCAGTATGACCATGTGAGTCTGTTTTGACCAATGAGATGTAAGCAAAGTGTGCAGAACTTCCAAGGCAGTCCTGTTAAAAGGAAAAGTCTGTCTGAAATGTGGATCCTAATGAGATAAGAATGGAAACCAATTGCTAAAGATGGAAAAATCACCTTGAACTATCTGCTGTCTGGATTTGTTTTTCTTTTTTTCTATTTATAAAAAAGAAACATTGACTAAACCATAAGATAAGAGGGGTACAATGTTGTATGCTTTACATTGGTTTGTTCTAGCCCTCCCCCGCCAAAAAAATTGGATCAGTCCAGTTAGTGTCGCGGGCTGCTTGGCCCCGCCCCTAGGAACCCGGACAGAGTTCCAGAGTTGGAGAGTTGCAGAGTAAGAGAGAGTGCTTGCAATGCCACAAAGAGACAGCAGAGTTCTGTTTGGTCATTAGTTTGGTTTAGTTTATGAATCGTTGTTCCTGAATAAATACAGCTTCCCTGCCCAGCCATTGTCTCCGCATCTCTGTTACCCACCCGTGAAGCTAGCCCGGCCGGCTAGAGCCTCAGGAATTTTAACAACAGTACAACTTCACACAATTCCTACCACCAGAACTCTGTATCCCACCCCTGGCCCTGATAGCTTTCCTATTCTTTAACCCTCTGGGAGTATGGGCCCAAGGTCATTGTGGGATGCAGAAGGTGGAAGGTCTGGCTTCTGTAATTGCTTCCCCACTGAATATGGGCATTGACGGGTCGATCCATACTCCCAGCCTGTCTTTCTCTTTCCCTAGTAGGGCAGGGCTCTGGGGAAGTGGAGCTCCAGGACACATTGGTGGGGTTGTCTGTCCAGGGAAGTCTGGTCGGCATCATCCCTTTGGAGGATGGAACATTCTCTCCCTTTGTTGATCCAAGTTGAGGGAAAGGTCCTATGGGGGCCCCACAAAGGGGCCTATTGTCTTGTTCCTGATAGAGATGACCAGTAACAATGGAGAGAGGGATTTATTTGAGGTCTAGGCCCATCATGTCTGTTTGGGAATCTCAGGATTCACCAACTAGGGCCCCAACTGATGGGGTGGGTTTATTTTTCATGGTGAGAAATAAAATTCTAACACAAGCCATTTTCCCTTTGTCATTTGCAATGGAATCTAACCTTAACTGGTACACTCCTGTAGAAACCACATGCTTTCCTCCCATTAGAAGACTGAGTGCAGACACCCACCCCTATCCACTAGGAACAGAGAACAGAAGAAAGGTACTTCCAGACAATATATATATATTGGGCCTCTTCCCATAAATTCTGTGGAACCAGGGGCCAGGTGGTGGCAAACCTGGTTGAGTTTGTGTTGCAGTGCTCATGCAGGGAAGAAAGCTTCGCAAGCCGTGAGGCAGTGTTGCATGTTCTCTTTCTTTCCCACTTCCTCTCAGTTTCTGTCTCCACCCAGTAAAGACTTTGTAAGGAACGCAACTACCAGGAAAATGGAAACGGAGGTAGATGCACAGTGACTGACGGCATTCTTTATTAATGAATGCTGTTTGCTTAATAAGAGTAACGTAGGAAAGTGGACCTGTGTGCATCACCTTCTAATGACCCTTGTCTACTTTTCTACACATGAATTAGCTGAAGCATCATTTGCTGGAAGTGGCAGTCAGTCTCTTGATGAGGCCAGACACCCAAAAACTGCACTTGACGGCCGATGCTGGGAGCGGTGATAGAACCAGGGCAGACACCTAGGAAAGCAGCGGGGTTAGGGTCTCCCCAAAATGGCCGTGCTGGAACCACCTGACCCACACCAGCTCGCGCGGCCCCACCCCTCGGCCCCGCCCAGCGCCCCCCTCCGGCCGGGGCGGCGCGGGTTGTGAGGTGTCTCGGCTAAGCGCCTGCGCAGTGGGCGGCGGCGCACGGGGCGGAGGCTTTATAACCACTTGGTCGCGAGCGCTCGACTTCGATCTCCGGGAGGGCGGCTGAGGCGGCAGCGGCCGGGGCGCCGGCAGAGCGGGCGCTGAGGCGGGAGCTGGGGCGGCGCTGGGCGCCCCTGGCCCCTCGGCCTCTGCGGGCCATGGGTTCCGAGAAGGACTCCGAGTCGCCGCGCTCTACATCGATACACGCGGCCGCGCCGGACCCCAAGTGCCGCAGCGGCGGCCGGCGCCGGCGCCTCACCTTCCACAGCGTCTTCTCCGCCTCGGCCCGTAGCCGCCGCGCCCGGGCCAAGCATCAGGCCGAGCCGCCGCCCCCTGCCGCACCGCCGCCGCCCGCCCCGACCCCCGCCGCGGCCCAGGCCCCGCCGCCCGAGGCGCTGCCCGAAGATCCGGTCGTGGAGGCCGAGGCCGCGGCCGCGGCGGCGGCGGGGCCGGGCTTCGACGATGAGGCGGCGGCGGAGGGCGGCGGCTCGGGCCCGGAGGAGGTGGAGTGCCCGCTGTGCCTGGTGCGGCTGCCGCCCGAGCGAGCCCCGCGCCTCCTCAGCTGCCCGCACCGCTCGTGCCGCGACTGCCTCCGCCACTACCTGCGGCTGGAGATCAGCGAGAGCCGCGTCCCCATCAGCTGCCCCGAGTGCAGCGAGCGGCTCAACCCGCACGACATCCGCCTGCTGCTCGCCGACCCGCCGCTCATGCACAAGTACGAGGAGTTCATGCTGCGCCGCTACCTGGCCTCGGACCCCGACTGCCGCTGGTGCCCGGCCCCGGACTGCGGGTGAGCGCGGGGGACCCCGGGGCCGGGGCGGGACGCGCGGCCGCTGCGGCGCGTGGGGGCCGGCAACCGCCCAACCGCCCGCGGCCAGGCGAGCCGAGCGCGTGTGGGTGCGGCGGGGCCGGGGTCCCGGGGAGCCCCTGCGAGGGCCCGCGCTTCAGAGGGGTGTGTCGGGCGGCGGGGCGCCGGCTCTGCAGCATTGCAGAAGGCGTGTGCTTCCCGGCCGCCGCCGCCGCGGAAAGTTGGGCTGAGGCGAAGGGAGTGGCAGTCGGGGAACCGGACACTTGCCCGCCGGAGATCTGCGGTGCCCAGATGTTGGGAAGGCACTTGGGGTGCTGTTACCAGGGCGAGGGGCGGGCGGACCCTTTCTTTGTCCCGGGGGCAGTGGAGCACGAGAACGATGCTCCGAGGTTGGCATGGGAGAAAGTGTGTCTTCCACACCTTGAGATCTCGAGCGTCCGAGAACAGTCTTTATTTTTTCCAGATCACTGCTCAGCTCTGGCTCATGGTGGTGCTGGGGATTGAACCTAGGACCTTAGGTGACTCGGGCATAGGAGTCTTTTTGCACAGCCATTATGCTGTCTCCCCCGCCCAATATTTTATTTTAGTGAGAGAGAAACAGTGAGAAAAATAGGGAGAGAGAGAAAGAGAAGGAAAAGGCGAGTGACCAGAACACTGCTTGGCTGTGGCTTATGGTGATGCTGGGACCCCTAAGGCATGAAAGCCCTTCTCATAACCTTTATGCTGTCTCCCGGGGCCCCAGGAAGTCTTCAGTGTGCCATCCATACCGAATGCATAAGGTCAATGAGAAGGTATGCATTGCCTGCAGAGATCTAACACCTCCAGGTTTCACTGTTGTTCAGAAATTTTCGGTGGACAGCCTCATCCCCTCCCACGCCACCCCCACCCCATTTCCTAAAATGTGATTGTGTGTGAAGGTTAAAACAGCCAGTGAATAGCAGCAGGGGCTCACCTAAGGGGTTGGGAACCAGGCTGCCATTACCTGCTCTGTGACCTTGGGCAGATTACTTTATTCTTGTGTGTCATGTTTTGGAGACTCCTTGCACTGTGTAAATGTAATGCTAATAAAAAGCTTCACAAGCTTTTGCTTCAAAGAGTTAAAAAGGGTTCATTTGTGACTTAACCATTAAGGCTGTTTTAGAATTTCCATGATGCTGCTCTGGTCCTCTTTGAAGGATACTGTCTTGGAATGCCTAAGAGTAAGAAGAGCTAACTTGTATTTTTCTACTCTGACTTGTTTAGAGAGGGTTGTGTTACTTGACCTTATTGAAATGGGATTTCTAAATTACTTTGAAGTATTGTGGTCAAAAGTACCATGTTTATCTGTGGTAAAAAAACAACTTTCACTTTCAGTTAATAAGTACTGGAAATAACCTCTGATTCTTGAATGCATTTGCTTTTATCTGGTGCTCTGGTGATCTTACTAGCTGTAAGAGGTTAATTGAGTGGCATTAGAGGTTTACAAACATTATTGATCTATTTTAAACATGCTTCTTTTAAAGAACACTGTACTTAATTTTGAAACGGGACATTAACTCCCTTTGAAATAGTGAGTTTCCTTGACTTTCAACCAAGAAGTGTGGTATCACTGATTATGGTAAAGTTTCCTTTTTGTTTTCATTTCTCTCAAATTTTACTTATTGTCAAAAAGGGACAAGAATTAGTTTATAATCTTTATGACTACCCTAAACCATTACTGATTTGGAAGTTATTTAAAAATTAAGACAATTTATTTCAGTCAAGTAATGAATCCAGAAGGCATTTTTTAATTAGCTAGAAGTATGACAATTATCTGTATATATAAATTTGAATGTGTCATCCATTAACTTAACGAAGTAGTCTGAAAAAAGAAAGCAAATAGACATCCATGTAGTTTGATCCTTACTTAAAACATTACAAGATTTGATCTAGGGGCTAGGCTATGGTGCACCTAGTTAAGCACATGCCTTACCACAGGCAAGGCCCTGGATTTGAGCGGCCCCCCCCCCCCCCCCTAGAGAGGAAGCTTCACAAGTGGTGAAGTATGCAGGTTTCGCTGTCTGTCTCTTCCTGTATATCTGTCTATCTGAAATAAAATGAGTGGAAAAATAACCCAGGAGTGATAAAGTTGTATGAGGCCATAGAGAGAGGTTGGAGGGGATAGTTTATCAAGTTTTGTTATTTTTTGTTTTGGACATAAACACAGTGTCTCTTTACATGTAAGGCTTGTGCTCTACCACTGGGCTACATCCACAGTTAGATCTAGTTACATTCCTAGTAGACCTAATTATATAGATGAGGACACTGAAATGTAAAGAAACTGAGTAAGATTTGTTCAGAGTCATATAACCACTCATTTATTTAAAGAGAAGCACCAGAGCAGTACCCTGCTGTGTGCTGGGCGTCTAACCTGGGGCCTCATGAATGCAAGTGTGAGCGCTATTGCTGAGCCACCTCCAGACCACTGGAATACTATATATATATATATATATATATATTTTTTTTTTTAATTATTACATGTGTAAAAGAAGGAGAGTCTCTAACATGAGGCAGGGAGAGAGTATACAGTACACAGCTTTTGGTACACGTGATGCTGGGGGTAGAACCAGCAACCTCAGGCATGAAAACGTGATGTCCTACCAGTTGAGCAATTTCCCCCAGCCACTGGAACACTGATTTTAACTCCATCCAAGACTCAGTCTCTGCTTTTAAAAAACTTGGACTTGGACCAACAAAATAGCTCATTTTGATAGTGTGCTGCTTTGTCATGCATGGGTTGGAAGAAGCATCGTGTTGTGGTTTCTTTCCCTCTCTCTTTGCCTCTCTGTCTGTGTGCAAAAATGCGCTCTATCTACTCCTTAAAACAGGGACTGAGGTACCGAGAATCATGAACAAGGCTAAAGTTTTACGGGCACGTGCAGGGATATAAGCCAGCAGGCACACCAAGGGCCATCTTCAGGGCCTTTTTATACATTACTAGGACATGGGAACAACTGGTCCTTTTCCCATTTGGCAAGAAGTAATGGGCTCACAGTCTAACCATATTCAGGGAAAGGGGATGGGAATGGGTGTGTGAGAAGTGGAAAGGGGGTCGGGAGGTCTAAGCTTACAATGTTTGGGAAGGGGGTGGGAACAGATGTATGAAAAGTGAGTGAGGAGGGGGCCGGGTAGTCTAAGCTAAATTTGAAGAAAACCAGGGCATGGTTGTAGTCATGTAGACGTGCAAGGGTCAGGGGTCTATAGTCGATAAACATCTACAAAATAGATGGGCTGAATAAACAGTGAAAGGCTACAACCAAATGGGCTGTTTCTCATAGTCTCTATCTGAAAAAGTCAACCTAAGCAGCTAAAGGGGCAGTGATGACATTTTGAAGTGGAATGAAAGGACAAGTTTGTACTTGTCAGCATTATTGGGTATACTGCTGTTTGTCACAGTTTGTCAGTTGTCTACTGTGGACAGCGTTGAGATTCAAGAATATCAGAATCTACTCCCCCCCCCCCCCCCGATTTTTACTGTTAACAGCTTCTTGTCTACCTCATTACTGGCTTGAGAGACCTAATATCTGCAAGGAGTTTTGAAGTTTGTTTGTTTGTTTTTAACCAGAGCACTGCTCAGCTCTGGCTTATGGTGGTGTGGGGGATTGAACCTGGGACTTTGGAGCCTCAGGCATGAGAGCTGTTTACATAACCACTGTGCTATCTAGCCCTGCCTGAGTTTTGAGATCTTTACTTAAAGATAGTAAATAAACAGCTTTAAAATTATGTCTCTCTAAATAGGTAATGAGGTCCCTGAGAGTATTACTGTCAGTGGTTTTACCATCCCCTTTTAATGCTAAGAGAAAAATTACTTGTTCTGTTTTAGTTGAGTGGTCCTAGTCTTCTGGCTCTGGCTAAGGTCATGAATGGTACTGGAAGAGAAGCCCATGTCCAGTTTATCTCCTCTTTCCATGCATGAGATCTTTCACTTTCCACAGAGCAAGTTCTTACCAGGCAAATTTACCCTTTCCTGTCTTTGTACTCTGTGTATGTGTATTTGACAGATACATGTAATTGATCTTAGATTTCTAATTACTGATATTACTGTGATTTTTTCATGGTAAGAATACTGTATGTTAAAATATTTATTAGTTCTTTATAAAATATTTGTAGACTGGCCTAGGGGGCGGTTCTCTGGCAGAGTTCTGGACTTGTGTACATAGAGCATTGCGTTCAGTTCCCCACACTACATATGTGAAATTGGTGCTCAGGTTCCCTGTCATTTTTCCTCAATCCCCCCCCCCCACCTTCCAGGGTTACTGCAGGTCTACAGACTCCTCTACTCCCAGTGGATTTATTTGTTTTTATTAGAAGGTGAGAGAGAGAGAGAGAGATAAAGAGAGAAGACATTACAGCATTACTCCACTGCCTGTGAGGCCATATAAAGCATGTAATGTTTTCCTCTGAAGTTATCTGTTGCCAATCTTTTATTTTTATTTTTTTATTATCTTTATTTATTGATTTATTTGATAGAGACAGCCAAAAGTTGAGAGGAAGGGTAATATATATATATGGGGGGGGATAGATAGATAGATAGATAGACAGACAGACAGATAGATAGATACATATACTTATAGCACTGCTTCACCACTTGAAACGCTTTCCTCCTGCAGGGTGGGTACTGGGAGCTTGAACCCGGTTCTTTGTGCACTCAACCAGGTGTTCCACTAACTGGCCCCAATGTTTTTTTTTTTTTACTTTTTATTAGTGAATTAATATTTATTTATAAGCTTGTAAGATAATAGGGTTATAATTCCATACAGTTCCCACTACCAGAGTTCTGTGTCCCATCCCCTTCATTGGAAACTTTTCCTGTTTCTGTTGGCAATCTTTAAACCCTCTCAGAATCTGTAGAAGACTGAAGAAGATTGTTTTGTGTAGGTCCACCACTCCAGCCCCTCACTGCTGCCTCTGCGCCTCTTCCCCAGCGCCCCATATGACCCCTGCAGATAGTGTCAGCTGTTGGTCTTCCTGAGCAACTGAACTGGACCATCTGGTAAACGGGCAGCTTCCGTTCATCTCTAGCACACTTGTGACTGAAGAGCATAAATTTCTCAGTGAAAGGGATTTTTTTCTTCTTCTTTGCAGAACTTATAGGGCCACTTAATTTATTTTCTACTGATACTTCACATCTCTTCTCTCTAATTTCTACCGCCGTCTACATTATCCTCCAGCACAGTACATCTTTCTCATATTTGCCAGAGTACTCATTTGAAAGTGGGATATTTTGCAGTGCACCAGGTAAGTGCACATAGTACGAACCACAGGAACCCTTACAAGGATCCCAGTTCAATCCCCCTGGCTCCCCACCTGCATAAGGGTCACTTCACAAGGGGTGAAACAGGTCTGTAGGTGTCTGTCTTTCTCTCCCCCTCTCTGTTCTGCCCTTCTCTCAGTTCTCTCTGTCCTGTCCAACAACAATGACAGGCAACAACAATGGGGAAAAAAATGGCCCCTAGGAGCATTGGATTCTCGGTGCAGGCACTGAGCCTCCAGCGATAACCCTGGAGACAAAAAAAAAAAAAGGAATATTTTATATCACTCCCATTTTTTATTAGTTTTTTAATATTGATTTACAAAATTATAAGATAATAGGAGTATAATTCCATACTGTTCCCACCACCAGAGTTCTGTGTCCCCATTCCTTCCAGTAGAAACTGCAGTAGTTCTCCCAAGGTCACCGATATGGGCTGATTCTATATGTTGTTTTTTTTTCCTCCTATTTTTTCAGTGGTCCTGCCTTCACCTCCTTTCTAAGTTGCCCCTGCACATATTACTTCTTCCTGTCTTTTTTTTTCTTCTCTCTCTCTCTCTCTCTCTCTCTCTCTCCCCCAGATAAGAGAAATGGTTGGCTTCCTCTGGTGTTTTCCAGATTCACTTCCCTTTTATTGACAGTATAAAAATAAGATTCCTAGTAACAAATGTTTCGGGTCCTAGTGGAATGGTAGTGCAGAGCCCTGGTTTACTTCCCTTATCATTTACCCTTCTGGGAGTGTGGACCAAAATTCTTTTTGGGGTGGGAGTTCTAGCTTCTGTAATTGCTTCTCCACTGGACTTGGGTGTTGGCAGGTCACCCCCAGCCTGTTTCTATCTTTTCCTAGTGGGGTAGGGCTCTGGAGAGCCACTCCCCTGTTTTAAACTGTTCATATCTGAGGCCAGGCAGTGGGTTGTAACTTTTAGAACATACAAGTTAGATGCACAAGGATCCAGGTTCAAGCCCCCAGATTCCACCTGCGGGGGGAAGTTTCACAAGTGATAGAACAGTGTTGCACATCTCTCTCCCTTTCCATTTTTTGTTTCTTTCTGAGTCTGTCAATAAATAAATAAAATATAGTTAAACATTGCTCATATCTGACCTGTAAGATGATTTTTGGGGGGAGTTAGGAGGTAGCATAGCAGGTTAAGCGCAGGTGGCACAAAGCTCAAGGACTGACATAAGGATCCCAGTTGGAGCTCCCAGCTCCCCACCTGCAGGGGAGTCACTTCACAAGCGGTGAAGTAGGTCTGCAAGTGTCTTTCTTTCCTTTTTTGTCTTCCCCTCCTCTCTCCATTACTCTCTGCCCTATTCAACAACGACGACAACAATAAAACAAGGGTAACAAAAGGGAATAAATAAATATTTTAAAAGATGGTATTTTATGATTTTAAGAACTTATGGCAGCAGGAGTGGTGACAGGTATAGAGCTCTGGACTCATAAGCATGAGATTCTGAATTTGATCCCCAGGACTGTATATGCCAGAGTGCTGCTTTGGTAATATTTATTTCTCTCTCTGCCTATCTCTGTGACATAAGTAAACATTATTATTTTAAAAGGGATTTATTTAGATGATCTCTCCTTATAACTTAAGCACCTTTATAGTCTCTTTCCATCTTTATACTTTATTTTCTATTTTTTTCCATAAGTATACCCCATGGTAGGTCTTAGATATGACTTCAAAGAAAATGTGAATTTATATTTATTTATGCCAGAGCACTTCTCAGCACCGGCTCATGGTGGTATGGGGGATTGAACCTGGGACTTCAGAGCCTCAGACATCAGAGTCTCTTTACATAACCATTATGCTATCTCCCCAATCCAGAAAAATGGTTTATTCAAATAGGTATGGAAAATGTTGGATTAAACAAAATGAAGTAAATGTATTTCTGAACTTCTTACACCTTTTAAGCATGCTAATGTGAAATATAAATCTTCCAACATGGCAAACTTTCCCTGAATTAAGATCAAGACGCATGCTCCCCCCCACACACACGTCTTTACAACTTAACTAAAACTTTCCCTATTTGCTGCCTTCCTGATGCCCTTTACAGTTACCAACCTGTTGTTAGTATATTTTAAGGGTGTATGTGTGTGTTTTAAATATTCATTTACCTACTAACAAAAAAGAGAATGGGAGAGAGATAAAACCTGAGCATTGGTCTGGCATATGTGAACTCAGGACCTCATGCTTGAGATACCAGTGTTTCATCTACTGTGCATCTGTCAGGCCATTCACAGTATTTTTTACCGTGACTATGAATCTTATTCTCTCTTTTTCAAAAATTATCTTTATTTATTACATAGAGACAGCCAGAAATTGAGAGGGAAGGGGATGATAGGAAGAAAGACAGAGAGACACCTGCAACACTGGTTCACTACTCCAAAAGCTTTCCCCCTGCAGGTGGGGACCAGGGGTTTGAACCCAGGTCCTTATGCATTATAACATGTGAGCTCAACCAAGTGCACCACCACCTGGTCCCTGAATATTATTCTCTTTATAACTATAAAAATAAATTTCTTTTTAAAATTAATTTATATTATTATTGTTGTTATTGTTATTATTTTACTAGAGCATTGCTCAGCTTTGGCTTATGGTGGTGTGTGTGTGGAGGTGACACTTACTCTTTTACATATATATTTTTAAATCTTTATTTATGTATTGGATAGACACAGCCAGAAATTGAGAGGGAAGGGGGTGGTAGACAGGGAGAGAGACAGAGAGACACCTGTAGCACTGCTTCACCACTTGTGAAGCTTTCCCCCTGCAGGTGGAGACTGGGGACTTGAACCTGGGTCCTTGCACACTGTAACATGTATGCTCAACCAGGTTGCACCACCATCCAGCCCCCGAAAAAAAAAAAAAAAAATTAATGGGGGAAGAGAGACATACCAGAGAATCACTTTGTTACATGGGCTTTCAGGGGTCAAACCCAGGGCGGCACACCAGCAAGACATGTCCTTTTTCTACTGAACCATCTCTGACAGAAACTTTCAGTTACCCATATGAATGGAGTGAGGGGCCAGGCAGTGGTGCCAGCACCTGGTTAAGTGCACACTATTCCCATGTTCAAGGACCCAGATTCAAGCCCCTGGTCCCCATTTGCAGGGGTAAATCATCACAAGTGGTGATGAAACAGTGTTGCAAGTGTCTCTCTTTCTCTTTCCCTATCCAGCCCTTCCCCTATCAATTTCTCTCTCTCTGCTAAAGGGGGTGTGGGGTGGTGAATACAATTTTCATGAGAAAGAATACCAATTTGGGGAAGAAAAATAAGAGGACAGGAGGGAAGACAAGAAGGGGACAGATGGAGAGGGCCAGCACAATAGTTCATCTAGGAGGATGCATGCTTTTCCACTCAGGCGACCCAAGTTCAAGTTTCCAGCCTCCCCCACCTCTATAGCAGGTGACACTTTGGTGCTGTTGTCTTTTCCTTACTTTGTCTTTTCATCTGAAAATGTTGATCCAGAGTGGTATAGCCCCATCAATAACAAAAGAGGTAGAGGGATACAAGTAATCATTCAATAGACACTGCTGAGCATTATTTAATGTCAAATCTTGGGTTATTACAACATGGTCCTTGACAGGGAGTTTGACAACATATGAGACAGATGATTGTTTAATTGTTGGGTGAGTGACAGGTAATTATAAATGTAGTATAATGAATATTAAAGAAAATGTTGGGGCCGACTTGGCTGATGAGCCTGCCTGCAGGGGCCTCAGACCAGCCGCGCCCTCCACCAGGACTGGGATCTGAGGAGATGCACGCAGAACACAGCTTGGCTTGGGGACCAGGGAATCCAGGAGGTATGGGGAGTAAGAGGAGGTGGCACCACTTGGCCCTCAGACCTAGTGAGACGCCCCAGTGTCCTCAGCTCTGCCGAGGTGCTGGGCAGGGCTTATTTCAAAACTTTTGTCCTGCAGTTGCAGGAGGCAGCATTTGCCAATGAAAAGCTCTAGGAAACGCCGGCCTGCAGTCCACATGCGTGTCAGCACATACACGCTTCCTGGAAGCCACTTGGACCGACTGGGAGGCAGCGTTTTGCGCACACAGCAACTTGTAGGTCTCAGATAGCCTCAACTCTGCTGGATCCCAAACTCACCTGGTGGGCGGGACCTGGCTCCTGCATCCCCACACCCCGCTGCCCCCCCCTTTCTCAGGTGGGAAGAAACCAAATCATGATCAGTGCTTCCCCAGGAAAGAAGATATGGCACACGCAGGCTCATACCCTTCCTCAAGGCCTTTGTCTCTTGACTTTTTTTTAAGTTTTAAGATTAAATGGTTCTGTACTCTTTTCTTTTTTTTTTTTCTATCTGAGAAAAAAAAAGAAAGAAATGTTGGGGCTGGGTGTTGATGCATCTGGTAGAGCACGCACATTACAGTACTCAAGGACCCAGGTTCAAGCCTCAGGTCCCTACCTGAAGGGGAAGGAAGCTTCATAAGAGGCAAAGCAGTGCTGCTGCAGGTCTTTCCCTTTCTCTCTCCCTCTCTCTCCCTTTCCTTCTCTCCCTCCCCCTCTCTCCCTTGCTTTCTCCCCTTCCTTCTCAATTTCTCTCTGTTTCTATCAAAAAGAGAAATAAAAGAATGATCACTGGGAGCAATGGATTCATAGTGCAGGCACCAAGCATCAGTGATAACACTGATGGAAAAAAAAGTTAAGAAAAATAATACTAAGTAAGGATAGATGGAAGGTTTTGCATGATGGTATATAGACTTCACAGAGGAGATGGTATTTTGATCTGGACCTTTAAAAACACAAATAGGAACCAGGCCCAACAAAGACACTAAGCATTTTAAACAAGTATTATGGCAATGCTTGGAGGTATAAGACATGATATTAAGTCTGGAGTCTAGTTTGGTAGCCTCTGGATACAGTGTGGTTAGCATAATCTGGGAAGTGACCAGAGGTCAGTCTGTTTGTTTTTAGTATCTTATTTACTAGAGAGAAAAGCACCCAGAGCAAATCTGGGACTTTAGAGGCCAAGGCAGGAAAGTCTTTCTGCATCACGATTATTGCTGTTCCCTCACTACCACACTACCTTTTTTTTTTTTTTAAACATCATGTCAGAACCTCATGCATAGGCAATATCACTGCTCTGAACCTTCCCCCCCCTCATTATTTAGAGAGACAGCAGGAAAAAGGAAAGATACCACACCACTACTCCAGTATCCATGGAGTTCCCCAGTACCATCCTTGGTGTTTCTGTGAGGTGCTGGGGCTCAAACCTATAGTCATAGTCAGTCTTGTGCATGGTAAGGCCCATGCTTTACTGTGTGAGTTATTTCCTGGCCCCAGAGATTAACCTGTTAGACTAAACTCAAATTGGCAGGCCTGTCTTTGCCATGCAAAGTTTAAAGAACTTTTTGCTTTTTAATTTTTTTAAATATTTATTTATTTCCTTTTTGTTACCCTTGTTGTTTTTATTGTTGTTGTAGTCATTGTTGTTGTTGTCGTTGTTGGATAGGACAGAGAGAAATGGAGAGAGATGGGGAAGACAGAGAGGAGAGAAAGACAGACACCTGCAGACCTGCTTCACCGCCTGTGAATCGACTTCCCTACAGGTGGGGAGCCGGGGTCTCGACTAGGATCCTCATGCCAGTCCTTGAGCTTTGCGCCACATGCACTTAACTCACTGTGCTATCGCCCGACTCTTTAATATTTATTTAAAAAAATTTTTATTACCTTTATTTACTTATTGGATAGAGACAGCTAGAAATCAAGAGGGAAGTGGTGATAGAGGGAGAGAGAGAGATACCTACAGTCCTACTTCACCACTTGTGAAGCTTTCCCCCTGCAGGTGGGGGCTGGGGGCTAGAACCTGGGTCCTTGTGCACTGTACCATGAGTGCTCAACCAGGTGTACCACCACCTGGCCCCTAATATTTATTTTTTAATGAGATAAATAGAGAAACACACACATATACCACCACCACACCACCCCTCAATAGCACTACACAGCTCTGGTTTATGGTGGTGCTGGGAATTTTTTTTTTTTTTGCCTCCAGGGTTATTGCTGGGACTAGGTGCCTGCAGCACTATAAATCCACTGCTCCTGGAAGCTATTTTTTCCCTTTGGTTGCCCTTGTTGTTTATCGTTGTTGTTGTTATTGTTGCTGTCGTTATTGGATAGGACAAGAAGAAATCGAGAGAGGAGGGGAAGACAGAGGGGGAGAGAGAGATAGACACCTGCAGACCTGCTTCACCACCGGTGAAGCAAACCCCCTGCAGGTGGAGAGCCGGGGGCTCGAACAGGGATCCTTATGCTGGTCCTTGCAATTCATGCCATGTGCGCTTAACCCGCGGCACCACTGCCCAGTTCCTGATTTTTTAAAAATCTTTTATTTATTTATTATGGGTAGAGACATGGAGACATTAAGAGGGGAGGGGGATAGAGAGGGAGAGACACCTGCAGCCCTGCTTCACCGGTCGTGAAGCTTTCCTCCTGCAGATGTGGACCAAGGACTTGAGTGCTGGGAATTTAACCTAAGAGCTCAGAGCTTCAAGCAGGAGTCTTTTTTTTTTTTTTTTTTTAAGATTTTATTTATTTATGAGGAAGATAGGAGAAGAGAGAGAAAGAACCAGACATCACTCTGGTACAAATGCTGCCTGGGAATGAACCCAGGACCTCATGCTTGAGAGTCCAATGCCCCCATCCACTGCGCTACCTCCCGGACCACGAATATGAGTCTTTTCATAACCATACTGTCTCCCCAGCCCTGAAGAACTTTCCTCCTCTTCCTTCTCCACATTTTTCTTTCTTTCTTTCTTTTTTTTTTTTTTTGGTATTAGAATTATTTATTTAATGAAAGAGACCAGAACACCTTTCTAAACCATACACAGCGCTGGTGATCAGATCCAGGGCCCCATACATGAAAACCATACACTCTGGTGAACTACTACCTCACATTGCTGTTTCTTTTTCATTGAAGGATTTTAAGCAGAAGAGTAATGTTATAACCATTTGGAAGTCTTTACCAAGAGGTAACCTGAAAAGGCCTAGGGTTTGATCTAGAGCTGGAATGTATATGGGCAACTTGGCCCTTATACCATGAGCTTAGTGGTCACGTGTAAATGAAATTTAATGACCTTGAGATGGGAAATACAGACATAAGAACACATTTCTTTAGTTTTCAGGGGGTCTGTTGGATCACTATCACACATAAAACTAGCTATCTCTTCCCTACAATTTAGAAAATGTTGTGGTCTTGCTCACACCTGATGTTTTGAGCATTTAGGAAAGTAACACATTAGTAAAAAACTGTATAAAGGGGAAAAGTGATGCATCTGTATTTTTAGCCACAGATAATTTCCTGTATCTTCCATCTACTTCTGACAAATCTAAATGCTTGGTTAAACTAAGTGACCAGGGTAAGACACTGCAGTGTCAGACATGAATGAAAAAACTTGAATTCAAGGCAGAGTGGTCTAAAGGAGAGAGCTGTTTGCAACTGCCTAAGGGATAAGATTTCCTTATTCAGAATTTAGGAGTTTACCCTCAAATGAGCTTTAAAATTTTAGCATCAAGTTTCAGTGTATGGCGTATAAATACATAGATAAATTTAAAAGATTAGTGGTCTTGGAGGTGGTGCAGTGGATAAGACTTTGGACTCTCAAGCATGAGGTCGTGGGTTCAGTCCCTGGCAGCACATATACCAGACTAATGTCTGGTTCTTTCTCTGTCTCCTATTATTTCTTTATTATTATTATTATTATTTACCAGAGTACTGCTCAGCTCTGACTTATAGTGGTGCTGGGGATTGAACCTGGGACTTTGGAACCTCAGGCATGAGAGTCTCTTTGCATAACCATTATGCTGTCTATCCCCCCACTTTCCTGTTATTTCTCATGAATAAATAAGTAAAATCTAAAAAAAAAAAAAAAACTTTAAAGATTACATTGAGGGGGCCAGGTGGTAGCACAGCAGGTTAAGCACACATGGCACAGAGCCCAAGGATCAACCTAAGGATCCCAGTTCGAGCCCCTGGCTCCCCACCTGCAGGGGGTTCACTTCACAAGCCATGAAGCAGGCCTGCAGGTGTCTTATCTCTTACCCTGTCTCGCTCCTCCTCTCAGTTTCTCTCTGTTCTATCCCAACAACAGCAGCAGTGGTAACAATAACTAGGAAAATGGCCTCCAGGAGCAATGGATTCGTAGTGCAGGCACTGAGCCCCAGCAATAACCCTGCAAGCAGAAAAGGAATAAATAAATAACAATAGTATGGGTGGGCCAGGCGGTAGCACAGTGGATTAAGCACACTTGGCGTAAAGGATCCCAGTTCGAGCCCCCGGCTCCCCACCTGCAGGGGAGTCGCTTCACAGGCCGTGAAGCAGGTCTGCATTAGTCTATATCTTTCTCTTCCCCTCTCTGTCTTCCCCTCCTCTCTCAGTTTCTCTATGTCCTATCCAACAACGACAGCAATAACAACAGCAATAATAATAACAACGATAAACAGCAAGGGCAACAAAAGGGAAAAATAGCCTCCAAGAGCAGTGGATTTGTAGTGCGGGCACTGAGCCCCAGTGATAACCCTGGAAGCAAGAAATAGATAAATAATACATTGAATAGAGTACTGGCCCTGGAGAAGAGCTAGAATCCATCAAGGCAAGGAAGGGGGAGAAAAAAATCCAGAGGAGGGAATAGAGTCTCCATCACTTAGCAGATATTTTAAGCAGGAATTGTTTGTTTGTTTGTTTTTTATTTTTAAATAATACTTTTCCTTTAATCTGGTTGAGGAAGCACACATATAAACAGTGATTACAGTATATTAAGTTTATTTTTATCTTATTTATTCATTTATTTGTTTATTAATGGATAGAGACAGAGAAATTGAAAGGGACAAAGGAGATAGAAAAGGAAAGAGAGGGAGTCGGGGTAGTGCAGTGGTTTAAGCGCAGGCGGCACAAGGCGCAAGGACTGGCGTAAGGTTCCTGATTCAAGCCCCCGGCTTCCCACCTGCAGGGGAGTCGCTTCACAGGTGGTGAAGCAGGTCTGCGGGTGTCTATCTTTCTCTCCCCCTCTCTTTCTCCCCCTCCTCTCTCCATTTCTCTCTGTCCTATCCAACAACGACATCAATAACAACAATAATAACCACAACAATAAAAAACAACAAAGGGAATAAATAAATATTTAAAAAAAAAAGAAAAGTAAAGAGGGGCCGGGTGGTGGTTCACCTAGTTGAGCACACATGTTAGTGTACAAGGACCCAGGTTCAAGCCCCCAGACAGCAGAGGGAAGGCTTTGAGAGTGGTGAAGTAGTGCTGCAGGTATCTCTCATCACTCTTTTTTCTCTTTTTTAAATTTCTTAATGTATATAGACATATATTTGGATAGGGACAGCCGGAAACCAAGAGGGAAGGGGGTCATAGGGAGAGAGACAGGGAGACACCTACAGCATTGCTTCACCACTCGCAAAGCTTTCCGCCTGCAGGTGGGGGCCAGGACCTTGACCCTGAGCCCTTGCACATTTGTAACATGTACACTCGACGTGTGTCACCACCTGGCCCCTCACTCTCATTCTCTATCTCCCCCTACCCTCTCCATTTCTGGCTGTCTCTATACAATAAATAAAGATTTTAAAAAATTAAAGAGAGAGAGAGATGGACCTGCAGCCCTGCTTTACTACTTGAGTTTTTTCCCTGCAGGTGAGGTCCAGGGGCTTAAACTTGGGTCGTTGTGCACTGTAATTGTGTGCTTAACCAGAAGCACCACCGCCGGGCCCCTAGTATATTAAGTTTATAAAGTAATTATAAACATAATGGATGGTATCAAACTTCCTAGAGAAGTAAAGTGAATTTTATAAAAATGGCATTTTAATTTTTATTGTATGGATAAATATCTACCAGGGTAAGAAATAAATGATAGCGCAGCAGGTTAAGTGCACGTAGCGTGAAGCACAAGGACTGGTTTAAGTATCCTAGTTCGAGCCCCTGGCTCCCCACCTGCAGTCTATCTTTCTCTCCCTCTCTGTCTTCCCTATCTCTCTCCATTTCTGTCTGTCCTATATAACAATGCTGACATTAATAACTACAACAACAATTAAAAAAAACAAGGTCAACAAAAGGGAAATAAATTAATTAATTAAAAAGAAATAAAGGATAGTCATTTGTAGGAGGAAGAAAGAAAGTACTCAAAAGTCAGGAAATAGGAGAAAGTTTGCTCTGTTTTTGTACCATAGCATTTAGGGCAAGATCTCAAATGAAATTTTAGAACATAATTTAGTTGCACTTGGAGGTGGCAAGCACACCTCCATTCTGATGATAGAAGCCAAGGGTTGACTATTTTAACTAGCTTGGTGTCATGCATTATGAGTCAGGGACAAGGAGCCCAGACCAGGTGTACAGAAACAGGAATGCCAGGTCTTGTGTTCTGAGTAATTCTATGTCATGATAATAGACTCTTGTGGGTCCATGAATATTTGAAATTATCTTACATTCTTAGACATCAAAATCTACATCCAAAATTTCCTTCTATCAAATGTCCATTTATTTATTTATTTATTTGCCAGAGCACTGCTCAGCTCTGGCTTAGGGTGATGCGGGTGATTAAACCTGGGACTTGTGCCTTGAGCCTCAGGCACAAGTCTCTTTGCATAACCATTATGCTATCTACCCTCTTCCCTGTCCTCTTATTTGTTTAACTTTAAAAATGGAATTTACTAATACTACTACCATGTGGGATAGATACGGGTCAAGAAATGCTTTAGACTTCTTAATAGGCTGTCTAACGTGTATCATTAAAAGTTGGAAGTGTGTCTGCAATCATGCCATACCTGTCCCACTTAATAAGAAATGACAAATCAGTTTCTTCACTAGAAATGTTGTTTATCTTTAGTAGTTATGTTGCAGCTAGGTGGGGTAATTTGCTCAGAACTCCTACAGGATATGAATCATTTGCATTCATACATTGACCTATTCTCACTTGGCTCTTTCTGAGAACAGCCTGTATTATATAATAGAGGAAATCTTGTCATTGATATTTTCAGTGTCATTCTCAAATCAATTTACAGACTCTATTACCAGTGAGTTTGAGTCACTATTATGAACATCTAATATTCAATACACTTGAAACAAACTAGAATAAATCTGAGATAGCATTACTAAGGCATTTTATTGTTATACTTACTTTATCTATTTAGTACCAGCTCTGGCTTATGATGGTACAGGGGATTGAACCTGGGACTTCAGAACCTCAGGCATGAGAGTATTTTTGCATAGCTGTTATGCTATCTCCCTTGCTACTAAGGCTTAAAAAAACAAACTTTTGTACATCAGTGTTAGTACTGGATCTCGCTGCCTTTTTCTCTTTCTTTCATTCTTTCCTTCCTTCCTCCCTCCCTCCCTCCTTTCTTTTTTTCCTTGTTTTTTTTTTTTTTTCTTTTCCTTTCTGACAAGAGATGCAAAGTTTAGAGAAAGGGATTGGAGAGACACCTGAAGTGCTGTCCCACCGTTCTTCAAACTCACACACAGGCGTGCGCTTAGGTGTGGACTGGGAACATGAATACTGGTGCTCACTAAGTATGTCATCACACAGCCCCTTATTAAGCTTCCTGCATAAGTTGTTAGAGGTTTTTGACTGTTGAAGAAGAACATAAGAAAGAGGACAACAAAGCCCACATGACAATACTTAAGCTTGCAGCCACTGATCTGTCTAAATATTGTATGAACTTACACAAGTTATATCTTACTTTCTCCATGTTGATAAGATAAGAGGTAATCTTGATTGATGGAACCTGTTAAGAGGGAAGATAGTTAAGGCAGAGGTAGGGAATGTCTGGCTCATGGGCTGGAAATGGCTGTGAAATCATTTGGTCTGGTCTTAACCAAAGCAACCACTGGCAGAACTCAAAATTTGATAAATCTATGAGCTTTTTTCATAGCAGCATTAAGTGCTAGTTTTTTTTGTTTTGTTTTGTTTTGTTTTTTAGGACAGAGAGAAATGGAGAGGAGGGGAAGACAGAGAGGAGGAGAGAAAGATAGACACCTGCAGACCTGCTTCACTGCCTGTGAAGCGACTCCCCTGCAGGTGGGGAGCTGGGGTTCGAACCGGGATCCTTATGCCGGTCCTTGTGCTTTGCGCCCCTGCGCTTAACCCGCTGCGCTACAGCCCGACTCCCCTAAGTGCTAGTTTTTATTATTTATTTATTTTTACCAGAGCTCTAGCTTGTGGTGGTGGGTAGGGGATGAGAGGGTATTGAACCTGGGACCTCTGGTGCTCCAGGAATGAAATTTTTTTGCATAACCGTTATCCAGAATTTTAAATCTTTTTATTCTTTTATTATTGAGTAGATAGAGACAGAGAGAAATTGAGATGGGAAGGGGAGATAAAAGGAAGAGAGATAGAGAAACACCTGCAGCCCTATTTCACCAATTGTGAAGCTCCCCTGCAGGTGGGGACCAGGCATTTGAACCTGGGTCCTTGCATACTGTAATGTGTGCACTTAACCAGGTATGCCACTGCCTGGAAATATCCAAATGGCCACTCCCTCCCCCCCAAAAAAAGAAAGTTCCCCATCCCTGCTTTAAGGTATAGATTTGAATTGTGGGGGAGAGGGGATATAGAAAATTAAAATGAGGGAATCGAGTGGGAGTGCAGTGGTTTAAGCGCATTTGGCGCAAAGCGCAAGGGCTGGCATAAGGATCCTCGTTTGAGCCCCTGGCTCCCCACCTACAGGGCAGTCACTTCACAGATGGTGAAGCAGGTCTGCAGGTGTCTATCTTTCTCTCCTTCTCTCTGTCTTCTCCTCCTCTCTCCATTTCTCTCTGTCCTATCCAATAACAACAACAATAATAACTACAACTGTCGTATGCTTTACATTGGCTTGTTCTAGCCCTCCCCCTCCAAGAGAATTGGATGAGTCCTGTTAATTTCGCGGGCCTGCTTGGCCCCGCCCCAAGGGACCCTGGGAGAGGGTTCCGGAGTCCGAGAGTTCCTGAGTTCCCCAGTGACAGAGTTCCTGAGTTCCGGAGTTCGAGAGTGCGAGAGTGCGAGAGTTTCAGAGTTCGAGAGTAAGAGAGAGGGTTCCTGAGTTCGAGAGTGCCAGAGTTCCTGAGTTCCTGAGTTCGAGAGTTTCAGGGTTACAGAGTAAGAGAGAGTGCCAGAGAGACAGAGTTCCTGAGTTCCTGAGTTCGAGAGAAAAGAGAGTTCCTGAGTTCGAGAGTTTCAGGGTTACAGAGTAAGAGAGAGTGCCAGAGAGACAGAGTTCCTGGGTTCCTGAGTTCCAGAGAAAAAGAGAGAGTGCTTGCGCCGCCGCAAAGAGACAGCAGAGTTCTGTTTGGTGATTAGTTTGTCTTAGTTTATGAATCGTTGTTCCTGAATAAAGAAATACAGCTTCCCTGCCCAGCCGTTGTCTCCGCGTCTCTGTTACCAGCCGTGAAGCAAGCCCGGCCAGCTGGAGCCGTCCGGAAATTTTAACAACAAATGGCGCCCACGTGGACCTGACCTGCGCATCTCTCAGATAAGTAAAGACAATTTGGCTACCTATGCACGATGGCCTTCTCTTCTGCTTGTGAAGAGATCTCCAAAGGCCTCTGCTCTTTCTTCACGAGACTGTTTTGCTGTTTCTGGAACATTTATCTCTGGACCACTCTGTGGTTTCCACTCGCTCGGGCGAACTCAGAACAGCCAGCGGGAAGAGCCAGCGGGCGGGAGGCAAGGCGCGGAGCTGCTGTTTCCACCTGGTCAAACAGCCAGCCAGCCGGCTGCGCCCAGACAACCCCGCGCACCCGCGCCAGCAACCCCGCAGCCCCGCAGCCCGCAGGAGGCCTACGCCACCATGCAAGAGCCCGATGCCAGCACGCTAGAGCCCGATGCCAACATGCTGGAGCCCGATGCCAACATGCTGGAGCCTGAGGCCAACATGCTGGAGCCCGATGCCAACATGCTGGAGCCTGAGGCCAGCCCACAGGAGCCGGCTCTCCACCGCGTGGTGCAGGGCACTGGACGCTTGATCCCTCCACGCTGCTCGGCCACTGCAAACAGGGCAGCAGACATGGCAGGGCCATGGGGCAGGGCCGCGGCGGCCTATCATGGCCGCCACCCCTGGGCACCTAGGCCCACGCCTTCTACAAAGATGGCCTGCCTGCCCTCTTTCTATGAATTCTGGAACCATCCCGGGCCTCCCGGACCCCCGGGCTCCCTGCCAAAACTGGGCACACGAGATCTCCAGCCGCCGGTCCGGTCTGAAGGCAGACAAGCTGGAGTATGCAGAGATTTGTGCAGAGATCGCAACCTGCAGTTCCTAGAAGTGGAGCTGCTCGGAAATGGAGCTGCACGGGAAGCCACCTCCGGATGGTGAACCCCCCCCCCCCCAACAACTAAGACAATATAGATTTAAATTCGTGTTTAAAATGACATGTCTTCGTAACAAAGGTTTCTCTCCTCGTGTATTAATGACTATGTTTATGTGTATGTTTAAAGTTTGGTAAACAGTAGCTTTAAGGCTAAATTCTTACTAGTCAAAGATAAATGAAAAAGGTTTTCAACGTAATTCTCATAAAGATAAAAATTAACTTACATTTAAAGTCTGAGGTAAAAATTAGTTAACAATCAATATATTTCAACTAAGTTGGTCTAAACAAAAGGTTAAATAGACTTGTTGATATGTAAAACACTACCTTCTCTATTAGAAATGGTAGATCGCACAATGGCTATGCTAATTATTCTCATGCCTGAGGTTTCCTCTCCGGCCCACACCTAGGGTGTGTCTCCATCTTGAATGGGTGTAACAAAAGGTTAAAAGACGTTGTTGATATGTAAAAGTCTCAAATTCCTTCTCTATTAGAAATGTTAGATCGTGCAGTAGATATGCTAATAACAAGTTTTGTTTCATAGTAAGTAAGTTGCAGCCAGCTGCCTTTGGGACCCTAGGCCGTTCCCCGCCCCCATGCAAATGCCCGTCGAGGCAAGTAGCCCCCCAGAGGCAAGAAATGTTTTTTTTTTCAGATATGGCCCCCTCAGGCCTTCCCTTGGCAACATGCTGGTTTTGGTTATATATGTTTCTGTTCACCCCACACCCTTGATACTATAGTCATTTAGTTAAAAAGAAAAGGGGGAATTGTCGTGTGCTTTACATTGGCTTGTTCTAGCCCTCCCCCTCCAAGAGAATTGGATGAGTCCTGTTAATTTCGCGGGCCTGCTTGGCCCCGCCCCAAGGGACCCTGGGAGAGGGTTCCGGAGTCCGAGAGTTCCTGAGTTCCCCAGTGACAGAGTTCCTGAGTTCCGGAGTTCGAGAGTGCGAGAGTGCGAGAGTTTCAGAGTTCGAGAGTAAGAGAGAGGGTTCCTGAGTTCGAGAGTGCCAGAGTTCCTGAGTTCCTGAGTTCGAGAGTTTCAGGGTTACAGAGTAAGAGAGAGTGCCAGAGAGACAGAGTTCCTGAGTTCCTGAGTTCGAGAGAAAAGAGAGTTCCTGAGTTCGAGAGTTTCAGGGTTACAGAGTAAGAGAGAGTGCCAGAGAGACAGAGTTCCTGGGTTCCTGAGTTCCAGAGAAAAAGAGAGAGTGCTTGCGCCGCCGCAAAGAGACAGCAGAGTTCTGTTTGGTGATTAGTTTGTCTTAGTTTATGAATCGTTGTTCCTGAATAAAGAAATACAGCTTCCCTGCCCAGCCGTTGTCTCCGCGTCTCTGTTACCAGCCGTGAAGCAAGCCAGCCCGGCAAGAGCCTCCGAAATTTTAACAACATACAACAATAAAACAACAAGGGCAACAAAAGGGAATAAATAAATGTTTTTTAAAAAAGAAAATTAAACTGAACTTTCTTTAGGAAAACTTGATCCTGAATCCATCTAGAGCTGCGATTAGACCAATTAAAAAAATTTAAAGGAGATATAAATCTCAGTTTATTTATTTATTTATTTATTTATTTATTTTATGAGAAAGAGGAGAGAAAGAACCAGACATCACTCTGGTACATGTGCTGCCAAGGATTGAATTTGGGACCTCATGCCTGAGAATCCAGTGCTTTATCCACTGCACCATCTCCCAGACCACGATCAGACCACTTTTATATTAGAACTTAAAAATTAAAAAGTAGAGGCTCACCTGGGTAGAATGCATGCCAGGAGCCTGGATTCAAGACCCAGCACTGAATGGGTACATCATCGACAGCATACATTGAGCTCCATGGAGTACGCCAGGGTGTGTCCCTGTCTCTTCTCCCTCCCCCATGTGCCCTACTAAAGTAAAGAATGAAGGGAGTCGGGCGGTAGCACAGTGGGTTAAGCGCACGTGGTGCAAACTGCAAGGACCAGCGTAAGGATCCTGGTTTGAGCCCCAACTCCCCACCTGCAGGGAAGTCCCTTCACAAGCAGTGAAGCAGGTCTGCAGGTGTCTATCTTTCCCCCTCTCCATCTTCCCCTTCTCTCTCCATTTCCCTCTGTCCTATCCAACAACAACAATAATAATAAAACAAGGGCAACAAAAGGGAATAAATAAATTTAAAAAATAATTTTGGCCTCAGGAGGCCACTTTGCAGTGCTTTTGTGCATTTGTTAGACCCTAGCTCATTCTCTAGTGCTGCATAAGAAAAAAGAAAAGGCTTTTTCCCTTTAGCTTTTGCTATAGCTCTTTATTTCACAAGTAATCTGTTCTTTAATATAAGCAAATGCTAACCATTTCTAAATAAACAAATCATCATAAGGTTATGGTTTTTCTAAAGGAGTTGGGGATCAAGCCCAGAACATGCAAAACATGTTCTACCACTGGGCTACATCCTGGCCCCATTAAACCACCAAAGGGAAATAGTTTTGTGCCCTGTTATTTATGAAACTTGCTGTGGCAAGCTGCTTCTAAAACTTAGTCTATGACTGAATACATGCTGCAGATTCTAGATACGTATACTGTCTATCTCCCCCTCCCCCATTTCTTAGGAAATAAATGTATCTTTTTTAAGTTATATGTTTGTTTTACCACTACATTACATATGATTATGGGAAGTGTAATGTTAGCCCACTGAAACTGATCAATTAAAGTCTGTCTTGGTTGGATTATCCTTACCTTACTTTTGTCTCTTCCTGTTTCAATACCTAGTTATGCTGTTATTGCCTATGGCTGTGCCAGCTGCCCAAAGCTAACCTGTGAGAGGGAAGGCTGCCAGACTGAGTTCTGCTACCACTGCAAGCAAATATGGCATCCAAATCAGACATGCGATATGGCTCGTCAGCAGAGGGCACAGACTTTGCGAGTACGAACCAAACACACTTCAGGTCTCAGTTATGGGCAAGAATCTGGACCAGGTATTTAAGTTGGCATTATCTCATTTTTCTCTTTATTTTGATATTTTATAATATGAGTTCAAAAACTAGGAGAGATTATCTTACTATGTAATCCTGATGTCAGAACAGAAATTATTTGGTAATACTTTTAATGTTACATTTGATAGGCAGTTTTCCTCTATGACTATTATAAATTACTCAACCTGGGTAGAATAGGAATACAGTAAAATCAGATTCTTTTTTTTTTTTTTTTAAGGATGCAGAGAGAGGGAGAGAAAGATAGACCCCTGCAGATCTGCTTTACCTCCTGTGAGGTGACCCCTCTGCAAGAGGGGAACCAGGGGCTCAAACTGGGATCCTTGTGCTTTGTGCCATGTGCACTTAACCCACTGCACTACTGCCCAGCTCCCTTAAAATCAGATTCTCTAGTTGCTACCTTCTTAGTGATGTCTCAAATTGGAGTGCAATTGGATCCTTTTACTAGAAGTTTTTTTGAAGCTTTAATTATGAATAGAAAAACATAACTCGTCTTAAAATTACACTATTTTCCTAAAAGCTTTAAGTGCATTACTGGTTTTGAGAGTAGTGTACAGATTTAAGGAAAAGAAATAATATGGAGTAATGATTCACCTTATATGAGTATCACACGTTCAGTTTCAGCCTTGACAAGTCAAGAGTAATCCTATTTTAAAATGTCAGTGGATTTATTGCCTTTTATAAATGTAGTTTATTTTGGGCCAGGAAGGTAACACAGCAGATAAGGTACTAGATTCTCAAACATGAAGTTCCAAGTTTGATCTCCAACAACCTGTATTAGGGTGATGCTCTAGGTTTGTTTTTTTTTTCCCCTCCTCTTGTGTTAATAAGGGGGAATTTTTTTTTTTAATGTACATCATTCCACTGGTGACATTGGAAGGGGTGGGGAGTGAATAGAAAGAATTTTGCTGTTTAGTTTTTCCTGGAATGGCATAATCTCTTTAAATGTCATTTAAATCTGATAGTTTGTAGCTTGTTGTAAAAATGACCAGGTATATGCTTTAGCGCATACCCACTTGTTTTTAGGTTTTGGATTTGAAGTATCATGGGAAGAAACTATGTATTGTGTTAACAGAAAATCACAGTGACACTTGCTGAGCCTGAAAAAAATGATTTTCCTGAACTAAACATTTCCAAATTTATAGTCAACACCCCTGTTCTTTCTGCAGGACTGTACTTCTGATTCTGTCAGCCTGCTAGCTGGTACAAATTATTTTTCTTAGAATCACCTTTTGGGAAAGTCTTCATGCTCAGAGTGTGACTTAAGTGTTGTGTAAAATGCTAGTTTAGGTATAATACAAGGCTCAATAGAAGACAGGGTCCAGTATATGAAATTTCCTGAAATCTAGACATATCCAGCCTTCCAGGGAAATGGATTGTATAATTTGGATATTTATTTATTTATTTATTTATAGAAAGGAAGCATTGACAAAGCCATAGGATAAGAGGGTGCAACTCCACACAATTCCCACCACCAGAACTCTGTATCCCATCCCCTCCCCTGATAGCTTTCCTATTCTTTATCCCTCTGGGAGTATGAACCCAAGGTCATTGTGGGATGCAGAAGGTGAAAGGTCTGGCTTCTGTAAATTGTTCCCCCACTGAACATGGGCGTTAACTGGTAGATCCATACTCCCAGCCTATCTCTCTCTTTCCCTAGTGGGGCAGGGCTCTGGGGAAGCGGAGCTCCAGTACACATTGGTGGGGTTCTCTGTCCAGGGAAGTCTGGTCGGCATCATGCTGGCATCTGGAACCTGGTGGTTGAAAAGCTGTTATGAATTCTTAATTGCCTCCTTGTTTCTTATATTCTTAGCAATAATAAAATCAAAGTAGATTTAATTGGAGTTATTTTTCTACCTTATTCTTCTCTTCCTTACAGATGACATCAAGCCATGCCCACGATGCAGTGCTTACATTATCAAGATGAATGATGGAAGCTGTAATCATATGACCTGTGCAGTGTGTGGCTGTGAATTCTGTTGGCTTTGTATGAAAGAAATCTCAGACTTGCATTACCTCAGGTGAGATGGGGAATGTGTCCATTGCTTTTATAGTCCTTGTTCTCTTATCAATTTAGGGAAGAGGATGTAAAAAAAAAAAATAGTTGCTTTCTCACTGCAGCATAAAGAAACTGTAAAATATTTCTCTGAAGCAACTCTCTGATCATGTTTTCTCCAGCTCAGCACTTCCAGTGACTGTCTCCATCATTTGCAGATAAGAATTAAATTTTTCCAGCATGGCTTTTAAGGTTTTCCAGAGTCTGGTTCTAACCTACTTTTTCCATTTTGCTTTACTTGATGTTCCCTGTGTTTCTTCTATGTTCTTACCTCCATATTCATTTTCTTTCCTTTGGCTGGAACACTTTCTAATCACATCCCAGCATCTCCCTTTTGTTTCAGACTGCTCAGTTTATTGTGTTTTTTTTTTTTTTTTTAAGTCATGACATTTTTTCTTTTTTTTTTTTTAATATTTATTCCCTTTTCTTGCCCTTGTTGTTTTATTGTTGTAGTTATTATTGTTGTTGTTATTGATGTCGCTGTTGTTGGATAGGACAGAGAGAAATGGAAAGAGGGAGGAGAGAAAGACAGACACCTGCAGACCTGCTTCACCACTTGTGAAGCGAAACCCCTGCAGGTAGGGAGCTAGGGGCTTAAACTGGGATTCTTATGACAGTCCTTGTGCTTTGCGCCACATGCGCTTAACCCACTGTGCTAATTTTTTATTTTTGAGAAAGATGCAGAGAGTGAAAGACACAGAAACACAAGAGAACTGCTCAGCTTGGGCTTATGGTGGTACGGGGGATTGAACCTGGGACTTCAGAGCCTCAGACATGACAGTCTCTTTGCATAACCATTATGCTATCTACCCTCACCCGCAGACTGCTCAGTTATTATCTACCTTTCAAGAGCCACTTAAATTTCATTGCATTTGTGTTGTCTTTCCTGTTTTTTTCTACCACATTCTTTTTTATTGGCATTCCATAAATGTTTCTTTCTCTCTTTTCTTCTTTATTTCTTATGACCGTCAGTGTTATCACTGGGGCTCAGGGCCAACACTACAAATTCACTGCTCCTGGTGGCCATTTTTTCTATTTTTTTTTCTTTCTTTCCCTTTTTTTTTTATTGGGGGATTAATGTTTTACATTCAACAGTAAATACAATAGTTTGTACATGCATAACATTCCCCAGTTTCCCATATAACAATACAACCCCCACTAGGTTCTCTGAATCCTTCTTGGACCTGTATTCTTCCCACCCACCCACCCCAGAGTCTTTCACTTTGGTGCAATACTCCAGTTCCATTTCAGGTTCTACTTGTGTTTTTTTTTTTTTTTTTAATTTCTTTATTGGGGAATTAATGTTTTACATTCAACAGTAAATACAATAGTTTTTACATGCATAACACTTCCCAGTTTCCCATTTAACAATACAACCCCCACTATGTCATTTATCATCCTTCATGGACCTGTATTCTCCCCACCCAACCACCCCATAGTCTTTTACTTTGGTGCGATACGCCAATTCCATTTCGGGTTCTACTTCTGGTTTCTTTTCTGATCTTGTTTTTCAGCTTCGACCAGAGAGTGAGATCATCCCATATTCATCCTTCTGTTTCTGACTTATTTCACTCAACATGATTTTTTCAAGGTCCATCCAAGATCGGCTGAAAATGGTGAAGTCACCATTTTTAATAGCTGAGTAGTATTCCATTGTATATATATACCACAACTTGCTCAGCCACTCATCTGTTGTTGGACACCTGGGTTGCTTCCAGGTTTTGCCTATTACAAATTGTGCTGCCAAGAACATACGTGTACACAGATCTTTTTGGATGGATGTGTTGGGTTCCTTAGGATATATCCCCAGGAGAGGAATTGCAAGATGATAGGGTAGGTCCATTTCTAGCCTTCTGAGAGTTCTCCAGACTGTTCTCCACAGAGGTTGGACAAATTGACATTCCCACCAGCAGTGTAGGAGGGTTCCTTTGACCCCACACCCTCTCCAGCATTTGATGCTGTTACCTTTTCTGATGTATGACATTCTCACAGGAGTGAAGTGGTATCTCGTTGTCTTTATTTGCATTTCTCTGACAATGAGAGACTTGGAGCATTTTTTCATGTGTTTCTCGGCCTTTTGGATCTCTTCTGTGGTGAATATTCTGTCCATGTCCTCCCCCCATTTTTGGATGGGGTTATTTGTTGTCTTGTTGTTGAGTTTGGCAAGCTCTTTATATATGTTGGTTATTAAACTCTTGTCTGATGTATGGCATGTAAAGATCTTCTCCCATTCTGTGAGGGGTCTCTTGATTTGAGTAGTGGTTTCTTTTGCTGTGAAGAAGCTTTTTATTTTTATTTTTTTTTAATTTTTTTTTATTTAAGAAAGGATTAATTAACAAAACCATAGGGTAGGAGGGGTACAACTCCACACAATTCCCACCGCCCAGTCTCCATATCCCACCCCCTCCCCAGTAGCTTTCCCATTCTCCATCCCTCTGGGAGCATGGACTCAGGGTCATTGTGGGTTGCAGAAGGTAGAAGGTCTGGCTTCTGTAATTGCTTCCCCGCTGAACATGGGCGTTGACTGGTCGGTCCATACTCCCAGTCTGCCTCTCTCTTTCCCTAGTAAGGTGTGTCTCTGGGGAAGCTGAGCTCCAGGACACATTGGTGGGGATGAAGAAGCTTTTTAATTTGATGTAGTCCCATAGGTTTATACTTGCCTTAGTCTTCTTTGTAATTGGATTCGTTTCATTGAAGATGTCTTTAAAATTTATGTGGAAAAGAGTTCTGCCAATATTTTCTTCTAAGTATCTGATAGTTTGTGGTCTAACATCCAAGTCCTTGATCTACTTGGAATTTACTTTTGTATTTGGTGAAATACAGTGATTCAGTTTCATTCTTCTGCTTGTTTCAACCCATTTATTCTAACACCATTTGTTGAAGAGACTCTGCTTTCCCCATGTAATAGTCTGGGCCCCTTTGTCAAAGATTAGATGTCCATAGGTGTGGGGGCTCACTTCTGGGCTCTCAGTTCTATTCCACTGGTCAGTGTGTCTATTCATGTTCCAGTACCAAGCAGTTTTGATGACAATGGCCCTATAATACAGTTTGAGATCTGGGAGTGTGATGCCTCCGGTTCTGTTCTTTTTTCTCAAGATTTTCACAATTCTAGGTCTTTTCTGGTTCCAGATAAACATTTGTAGCATTTGTTCTATTCTCCTAAAAAAATGTGCTTGGGATCTTGATGGGGATAGCATTAAATTTGTAGATGGCTTTGGGTAGTATATTCATTTTGATGATATTAATTCTACCAGCCCATGAACATGGAATATCTTTCCACTTCTTTGTGTCTTTTTCAGTTTCCTTGAGTAGTAACATAATTTTCAGTATACAAATCTTTCACTTCTTTGATTAGGTTTATTCATATATATTTTATTGTTTTTGTTGCTATAGTAAAAGGAATTAATTTCTGGATTTAAATTTCTTCTAGCTTAGTGTTTGCATAGAGGAATGCCACTGATTTTTGAATGTTAATTTTGTAGCCTGACACCTTACTGTATTGCCTGATGATTTCCAAAAGCTTCTTACTGGATTCCTTAGGTTTTTCTGTGTATACTATCATGTCATCTGCAAATACGGAGAGTTTGACTTCTTCTCTTCCAATCTGTATCCCTTTAATTCCTTGTTCCTGTCTGATTGCTATGGCAAGAACTTCCAACTCTATGTTGAATAGTAATGGTGATGATAGTGGGCATCCCTGTCTAGTACCTGATCTGAGTGGAAATGCTTCCAGTTTTTCACCATTAAGTATGATGTTGGCTGTAGGTTTGCTATATATAGACTCCACTATCTTCAGGAATTTTCCATCTATTCCCATTTTTTGTAGTGTTTTGATCATAAAGGGATGTTGTATTTTGTCAAAGGCTTTCTCTGCATCTATTGATATGACCATGTGGTTTTGGGTCTTGCTTTTGTTGGTGTGGTGGATCACATTGATTGATTTACGTATATTAAACCAACCTTGCACCCCTGGGATAAACTCCACTTGGTCATGATGAACAATCTTTAATATACTGCTGTATCCGGTTGGCTAGGATTTTGCTCTGTATTTTAGCATCTATGTTCATCAGAGATATTGGTCTGTAGTTTTCTTTTTTGGTTGTGTCCCTGTCTGCTTTTGGTATCAGAGTGATGTTAGCTTCATAAAAGCTGGCAGGGAGTATTCCAGTGTCTTCAATCTTCTGGAAGACTTTTAAAAGTAGAGGTATTAGTTCTTCTTTGAAGGTTTTGTAGAATTCATTTGTAAAACCATCTGGTCCAGGACTTTTATTTTTGGAGATATTTTTTATAACTGTTTCTTTCAATTTCATTAGCTGTGATGGGCCTGTTCATGTTATCCACTTCCTCTTTACTTACTTTTGGAAGTTGGTAGGTATCTAGGAAATCGTCCATTTCTTCCAGGTTCTCTAGCTTGGGGGGCATATAGAAGCCTCGCATGATATGTTGAATTTCTTTAGTGTCTGTTGTGATATCTCCTCTTTCATTTACTATCCGATTTATTTGGGTCTTCTCCCTTTTTTGTTTTGTGAGTCTGGCTAAAGGTTTGTCGATTTTGTTCACTTTTTCGAAGAACCAACATTTACTTTTGTTGATCTTTTGTATGGTTTTCCTATTCTCAATGTTATTTATTTCTGCCCTAACTTTAGTGATTTCTGTCCTTCTGGTTGCTTTAGGGTTCCTTTGTTCTTCTTCTAAGTCTTTAAGATGTGCAATCAGGCTGTTTATTTGTGCTTTTTCTTGTTTCCTATTGTGTGCTTGTATAGCTATGAACTTCCCTCTCAGTACTGCCTTAGCTGTGTCCCAAATATTTTGATAGCTTGTGTCTTCATTTTCACTGAATTCTCAAAACATTTTGATTTCTCCCTTGATTTCCTCTTTGACCCAGAGGTTGTTAAGAGGTGTACTATTGAGCTTCCACATTTTGGGACTATTACTAATCTTTTGTTGATTGTGAAGTGTTAGTTTAATTCCACTGTGGTCTGAGAAGATGCTTAGGATGATTTCAATGCTCTTGAATTTGCTGATGCTGTCTTTGTGGCCTAACATATGGTCTATCCTTGAGAACGACCCATGTGGATTTGAGTAAAATGTGTATTCCAGTTTCTTGGGATGAATGACTCTGAAAATGTCCAATAGTTCTAGTTTATCTATCTCTTCTCTTTTTTTTTAAAGTTTTTATTTATTTGATAGAACAGAGAGAAATTGAGAGATGGGGGAGATAGAGGACGAGAGAGAAAGGCACCCACTTACCTGCTTCACCACTCATGAAGCTTCCCCCTGTACATGGGGAGTGAGGGCTCAAATTGGGGTCCTTGAGCATGATGGGGTATGTATTCAACTGGATGTACTGCCTACCCCAGTGTTTCTTTTTTCTCTTCTTCTTTTTTTTTTACCTCCAGGGTTATTGCTGGAGTTAAATGTTTCTTTATGAGTATCACCATTCATATAGCACTCTAACATTAACTAAACATTAATTAATATAAGTTTCATAAAGCCAGCTACCTTTTTATACTTCCTTGCATGCAGTGAGTTTTCAAAGAATTCATTGAATGACTATTTAACTGCTATCATGAATGAGTTAAGTATTTGCAAGCTTAACATTTACAAGATGGCTGTATAGATGGAACTTTGATTTTAATACAGATTTGAGTACTTACAGTGTACCAACTTGGGGATAAAAGGGGCTAATAAGATATGGCCCTTTTAATTATTATTTTTATTATTGATTTAATAATATTTAACAAGATTGTAGGATAAGATGGGTACAATTCCCACCACCAGAGTTCCATATCCCCTCCATTGGAAGCTTTCCTATTCTTTATCCCTCTGGGACCATAGACTCAGGATCATTATGGGGTGCAGAGGGTGGAAGGCCTGACTTCTAAAATTGCTTCTTTGCTGGACATGGGCGTTGGCAGGTTGATCCATACTCCCAACCTGTTTCTGTCTTTTCCCTAGTGGGGCAGGGATCTGGAGAGGTGGGATTCCAGGGTACACTGGTGAGGTCATCTGCCCAGGAAAGTCAGGTTGACATCATAGCACCTTCAACTTGGTGGCTGAAAAAGCATGAAGATATAAAGCAGAACAAATTTTTAAATAATCAAGAACCTAAAGGCAAGAATATATCAGATGAGATTTGGGGTCTACATAGTGGAAAAAGCTAGTAGGTCTATTTTAGGTATATTCCAAGGGGCCCATGACTTTACAAATTTTTGCCTGAGCCCGACAGATAACATGCAGGTAGACTAAAGGTATTGTCTGATAAGATGGTGTTAAAGAGTTGGAAATAAGACTTACAGGACTAGAAAGCTGAATCTGGGGACCCTTTCAATTGTTTATTTATTTTCCCTTTTGTTGCCCTTGTGTTTTATTGTTGTTATTGATGTCGTCGTTGTTAGGTAGGACAGAGAAAAATAGAGAGAGATGAGGAAGACAGAGGGGCAGAGAAAGATAAACACCTGCTTAACCACCTGTGAAGCTACTCCCCTGAAGGTGGGGAGCTGAGAGCTCCAACCGGGATCCTTACGCCAGCCCTTGCACTTCGCGCCACGTGCAGTTAACCCGCTGCAGCTACCACCTGACTCCTTCAGTTATTTTTTTGTAATATTTATTTATTCCCTTTTTGTTTTATTGTGATAATTGTTGTTGTCATCGTTGTTGGATGGTACAGAGAGAAATGGAGAGAGGAGGGGAATACAGGGGGAGAGAAAGATAAGACACCTGCAGACCTTCACCGCTTGTGAAGTGACTCCCCTGCCGATGGGGAGCCGGGGGCTCGAACTGGGTTCCATATGCCAGTCTTTGCGCTTTGCGCCACCTGCACTTAACCCACTGTGCTACCGCCTGACTCCTGACCCTTTCAGTTATTATCCCATCTAGTAGGGAAGCTACTAGTGGGACAAAGGGAATGAGCAGAAATGGTTGACATGGAAGAGCTGACTGTAAAAGTAGTCAAAATCTTGTACAAACTCAATATAAAGGTTTAATGAAATCTTTTTATATCCTTTCCAGGAATGTGATTTATTGTAGATGTTGGATATTGTAGGACATATGCCAAGAAAACTATGCAAATCAGTGTTAATTGTAAGGCACTTGGATAAGATGTCAAGTGGTGGCTGTGCAAATAGTATCAAGGAAACTGAATCAGAGTTGTAGGATTAGGGAGGACTGAGTTCACCAGGGGTTAAAAATGGAAGTTTGAAGTCTGCCAGATTTTCTTTACAAAAATAAAACATAGAGCTTTCAATAGTGTGGTCTTATACTTTGCTCCATGTTATAAAATATATCCATTTTTAAATAACTTTTTGTAACTGCTAATCACTCCTGTTGAAAAGAAGGTTCATATTCTTGAATCAACCATCTGGTCATAAAGCTGAGGTTGTAATGTAACTATTAACTTCATTATGTTTTCTCTACAGTCCCTCTGGCTGTACATTCTGGGGCAAGAAACCATGGAGCCGAAAGAAGAAAATTCTTTGGCAGCTGGGCACATTGATTGGTGCTCCAGTGGGAATTTCCCTCATTGCTGGCATTGCCATTCCTGCCATGGTCATTGGCATTCCTGTTTATGTTGGTAGAAAGGTAAGATATGCTGAGTTCTGTGCATGTTGCGTCTTAGGTTTGTTCATAAAGGTTTGAAAGAAATAGGAAGAGCTTATATTTTTCAGAGGTGCCTGAAAACTGGTTCTTGGATAAAAATAACTTTAATTTCCTTTTTTCTTCACCACTGCTTTGTGTCTGTAAAATTCCACTGTTCCCAGCGGGCCCTTTTTCCTACCAGATAGAGGGCCAGAGACCAGGAAAGAAAGAAGGAAGGAAGGAAGGAAGGAAGGAAGGAAGGAAGGAAGGAAGGAAGGAAGGAAGGAAGGAAGGAAGGAGTGAGTGAGTAGAGGCCACAACATGACACCACCACTCATGAAGCTTTCCCTTTGTATACATACTGCTCCCATGTAGTAAACAGAAATTTGAAACCTGAGACCTAGCACATGATAAAGTGAGCTCCCTACTGTGTGACTGTTCTCCCAGTATGACCCTGCACTCTTATTTTCTTTATTTTCTCAGAATTAATTTATGTTTCCCACTGGGGCTTCATGCCCACATGACTCCAGATTCCAATAATCCTAGTACCCCCCTCCCCCTTAAGATAAAAGGTGAGAGAGCTGGAAGTCGGGCGGTAGCACAGCAGGGGGGTGCAAAGCACAAGAACTGGTGGAAAGATCCCGGTTCGAGCCCCCGGCTCCCCACCTGCAGGGGAATCGCTTCACAGGCAGTGAAGCAGGTCTACAGGTGTCTTATCTTTCTCTCCCCCCTCTTTGTCTTCCCTTCCTCTCTCCATTTCTCTCTGTCCTATCTAACAGTGGCAACATCAATAACAATAGTAACTACAACAACAATAAAAAACAAGGGCAACAAAAGGGAAAATAAATAATATATATATAAGAGGTGAGGACTAGGGAGACAGAAAAGCAAAACCATGACATCTCTATTTCTTTTTTCTTTTTTACCTCCAGGGTTATTGCTGGGGCTTGCACTATGAATCCACTGCTCCTGAAGGCCATTTTTGTTGCTACCCTTGTTGTTGTCAGTGTTATTGTTGCCATTGCTGCTGTTGTATAGGACAGAAAGAAATCAAGAGAGAAGGGGAAAACAGAGGGGGAGAGAAAGACACCTGCAGACCTGCTTCACCTGCTATAAAGCGACCCCTCCCCCCGCTGGTGGGGAGCTGGGAGTGTGTTGGGGGGCCTCAAACCAGGATCCTTACACTGGATCCTTGCACTTTGCGCCATGTGCGTTTATGTGCGTTTAACCCGCTGCGCCACTACTCAGCCCCCATCTCTTATTTCTTTTGAAGCTTCCCCTTTGCATGGTATGTTGATGTGGTGGCCAGAGGCTCAAACTCTTAGAGCATGTCCTAGAGCATGGTAAGGTATGCTCTGCTAGGTGAGCTATCTCCTGGCACCCTAACCACAGAACTTTCATAGACCCCTGAGGGAGCTGAAAGTTCTTATTAATAAGCTGGATCTGGTTTTTGTCTCAGTGATTAAAAGGTGAAATACTGGGCAGGGGAGATAGTACATAGGGCTTGCATGCAAGAGGTTCCAGCTTTGATCCTCATCCTTTAATAGCTAGAGCTTGAACACTACTCTGGTCAAAAATAAAATAAAATAAATGAGGGTGGGGGTAGGTAGCATAATGGTTATGCAAACAGACTTTGATGCTTGAGGCTCCAAAGTCCCAGGTTCAATCCCCTGCATCATCATAAGCCAGAGCTGATCAGTGCTCTGGTAAAAACAAAAATAAAGTAAAAGTTGAAATTTGTACCTCACTCCTGTGAGTTACTTTGTCTTTCCCTGTATTTTGAAAAAAAAAAAGGGGGGGGAGGGTTTATATCTTCCTGGTCTGAATTAGGTTAAAATTTGAGAAAGATACTTGAGAGTTGGGGGTGTTTTTATATAGATCACTTATAAAAGAATATTCACATGTCCTTTGTCTCCTGGCAAAAAAAGATAGCTGTCCTTACCTGCTAACCTGGATTTGGATTTTTCTTTCTGTTCTTAGATTCACAGCAGATATGAAGGAAGGAAAACCTCCAAACATAAGAGAAATTTGGCTATCACAGGTGGAGTGACCTTATCAGTCATTGCATCCCCGGTTATTGCTGCAGTTAGTGTTGGTAAGCTAGCAGGGATGAAAACTCCCTCTTTCTCTTCTATTCATTCCTTCTCTATTCTTCTTTTCTCTCCCACTTCCTCTCCCTCTTTTTTCTATATCATCAACTCTCGCCTTCAGTCGTCACTAACTTTTCTGATGGTAGCAGTTTATTGAATTGGCCAGGTATTTCTCCCAGAAGGCTCCTATATTTAGTGCCAAATCCATTTTAATAATTCACTATATTAGGCACTGCTGTTATGATTATAGACTACACTAAATTATGAGAATTTTGCATCTTTTACTCTAAAATTAATGTCTGCAACTCAGTCTGGCACAGGTAAATATATGACTTAAAGAACTTTAAGACCTAGTTTTTCACCTTTGTTTTCTTTTCTACTTGAAATGGAACCCAAAAAATTAACTTTTATTTTGATTTGATTAATGTCTTACAGTATTTTGGGAGACATTATAGTTTGCTTCCGAATGACAATAATACAGCTAAAGGTAGCCTTAATTGTTTTACATGTATTGATTTAATCCTCACACAGCACGGTAATTTGCCCAACATCACTTAATTGGAACAAAACCCAGTGCAGGGGCTAGGTTTAAGCCTTTGATTCCCACCTGCAGGGGTGAAGTTTCACACATGCTGCAGGTGTCTCTCTTTCTCCCCCTAACTTCCTTCCCCTTCCTAATTTTTCTGTCTCTATTCAAAATAAATAAATTTTAAAAAATAAAAAAAAATAAAAACCAGTGTAGATCCTGTGTTCTTAACAACTAAGCCATTCTTACATAGCATTAAATTTTTGGAATTAACACTCTTAGACATTCTCAACCATAATTTGTCACTTACTCAATGTTTGGTTATTGATTGGTTTTTGGATTAGCACATCAACGATGAATAGAAGAGAGAGATGAAAATAATATATACTTACTATGCTAGGTATTGTATTGGGTTGTTAGAAAAGTCAAGATAGGGGCCGAGCAATGGCACACCTGGTTGAATACACAGGTTTACAATGTGCCAAGGACCTGGTTTCAAGCCCCTGGTCCTCACCCTGCAAGGGAAGCCTCACAAGTGCTAAAGCAGAGCTGCAGGTGTCTCTTTCTTTCTCCCTGTCTATCTCTCCCTTCCTTCTTAATTATTCTGTCTCTGTCCAATAAATAATAAAAAATATATATTTTTTAAAGTTATGATGCAGTTTTGTGTAGAAAAATACATCATGATTTTACCAACAACCCAATATATGCATATGCGCTTCCTTTTTTTAAAATCTTTATTTATTTATTGAATAGAGACTATCAGAAGTGAGAGGAAGAGGGAGCGCGACACCTGCAGCCCTGCTTCACAACTTGTAAAGCTTTCCCCATAAAGGTGGGGATGGGGCCCGAACCCCAGACCTTGCACATTGTAACATCTGCTCAACCGGGTGCACCACCACCAGCCCCTGTGCACTCCCTTTTGATCACTGGTAACTACGAGGAGGTTATGTCTAAGGTTATACTGCTACTAAATTGGTGCCAGGATTCTATCCAGACTTTTGTGACTAGTCTAGTCAACATTGTCTTATACCAGGCTACTACCTTTTTGTAATAGCTGTCTACTGTGTTTGCCTGCTCCTTTATAAAATGACTTACCTGTGTCTAGGGCAGGAAGAATTTAGGGCAGTTGCAGCCTGGTGACCTGCTGACACGTTTCCTTCTCTTCCCCTAGGTATTGGTGTTCCCATTATGCTAGCATATGTCTATGGGGTTGTGCCTATTTCTCTCTGTCGTGGAGGTGGCTGTGGAGTTAGCACAGCTAATGGAAAAGGAGTGAAAATTGAGTTTGATGAAGATGATGGTCCAATCACAGGTAAAAGAAATAATTTAGCTTCCCTTGGAATTTATGGATGACAAGATAAAAATCAGTAATTTACATTTTACCAAGAGATTGTCCTTGGGTTGCTTTGGATAATGAGCTTTGTAGTAGATAAAGTATTTTTAGCTTTTCATTTCTTTGTTCCAGAGTTTTTAGGTTAATTCCTGTGCTGCTTGCCTCCCTGTGGCAGGTACAAACTAGTAGAATTCTCAGTAACTTCAAGTATGCTGGCAACATTAGTGATTACAATAAAGGTCTTGTATCTGCACAGTCCTTTATAATTTTCAGGTGATTTTACATAGTTATTATCTCACTTGCCTTTTATGATGGCTCTATGAAGAGAGAGGGCAGTGACTATTATTATCCCAATGTAATGAGAACTTCTATAAATCTTTGTCTCATCTGTTCAGTGGGCTTAACGGTTTCTGCACAGCTGGATGAGACAAGGGACTCTTTTGACTCCTACTTCGATCTCTTTCCTGTTATCATATTAACAAGCCTGGTGCAGAGATCCCCAAAGGTTTTTCAAGCCTAAATGTATTTGGACATCATGTTTGGTTAAATGGCATCTGTTGTACAATGGAAGGAATAGTGAACTTGGAAACAGAATTGTAGTTTTGTGTGACTAGACATGATGTTGGACAAGTCATGTAGTTCTAAGCCTTCATTCCCTCATCTAAGATGAGGACTTATTAATGCTTAGTTACTGGGAAGATGAAATATAAACAATGCAGCTGGGAAGGTAATTCAGCTGGTTGAGCTTTGGCTTTGCATGCCTGAAGCTCCTGGTTTGATCCCATGTACCAGAGTAGTGTTCAGACTTGTCTCTCTTCTTCCTTCATTCTCCTGTGAAACTCTTTCATGTATAAGAAGCCAGTGTTTATAGAATACAAACATATTACACAACCAACCGGTGGTAACTGTACACAATAACTGCTCATTAAGTGAATAAATTACTGTTTTTAATACATTGCTCTCTTAAATTGAGGTGCTTGGTTCTATCCCCAGTGGCAGATGCCTGGCGAGCCCTCAAGAATCCCAGCATCGGGGAAAGTAGCATTGAAGGTCTGACAAGTGTATTGAGCACCAGTGGAAGCCCTACAGATGGACTCAGCGTTATGCAGGGTCCATACAGTGAAACAGCCAGCTTTGCAGCCCTCTCTGGGGGCACACTGAGTGGTGGCATTCTTTCCAGTGGCAAGGGAAAATATAGCAGGTAAGTAAACAGGTAATTTCTTATTGAGTCATTGGAATTCTAGTTGTAGCATACCCGTGTTTAGTTATTTCTCTGTGCCAAACATGTTCCATCCATAGATTAATTTATTTTCAATTAATCATCAATCGTGCCCTCCCTCACTTTCATAATTAGAAAACCCAGGGCCAGGCGGTAGCACATCTGGTTGAGCGCACACACTACAGTGCACAAGGACCCAGGTTCAAGCCCCTGGCCCCATCTGCAGGGGGAAAGCTTCACAAGTGGTGAAACAGGGCTGCAGATGTCTCTCTCCCTCTCTATCCCCCCCCATACTTATCAATTTCTCTCTATCTGATAAATAAATAAAATATTAAAAAATAAAAATTAGAAAACAGACTCAAAGGTTGTGATTAATACAAAGTTCAGTCTTTTTTTTTTTTTTTCCTCCAGATTTATCACTAGGGCTTAGTGCCAGCACCATAAATCCACTGCTCCTGGAGGCCATTTTTCCCATTCTGTTGCCCCTGTTGTCGTTGCTGTTATTGTTATAGCTGCTGTTGTTGTTGTTGGGACAGAGAGAGATCGAGAGAGGAGAAGAGAAAGATAGACACCTGTAAACCTGCTTCACGGCTTGCAAAGCAAACCCCCTGCAGGTGGGAAGCTGGGGGCTCAAACCAGGATCCTTATTGCTGGTCCTTATGCTTTGCGCCACGTGCGCTTAACCAACACTGCACTACCGCCCAGTCCCCCAATCTTTATTTTTATTTTTCACCAGAGCACTGCTCAGCTCTGGGATATGGTGGTGCAGGGGATTGAACCTGGGACTTTGGAGCCTCAGGCATGAGAGTGTTATTTGCATGTTGTCTACCCCGCCCAGGTTCAGTCTTTCCACTGCGCCATAGCAACTCCATAAAAAACAGTCTTGACTTTATATATACTGGCATTTGGGAAAGGAAAACACACATTTATGTAGAATTCTCAAGACTGTGTTCTCTATATGGTCTGTCACTGGCTTTCAATTGAACATCAGTGCTGTATCTTACTGGCTATTGGTGTTACGATCCTACATAGAAAAATTGTCATGATTTTTCCAGCAGCACAATATTATCTGAAAGACCTTGAATTGAAGAAGATAAAAGGTGGGGTGTCCCCAGCTCATGCTAAGAGTTAAATTAAGATGAGTTGGCAAAAATTACAGAGGTTGATTCAAGCAATATTTGCTAGGTGGATTGGATTCTATGGCTGATGTATATGCATTTTTTTAAGGGAAAAAAACAGAATAAGAACTCTGTCCCAGAATTGTGGTCTGGGAGGTGGTGCAGTAGATAAAGCATTGTATTCTCAAGCGTGAGGTTCTGAGTTCAGTCCCCAGCAGCACATGTACCAGAGTGATGTCTGGTTCTTTCTCTCCTCCTGTCTTTCTCATTAATAAATAAATTCTAAAAAAAAAAATTAAAAAAAAAAAAAAGCAGAAGAAGAACTCTGTCCCAGAATCAATAAATTAGAATCTCCTGGAACATGGACTTAAGGATTGGTATTTTGGAGGCTAGGTGGTAGCACACCCAGTAGAATGCATACATTGCCATGCTCAAGGAACTAGGTTCAAGTCCCTGGTCCCAACCTACAGGGAGGAAACTTTATAAGAGGTGAAACAATGCTGCAGATATCTCTCTCTTCCCCCCAACCCCTCTTCCTCCAACTTTCCTCTAGTTTTTCTCTGTCTCTAAGAAAGCAAAAAGAAGAAAGCAAAAAGAAAAAATGGATAAAGGAAGGAAAAAAAGAAAGATAAACTTCCTGGGGCCAGGTGGTGGTGCACCTGGTTGGGTGCACATGTTACAGTGTGCAAGGGCCCAGGTTGGAGTCCCTGGCCCCCCATCTGCAGGGGAAAGCTTCACAAATAGTGAATCAGTGCTGCAGGTGTGTCTCTCCCTCTCTATCACCCCCTTCCCTCTCAATTTCTGACTCTCTGTCCAGCAAATAAATAAATAAATATTTTTTAAAAAATTTTTTTTAAAAAAGACAGACTTCCTGGGAGTAGTCAATTTGTCATGTAGGTACTCAGTCTCAGCAGTAACTCTGGAGGAAAAAAAAAAAAAAAATTCTGAAAAACCTCCCCGGGGGGCTAGGCCACAACTCACCTGGAAAAGCACCTATTACCACACACAAGGGTTTAGATTCAGTCAAGCTCCACCTGCAGAGGGAAAGCTGCATAAATGGTAAAGCAGTGCTGCAAATGTCTTATCTTCTCCACCAAGAACAGTGAAGTCTTCGTGCAGGCACTGAGCCACAGCAATAAGCTTGGTGGCAGAGAGAGAGAGCTGGGAATCAAACTCAGGACCTCATGCTTGAGAGTCCAACACTTTATTCACTGTGCCACTTCCTGGACCACATAGATAAAATCTTTAAAAAAGAGAGAGGGAGTCAGGCGGTAGTGCAGCAGGTTAAGTGCACATGGCGCAAAGTGCAAGGACCAGCATAAAGATCCAGGTTCAAGCCCCCAGCTCCCCACCTGCAGGGGTGTCGCTTCACAGGCAGTGAAGCAGGTCTGCAGGTGTCTATCTTTCTCTCCCCCCTCTCTGTCTTCCCCTCCTCTCTCCATTTCTCTCTGTCCTATTGTAACAGCGACACTAATAACAACAACAATAAAAAACAAGGACAACAAAAGGGAAATTAAATATTAAAAAAGAGAGAGGAAGAAAGAAAAGACCTACCCAGGTTCACATTTTGGAACCAACTAATTCTGAAAACAATTCTGTGGAAGAGATGGAACTAGAAACTAGAACCCAGGTCTTTCTGACTTGATGCATTTTCTATCACACTTCCTGGGATGTGGCACGTTTTTGAAGGGCATGAGACTGGAGAGGCTTGGTAGTTGCTTGAATGGTGTTTGTATGCCATTGGTAGTTGCTTAAATGTGCAGCTGTGAGCTGCTGACCTGTTTGTATATCATTTGTTAGGGGATCCCCCCCCCACTGTGTGCTTTCTTAAAACCAACACCTCTGTAAATGAGTAGACAGACATAATTGGAGACTGACTTGCTGAAACTACAGCTTAGCTGGTCCAGCTGTTCCAGTTCTGTGAAAGCCTTTTATAGGAAGTAAATGAGTCAGATGGGTTTGACTGTGAAATCCATTATGAGGAAACACTTAAGTGTGCAGCAAAATGGTATTGGAAACCAACAAAGGAAATAGTTACGGCTTTGCATCTCTGAGACACCATTTAGAAAGCTTGCTGCTCTTTTAGGAAGTGGGATACTGTTTGTCCTTCAGTTTGATTACATTTGAGTTCCTGTAATATGCAAGAAACAAAGGGTAAAGTGTAGGTATGTGGCTTTCTTAGATGCTCATAAACAAGTAGGAGATGGGTATATTGTTATAATAAATAGTACTGTGGCCATGCTTGGCTGAAAGAGTGAGGGGAGGAGATTCTTTTTTGTAAAAGACTTAAGATGAGTTTGTCTCACAGAGAAATGAAACTTCCAGAGAGGGGATAATAATGTGTATAATCATGGAGGCATAGAATGTATATTGGTGTGTGAGGAAAGAAATTTCTGAATGATTATGATTTAGGATCTATGATAAGAGGTGCAACTGGATAAAGAGCTTGGAGATAGATTGAGGAGTACTTTAAATGCCTGTTGGTGGTAGGGAACCGAGAAAGAACTGTTAGTGTTTGAGCCTTTGTCTACCTTGGCATTGATCTGGAAATTGTTGGACTTGGACTTGGACTACTAGAAAAAGAGCCAGAGTGTGATTGAGGCAGAAGGTGTTGACGACCTGAAGTTAAGAAGTAGCAGTGGGTATGGAAAGGAGGGGACAATTTCAGTAGATATTTAAGAGAAGAAAACTATGTGTATCTGTCTGAACTACCTGATAACTAGAGAAGGTTAGAGCTATTCAAGAGAATAATGTGCCAGGGAGCAGCTTGTGTCAGAATACCCAGGCCTCATATTAACTTAAAGTCCCCTCTTTACACAGGTTAGAAGTCCAAGCCGATGTCCAAAAGGAAATTTTCCCCAAAGACACAGCCAGTCTTGGTGCAATTAGTGACAACGCAAGTACTCGTGCTATGGCCGGTTCCATAATCAGTTCCTACAATCCACAGGACAGGTATGTGAACAGTCAGATATCCAGGAGAGGTTGGTTACCTTTTTTTGTTTTCTTTCTTTTTTTTTTTTCTTCGCTTGGGTACTAGGCTTCAGGAGCTCAACATCTCATGACAGGACTTAGTACCTACCACCTAGTGGGACCTATAGTTTGTGTACCTGTGAATCTATTGAGCAAGTTCTTCATTGCAGAAGTGGTATCTCTTGATTGGTTCTTCTTAGCATATGATTATTGTGAATGGATTTTTCCCCTCCTTTTTTGCTTCTGTTTTTGTGAGTAAAAAGGTGTAATTGTTTACCTAGAACTTTAAGAGCTAGATTGCTGTTCACTGGTGTCTGTGAGTCTACAGTTTCTGCTCTCATTGCCATATGCTTCATGTGGCTTCCATAGCCTATTTTTCTTAATGTTTGAGAAGCTAGTTTATCTAGTGTGGTGTGGTTACAACTGGTTCATTTTGTGGCACAAATAGTGAAAAGCTATGAATATTCATATGATAGTTGAAGCTCTTCGTTGAATTTTGGAAAGTCTTTCATTTGGCTAAAAATGTTTGAAGAGGTGTATGTGTTTTAAATCAATGAATAGGATCTAGTTGTTTTTCTTCGTATTTGAGTACTAGGTACAATTTTTTAAATTTTTTTCTAAAAGTGAGCTCCAGTCTACTGTTTTGTTTGCCTATTCTTTTGGACTTCCTAATCCTGAACCCACCAACTGCTTTTACCAACAGGTATAGCATGACTCATGCATGACTCAGCAAAGTGGATTTTGTCTCCACAGAGAATGCAACAATATGGAAATCCAAGTGGACATTGAAGCCAAGCCAAGTCACTATCAGCTGGTGAGTGGTAGCAGCACAGAGGACTCACTCCATGTTCATGCTCAGATGGCAGAGAATGAAGAAGAAGGTAGTGGTGGTGGTGGTGATGGTAGTGCCGGTGGTGGTAGCGGCGGCGGCAATGGCAGCGGTGGCAATAGTGAAGAGGATCCCCCCTGCAAACACCAAAGCTGTGAGCAGAAAGACTGCCTGGCCAGCAAACCTTGGGACATCAGCCTGGCCCAACCAGAGAGCATCCGCAGTGACCTGGAAAGCTCTGATACACAGTCAGATGATGTGCCAGACATCACCTCAGATGAGTGTGGCTCCCCTCGCTCCCATACGGCAGCCTGCCCTGAAACCCCCAGAGCCCAAGGTGCACCAAGCCCAAGTGCCCACATGAACCTCTCTGCCCCAACAGAGGGGAAGACTGTCTTGAAGCCAGATGGTGCAGAAGTCAGAGTATGAAGTGGAATGAATGCTCCTGTTCTGAGAAGCACACTTGTAACTGCATCTTTTGGAATCTTTTGCGGGGGGTGGGAGGGCTGGGAGGCAGGTATTTACATATTTTATTTCAAATATCCTCTGGTCACAGTCCCCCCCCAGGGAAATTCTGAGAAATTTGGAAATTTCTTACTAGATAAAACATGGAAATTTTGCCCTTCGTCCCATCCTTTTCCCCATCTTTTTCTAGTTTTAATTTATTGGTTAAACTGATGGTGGCGATCTGTGAGATGTGTCAAAGAGTGTACAGATGTATGTGTGTATATTGTATGTATGCTAACATATTACTGAAGGACACATTTTAATAAAGATTTCTGTTGTAAATCAACTCATCTCATTTCCTTGGCTTAGATAGTTACACAGAGCCAAGTGTCTAATGGAAACAGGCCACTATGTCTTGAACAATTTCTAGTTTTTAATTTTCGGAATCCAGGGAAGAAAGAACTTATTCTGGTCAGACTGCAGTGGAGTCATCTATAAAACCAGTGACTCCTAGAATGACAGAAAGCAAAGTTAGATTTGCTTCATAGGCAATTACACTGAAGACTTAAGCTGAGTCAGTCAGATAAAGAAGCTATAGATTCAGATAAACCTTGTTTACCCTCTAGAGGCAGCTGTGCACTTTCATGTTGAAAGTTTTTTCTCCCCTTTCCCACATAATTTATAATAACATAAATATACTTCAGAATTGGGAAGAGATGACATATCTAGCCGCTGTTTAGAGATCCAGTGAATGAAGTAGGTTATAAGTTGGTGAACAAGAAAAAATGGTCTGGGTCTTCACTACCACCACCAAGCAATAAAACCTAGATAGATGTTTATTGTTCTCTTAACTTAACACTTCCTGTTCCAAAAAGTTTTAAGTAAGAGGTACTAAGGAATCTGACTAAAATTTGTAATGAAATTAGTATGGCTTAGCTTCAGAATTTTAACATTTTTTAAAATTTATTTTCCCTTTTTTTTTTTTAATTGTTGTAGTTACTATTGTTGTCATCTCTGTTGGATGGAACAGAGAGAAATGGAGAGAGGAGGAGAAGACAGAGAGAGAAAGATAGACACCTGCAGACCTGCTTTACCGCCTGTGAAGCAACTCTCCTGCAGGTGGGGAGCCGGGGGCTTGAACCAGAATCCTTATGCTGGCCGTTGTGCTTTGCATCACGTGCACTTAACCTGCTGTGCTACCACCCACTTTTTTTTTTTTTTACACTGAAGCAATGCTCAGCTCTGGTTTATGGTGGTGCGGGGGATTGAACCTGGGACTTCAGAGCCTCAGGCATGAAAGTCTTTTTGTATAATAGTTATGCTATCTACACTCACCCATATTTAACTTTATTTGATCTGATAATGCATAAGAATTATAGTAAGTTAGAATTTTGGTTGTGCCTAGAATTATGGCTTTAGAAATGAAAACTCGTGCACAATATGGCAGAAAAGTTAATATATTTGTGAAATCCTTATATAAGATCCCAAATGTGGTAATAACTTACTTTGTTATCTATGTGTTATTTACTCTCTCATACCCCTGATTTCCCTAATTCTTGACAGAATTACTTTTCTATCACCTTGGGCATGGGCCCAGAGGAAGAATTGAAAATATTCTTTCCTAAGGGCCAGATGGCTTTCTGTTTCCTTTCACAGATGTACCTGCTCTTTGTCTTCTTGGCCTGTGCTTTAACAATGACGATGATGTATCTGGACAACAGCTGACTTGGAAGAGTCTTATTTCTTGGGCATTGCAGCCACACTTAGCACGTTTCCCTGAACCTGGGAGAGGAAATGCTGTTAGTGACTGTGGGTCTCTGGAAGAAAGCCCCTTAGAGGGGGTGTCCTTGTGTGAAAAATGGAACCTGCTGGGAAAAGGGGCAGTCTGGAAACCTGCCGTGCGAATTGTCAACTCAAGATTTGTAATTCTCTTGAAGAGTCCTCTAGAGAGCAACTAAAGCCTCACCTAGAGAGATTAAAAAAAAAAAAAAAAAAAAGTCTGTTGGAAGGGCAGAGTTTGCCGCCAAACTTATTCTTGGCTCCACTTATTACTACTGTGAGACTTGGGCAACTTACTCTGTTTTCACTTAGGGAAAAAAAAAAAAAGGAGTAGTAATCCTAATTATGGATGTCATGTAAAGATTAAGTGAGATGGCATACTGAAAATGGCTAGGAATTTTTCCTCTTGTAAAATAAGAAGGGAGGAACTGGGTATCAATGAAGAAAAGGCCTAGACTCTAAACTCTACATTATGAAATCTAAACTTCTAATCTTTTGTGACATTTATTTTATCTCTTAGACATTGTTAGTTGATGAAAAAGCCCATCAGCACCACCTGGAGGAAAACAGAATTAATGCACTGGAAAATCTGGTTCTAGGGGAAGAACATTCACACGAGGCGTAATGTACAATGGCCCTTAGTGAAGCAGTCTTGTTCTATTTGAACATACACTCGCACAAACTGTAGCAGGATATATGGTTTAGAACAAAGTTGAATTGAGAGTTGTAGATTAAATTGAAGAAGTGGATGGGACGAGGCTAAAATTGGAAACAGGCATCTTTGGTCACCAGTCTACTTGGATAGGCCAATGGAAAGAAGTTTGTCATATAGTATATGGGTATGTTAGCATTCTGATCTCTTTGTAATGTACTTTTCTGTGCTGCAGAATCTGGAAAACTAAAAGCATGTCTTAAACCCTTGAAAACAAGGCTCTGGATGTATTTAAATTTTACCAGTTACATGCACAAAGAAGGCGGTGTGCAAGGGGAAAGTGATTCAGCGATCATTTTCAGCTACTTAGTTTTAAGGATGCAGAGACCTTATGTTTTCCTTAAATGATGTTGTAATAGCCATTATTAGCTTTGCGGGTGTTGAAGGGCGTCCTGATCCATAAATAAGTTTGCAATGTATATCCATGTAGTCTGTGTGGTAGCGTGATTCTCACCTTTCTGGTGGTGGCAGATATAGCAGCTCCCATGCTAGATTAATTCTCGGAGTCTTCTGGAGACCCACCATGTCCATTCACTCTCTCTCCATTTCCTGTAGGAACCTAAATTTATTTGTATTGAATTATTTTTTACTTAAAATAAGAAGGGTTCTCTGCAACAATGAAATAACTGATAAGAGTATTTAGTTCTAAAAGTGGTGATTAGCAATAAGCCCTCTAGGCTGGGACCCTTAGATTACTCAGAACTAAGATGGGACTAGTAAGATAACTCACCTGGGAAGGTACCTTCATGCAACCCACATTTGAGGCCCTGCCCCCACCCCCACACTTGGCAAAGTTTGGTGCTTTAGTGTCTTTTCCTTTCTGAAAAGATAGACCCAGAGTGGTGAAGCCCCAGCAACAGCAAAAAACAGAACAAAAAAACTTGGGACCTGGTAAAGTGCGCTTATTACAATGCATAAGGACCTGCAGGGTGGGAGCTTCATAAGTGAAGAAACAATGTTGCAGGTCTCTCTCCCCTACTCTCCTTGCCTCTCAATTTCTCTTATCTCTATTTAAAAAAAAAATAGAAAAAAAAAATCAACAGTAGAGGTGAATTTAACAGGCACCAAGCACCACCAATAATCCTGCTAACAATTAAAAAAAAAAAATCTTGTCATTGGGAAATTGTAAACAACTAGGCTTATAGGTCACATAACGTGAAATGTTTTGGTTTTTTATATCTTAGCCTTTTTTTTTTTTTTTTTTACCAGAGCATTGCTCAGCTCTGCCTTGCAGTTCTTCTTCTAGCGTTTGCCCTTCTTCCGTAGCCAGTCAACAGCGTCAGGTTGAGCCTGATGTAAAGTTTCGAGACCTCCTTTGAATCTGGAGAGGTGGCAGTCGTTGACTATGTGGGTCATAGTCTGTCTGTAGCCGCAGGGGCAGTTCGGGTCGTCTCTGGCTCCCCAGCGATGGAACATAGCGGCGCACCGGCCATGGCCTGTTCGATAGCGATTGAGGAGAGCCCAATCATAACGTGCTAGGTCAAAGCCGGGTTGACGCTTGCAGGGGTCTGTGATGTGCCTTGCAGTGATGCAGAGGATTAAACCTGGGACTTTGGAGCCTCAGGCATGAGAGCCTGTTTGCATAACCATTACGCTAGCTACTTCTACCCTAAAGTGAAATATTTTACAGGAAAGACTTTGGCAGATCAAGTGACTGCTACAATAGACAGTCGGTAGAAACTGAGGACAAAAAATGTAGCTGTGCCAGAGAGGTTAAAGAAAATGAAAGTTAGGAGCCGGGTGGTAACACATCTGATCGAGCACACATTACAATGTGCAAAGACCCAGGTTCGAGCCCCTGGTCCCCACCTGCAGGGGGAAACCTTTGGGTGGCGAAGCAGTGCTGTAGGTGTCTGTCTCCCCTTCCCTCTTGATTTCTGGCTGACTACCCATTACATAAAGATACAAGAAGAAAAGAAAATGAAGGTCTAAAGAGTATTACATTTCCGACTCCGGTATATATGGGAGAGCCCCCAAAGGACCTTTTGTACCCATAATGCTATGCGTGTGAAAATCAGAAATTTCTGGGATATTTATAATACAAGTGGGACTAAAGACAAATTGGGCATTGTTTGGAAGAGTGGGACTCTGACATGAGCAAGGACTTGGAAGGCAAGAACTTGTGTGGACTTGGATAAATCTTAGTGTTCTGAACCCAGACTCCACTTAGGTTCCTTTACCCAAGTCCTATCTTACTTGGAGACTGAGGATAGTTATCTAGAAAGGGAATGCCAGGGGGCCGGGTGGTATCTCAGTAGGTTAAGTGCAGATGGCGTGAATCACAAGGGCTAGTGTAACAACCCAGGTTCAAGCCCTCAGCTCCCCACCTGCAGATGGTTGGCTTCATAAGCAGGTCTGCAGAGATGTCTTTTTCTCCCCCGTGTCTTCCCCTCCTCTCTCAATTTCTCTGTCCAGCAACAATGACAACAATAATAACAATACACAACAAGGGCAACAAAAGGGAAAAAATAGCCTCTAAGAGCAGGGAATTCGTAGTGGAGTCACTGAGCCCCAGCGATAACCCTGAAGGCAAAAAAAAAAAAAAAAAAAGCCATGTTCTGGGAGGTGGCGCAGTGGATAAAGCATTGGACTCTCAAGTATGAGATCCTCTGTTTGATCCCCAGCAGCACATATAGCAATTGATGTCTGGTTCCCTCTCTTTCTCTCCTATCTTTCTCATTAGTAAATAAGATCTCTAAAAAATAAGAATGCCAGTAATTTTCATGTCCCACCCACCACCCCTACTTTGCCACCTGATCTGAAACTAGAACAGATCCTAGAATGGTTTAAAGGCAAAAACAAAACGTGACCTTACAGACTTAGATAACAATTTTTATATTGTGTCTATCTTTCTCTCCCCCTCTGTCTTCTCCTTTGTCCATTTCTCTGTCCTATCCAACAACAATGTCATCAATAACAACAATAATAACTACAACAATAAAACAAGGGCAACAAAAGGTAATATATTTTTTTAAATGTTTGCTTCTCCCACGTGAAAGGGGAAAGCTTTTCAAGTGGTGAAGCTCCCTTTCTATCACCTCCTTCCCTCTCAATTTCTGGCTGTCTCTATCCAATAAATAAATATAATAAAAACATTAAAAAATGTTTACTTCTGGGGGCAGGGTGGTGGCACATCTGGTTGAACACACATGTTACAATGCACAAGGACCCAGGTTTGAGCCCCGGTCCCCACCTATAGGGAGAAAGCTTTGCAAGTGGTGAAGCAGGGCTGCAGGTGTCCCTCTGTCACTCCCCCCTCACTATTTCTCCCTTCCCTCTCAATTTCTGGCTATATCTATCCAATAAATAAATATAATTAAAAATATTTTTTAATGTATGCTTCTTTCCTGTGGGACTTTGTTCTTAATTTTGTTTTGTTTTTCTAAGGTTTTATTTTTATGAGAGACCAAACCACTGCTTTGCTCTGCTCAGGCATATGGTGGTACCAGGGATTGAACCTGGGACTTCTGAGACCTCAGAGATGAAAATTGGATGCTCTGCCTCCCCAGTCCTATCCCTGTGACTTTGATCTTTGTTGGCTTATAAGTCTTAGTGCAGGGGAGTCAGGCAGTAGCGCAGCAGGTTAAGTGCAGGTGGCGCAAAGCACAAGAACTGGTGTAAGGATCCGATTCGAGCCCCCGGCTCCCCACCTGCAGGGGAGTCGCTTCACAGGTGGTGAAGCAGGTCCGCAGGTGTCGTTCTCTCCCCCTCTGTCTTCACCTCCTCTCTACATTTCTCTCTGTGCTATCCAACAACTACATCAATAATAACTACAACAATAAAACAAGGACAACAAAAGGGGATAAATAAATATAAAAAAATAAAAAGTCTTAGTACATAAAGGAGAAGTTTCACCAGGGCACATGGCAATAAGTCTGGTTGTTGTCTGGGCAATTTGAGATCCTCACTTACAGGACCAATAGTCTAAAAGGAAGCAGTTAAGGTAGGAGGAATTATTTTTTTATTATTTTTTTAATATTTTATTTTATTTATTCCCTTTTGTTGCCCTTGTTGTTTTTATTGTTGTAGTTATTATTGTTGTCGTCATTGTTGGATAGGACAGAGAGAAATGGAGAGAGGAGGGGAAGACAGGAGGAGAGAAAGATAGACACGTGCAGACCTGCTTCACCGCCTGTGAAGCGACTCCCCTGCAGGTGGGGAGCCGGGGTTCGAACCGGGATCCTTATGCCGGTCCTTGTGCTTTGCGCCACCTGCGCTTAACCCGCTGCACTACAGCCCGACTCCCTGGAGGAATTATTGATCTTGATTATCAAGAGAAAATAGGTTTACTGTTGGGGGGCTGGGTGGTGGCGCACCTGGTTAAATGCACATGCTACAATGTGCAAGGACCGGGGTTCTAACCCCCAGACCCCCACCTGTAGGGGGAAAGCTTCACAAGCAGTGAAACAGTGTTGCAGATGTCTCTGTCTCTCTCCTTCTCTATCAACCCCTTCCCTCTCAATTTCTGGCTGTCTCTATCAAATAAATAAATAAATAAAATTTTTTAAAAAACAAAGAAAATAGGTTTACTGTTGTTCATGGAGTCAAAAGGATATATGCCTGGGTCCCCTAGAAGTAATCTTCATACTGCCATATTGAGAAGTAGAAGTTCTAAATGACAGAATCATTCAAGGCTCAATTCTTTTATTTATTTTGTTTGTGGGGGAAAAAAAGGGTCCATCAAGGGTCTGTGTTGGAGCATGTCAGCAGTGGCCAGAGGTTCACAGTCACAAGGCAGAGGCAAGGCAGAGGCAGGAGCACCAAGGTTCAGACAGCCTGGGTAATGACCAGGCGTTCAAGATTGTTAAGTGCTCAGCATCCACTATGTTGCTGTGAACGGGGTCAGGTCTGCAAGGAGGCTGGAGTCTCATTCCCAGGTGATGATGCAGTGTCCAAGGCTGACTGTTCTGAGGGAGTGGGCTATGAACTTGACAGAGGGCAGAGAAGGCAGTGAGTGCCCCGCCCCCTTGCAAGAGAGTTATGCTTAGGGGATCCTCAGGGTGTTTGCTGGCTCTATGGGTGTGTGTGTGTGTGTGTGTGTGTGTGTGTGTGTGTGTGTGATTTTTTGGTAAAATATTTACGGGGGGGTGGTAGATAGCATAATGGTTATGCAAAGAGACTCTTGTGCCTGAGGCTCCAAAGTTCCAAATTCAATCCCTCCCCCACCCCACCCTGCACCACCTTTAAGCCAGAGTTTAAAAAATATATATATTAGCACAGCTATATACAAGATACTGGGTACAGTACAGCAAACCCTAACAAAAGGACTTTTCAAAGTTAACCCAATTACCAAATAATGTGATGATAACATTAACTATCAATTGTCTTTTTGAACCCTAAGACAGCAGGAACCTCACATCTCCACTATAGAGCCTCTACTTCCCCCAGTCCTAGAACCATTGTATAGGGCCCACTTTCCCATATGCCTCTCCCAATCCATATCAAATAATATTGCATCTGCCGATCACAACCTAACCAACACAACAATTGCCACCTCAACATGCTTCACTTCAGACTATGTCCAGAGACTTCACATGTGGAATGACAACCCTTCAGCTTCATTACTCAGGTGAGACCTTTCCTTTCATAGTATACTCTAATTCCATCTCAGGTGGTTCACTTTCTAACAAAGTCCCAAAACCTAGATATATACCAGTTTCTGTGAGAGAGAGCATATGTTCACACATATCCGTAAACTACTGCAAAATATATACCTGAAAGCATAAGTACACTAGAGTTTGCAGTGAGTACCCCCCTAACACTTCCTCTCCACTATTCCAAGCTTTGGGTCCATGATTGCTCAACAATTTGTTTGGCTTCGTATGTTAACTCTCTTTTCAGTCACCAGGTTCCAGATGTCATCAGGATGCCGGCCAGGCTTCCCTGGACTGAAGACCCCACCAATGTGTCCTGGAGCTCTGCTTCCCCAGAGACCCACCCTACTAGGGAAAGAGAGAGACAGACTGGGAGTATGGACCGACCAGTCAATGCCCATGTTCAGCGGGGAAGCAATTACAGAAGCCAGACCTTCCACCTTCTGCAACCCACAATGACCCTGGGTCCATGCTCCCAGAGGGATAGGGAATGGGAAAGCTATCAGGGGAGGGAGTGGGATATGGAGATTGGGTGGTGGGTATTGTGTGGAATTGTACCCCTCCTAACCTATGGTTTTGTTAATTTATCCTTTCTTAAATAAAAAAGAATATATATATATATATATATATATATATATATATTTAATGAGATAGTAGAGAGCACTTTTCAGCCCTGGCTTATGGTGGTTCTGGCCATTGAACCTGGGGCCTTAGGGCCTCAGGCATGAGAGTCTTGGATAACCATTATACTGTCTCTCCAACTTACAGCTGTCATTTGTTTGCTAGCCAGTCGGCAAATGTGGCTTAGTGAGGACTGAGTCTACTGTCTTCCAGGAATTAGCACTCTTGATAACTTGTCTCTGAGAACCCAGCTGAGTCTACTCCCAGCTAGGGGCAAAATGCTCCTGGAATCTGCCCCAAGGCCAGTTACTATGGAGACTAAATTTCAATATGGGGTCAACCATCTCTGCTCTCAGTAAATTGCAGAGATCGTCTGGAAGTCTACTGCTCAACTCCCACCCAGTGGACACCATATATTGATCATTGTCAAAAAAAAAAACATATATTTTTCTTTCTTTTTTTAAAATTCTTCACTTTTTAAATATTTTTATTTATTTATTAGTGGATAGAGGCAGAAAGAAATTGAGAGGGAAGGGAGATAGAGAAGAAAAGAGACAGAGATGTCCTGCTTCACCACTTGTGAAGCTTCCCCCTGCAGGTGGGAACCAGGGGCTTGAACCCAGGTCCTTGTGCACTGTAGTGTGTGGACTTAACTAGGTGCACCTCCACCTGGCCCATGATATATTTATCTATCCAAAAAAAAAAAGGATCATGACTTTTCCAACAAGCCAATAGTTTCTTGCCTGCCATTGCAATGTTGTAAGATTGCAGTAAAATTGAAGTGCAGGAGTTCGATATAACCCAATCCCTGCTCCTCAGGTTAAGTGACACACCTTATAGTTCTCTTCCTGATTTTTTTTAAAAAAAAATTATCTTTATTTATTGGATTGAGAAAGCCAGAAATCAAGAGGGAAGGGGGCTATAGAGAGGGAGAGAGTGGGTGGGGGTGACAGCATAATGGTTATGCAAACAGACTCTCATGCTTGAGGCTTCTAAGTCCCAGGTTCAATCCCCGCACCACCATAAGCCTGAGCTGGGCAGTGCTCTGGTGTTTCCATGTGTGTCTCTCTGCATCTCTCAAAAAAAAATAAAACTAAAAAAAAAAAAAAGAGAGAGAGGGAGAGAGACAGACACCTGCAGCCCTACTTTACCCCTTGCAAAGCTTTCCCCCTGCAGGTGAGGCTGGGGGCTCAAACACAGGTCCTTGCGCACTGTAAGTGCTTAACCAGGTGTGCCACCACCCAGCCCCATTCTCTTCCTGAATGCAGCCTGTTATAATGTGGTGGAGTTTATTTCTTGGGGGAGGGCATCTCTGTGTCATCACTACCTGAATGAAGCCCAAAATGTACCTTTTCTTAAACTTTACAACTCAGGTTGGGAGATAGCACATCTGGTAGAGTGCACACCTTACCATGGGCAAAGCCTTGGGTGTAAACCTTAGCACCAAATGAGAGGAGCACTATAGTGAGCACTGGGGGGAGTTCCGAGGATACTAGAGGGAGAAGTACTGTGGTATTTTTTGTCTCCCCCTCCATCTCTCTCTACCCCCTCCCTCTTGAAAATCTGTGTGTATGTGTGTGTATGTGTGTGTGTGTGTGTGTGTGTGTGTACCCAGAAAGTCTTCAGCAGTTGTATCACTTGCCCACAAGAGACTTTGACTACATTCCTCAGCACTGAATTAAAAACCAACAAATGCACAACCTGGGAGGTGGCGCAGTGGATAGATGAAGTGTTGAATTCACAAGCATGGAGTTAGGTCTCCTACATAAAATGTGCCAGAGTGATGTTCTGATTCTCTTTCTTACTGCCTTCCCTCCCTCCCTTTCTCACACTAATAAATTAATATTTGGAAAACTCTAGCAAGCAGGGCAGGATAGGCAAAATAGCTCACTTACTAGTGCATTGTTTTGCATGTGTGCAACCTAGGTTCAAGCCCAAGCCACTGCATTGGAGGAGGCTTAAGTGCTGTGGTCTCTCACTTTCTCTGCCTCTCTGTTGCCAAAAAAAAAAAAAATTCAATTTATCAGATCTTAAACATATATTCACAGTTAATGCAGCTACCACCACTATCTAATTCTAGAACATTTTCACCACCCATCCACCCACCCCCCCCTTTTTTTTTTTCTGACCAGAACACTGCTCAGCTCTGGCTTATGGTGTGCTGCAGGAGATTGAGCCTGGTACTTTGGAGCCTCAAGCAAGAGAATCTCTTTGCACGTCCACTACGCTATCACTCCGCCCACAGTTTCATCACTGTCAAAGAAGCCTGCTAACAATCATTCCAGGTTTTCATTTGCCCCAGCCCTGCCAACCACTAACCTACATTTTGCATCTATGTCTTTCCTTATTCCGGACATTCTGTATAAATGGAATCAAGCAATATGTAGCCTTTTGTGTCTTATTTCTTCCACTTGGTTTAGAGTTTTCAAGGAATGGGAAGTGGTGCACCTGGTTGAGTGCACCACTCAACATACAGGGACCCAGGTTCAAGCTCCTGGTCCCCACCTGCAGGAGAGAAGCTTCATGAGTGGTGAAGAAGTGCTACAGGTGTCTCTCTTCCGCCCTAGCTTCCCCTCCCCTCTCAATCTCTCTTTATCCAAATAAATAAGTAAATATTTAAATAAAATTCTCAAGGCTCATCCATGTTCTAACTTGTATTGCTCTTCATTCCTCTTTATTATTTAATATAGTATAGACATTATGTGAATATACCACATTATGTTTTTTATTTATTTTTTATTTATTAAAAAAGGAGACATTAACAAAACCATAGGATAAGAGGAGTACAACTCCACACACTTCCCACCATCCGATCTCCATATCCCATCCCCTCCCCTGATAGCTTTCCTATTCTTTATCCCTCTGGGAGTATGGACCCAAGGTCATTGTGGGATGCAGAAGGTGGAAGGTCTGGCTTCTGTGACTGCTTCCTGGCTGAACATGGGCATTGACAAGTCGATCCATACTCCTAGCCTGTCTCTTTCCCTAGTGTGGCAGGGCTCTGGGGAATCGGAGCTCCAGGACACATTGATGAGGTCATCTGTCCAGGGAAGTCTGGTTGGCATCATGCTGGCATCTGGAGCCTGGTGGCTGAAAAGAGAGTTAACATACAAAGCCAAACAAACTGTTGAACAATCATGGACCTAAAGGCTGGAATACTGCAGATGAAGTGTTGTGGGGTACTCACTGCAGACTATTATGTACTTTTGCTTTCAGGTATATATTTTGCCCTAGTTTATGAATATGTGTGAACATATGCTCTATCTCACTGGACCTGGTCTATATCTAGGTTTTGGGACTTTGTTAGGAAATGAACCACCTGGAATGGAATTAGAGAATCTTATGAAAGGAAAGGTCTCACCTGAGTAATGAAGCTGAAGGGTTGATATTCCACACCTGAAGTCTCTGGACACAAGCTGAGACCACATTATGTTTATCCACCAATCAATGGATATTTAGTCTGTTGACACTTTTTGACCACTGTGAGAAGTATTCTGTGAATATTTATATACATGTATCTATTTAAGTCTCTGCTTTCATTTTGTTTGGATTTATAACCAGAAGTGGAATTGTTGTATATATGGAAATTGTTTAAATTTTTTAGGAGAGCTGGCCAGGTAGCTCATCTGGATAGTTGCACCTGCTTTGTCATCTGCACAACCCAAGTTTAAGCTCCCCACCACCACATTCAAGAAAACTTTGTAGGGAGTCGGGCCGTAGCACAGTAGGGTAAACGCATGTGGCCTGAAGCGTAAGGGCCGGCTTAAGGATCCCAGTTCGAGCCCCCGGCTCCCCACCTGCAGGGGAGTCGCTTCACAGGTGGTGAAGCAGGTCTGCAAGTGTCTATCTTTCTCTCCCCCTCTGTCTTCCCCTCCTCTCTCCATTTCTCTTTGTCCTATCCAACAACGACAACAATAACAATAACAACAATAATAACCACGACAACAAGAGCAACAAAAGGAGAAAAATGGCCTTCAGGAGCAGTGGATTCGTAGTGCAGTGCAGGCACCGGGCCTCAGCAATAACCCTGGAGGCGGGGGAAAAAAAAAAAAAGGATTCATCTACTTGAGAATCAAAGCATCACTTTCACAGGCGGTGAAGCAGGTCTGCAGGTGTCTATCTTTCTCTTCCCCTCTCTGTCTTCCCTTCCTCTCTCCATTTCTCTCTGTCCTATCCAACAACGACGACATCAATAGCAACAACAATAATAACTACAACAATAATGAAAAACAACAAGGTTGCAAAAGAGAAAATGAATAATTTTTTTTCCTCCAGAGTTATTGCTGGGCTTGGTGCCTGCACCATGACTCCACCGCTCCTGGAGGCCATTTTTCCCCCTTTTGTTGCCCTTGTTGTTGTAGCCTCGTTGAGTTTATTATTATTGCCATTGTTGATGTTGTTCGTTGTTGGATAGGACAGAGAGAAATGGAGAGAGGAGGGGAAGACAGAGAGGGAGAGAGAAAGATAGACACCTGCAGACCTGCTTCACCACCTGTGAAGCGACTCCCCTGCAGGTGGGGAGCCGGGGGCTCGAACCGGGATCCTTACGCCCGTCCTTGCGCTTTGCATCACGTGCGCTTAACCCACTGTGACACCGCCCACCCCCATGAATAATTTTTTTAAAAAGACAATAAAATCTTGTTACTTTGTTTAAATAATTAATAAAAAATAAACATTAATCCCTCAATAAAGTGAGAAATATCTAATATATATGCATTCTTGTATTAAATTATTTTCTGCTTCAAACAGTTAAAATGGTTTCTATTAACTACTGATTTTTGACTGATAAGCAACACAACTTGAAACCTTCAAGTAGAAATATGACATGTCCAAACTTTGTTACTGATAAAACTCCTGGAAAGTCAAACTTGGAAGCTTTGAAGAGCAATTGGCCCACCATCTTTCACTCATCAAGTGAAGGAAAGAAACTGAGATGCAACAGGGAAACACAAGAACTTCAAGGCTAAACACCTGCAACTCACTCCTGAGGCTAACAGAACTAGCTGATGGTGTTTCCTGAAATCTCTGTGATCTAGGTCACATAAATGCAGTGAGGCCAGCTCTTCCCTGAAACAGATTGGACACAGGATTTGGGCTCAAGCCAGATGCTGCCTCAAGCAAGCTAGCTGTGGTGAAGACTGTCTGATGCAGGAGACTTAAAAGCCAGGAGCATACCCAGAGCAGCTAGAGCATAGCCGGGTCATCATTTCTCCCCTCCATCTCTCTGCTCCGTGCTGCTGAAATGACTTCCTTGTGTCCTAAGATCCTCTGTACCCTTACCATAGCCCCTCATTGATGAAAGTCATCTGAGCATGGTTCTTCCTCGCACACCTGAAGGAGCTCATAAATGTACCCAAACATCGTCACCAGTTTTTTAGAGGTTGCACATCTGGGTTGGGGGGTGGGAGGTGGGGAACAGAGGAGACAAGCCACAAACCCAGTTCTAAAATTCTAGATACCATGCCTTTTCCACTCTGGCATGACAGTTTTATTGACAAATATGAGAGTTCCAGATCTGGATAGTTTGCCATTACTGTCAACTATAAACCATTAGCTATTCCAACCCCCCCAAAAAAAAATCTTTTAAAAAAAAACCCACTGATGTCAATAAAAAGACTTTTCCTTCACATAAATATTTAGCCAGTGAATGCAAAAAGGAACAACAACATGGGAGCCTGGTGGTGGCACACTCAGTTAAGCACATATATTACCAAGCGCAAGGACCCGGGTTCAGGCCCCCACTCCCCACCATCCAAGGGTCCACTTCACGAGTGGTGCAGATCTGCAGGTGTCTCTCTTTCTCTCCCTCTATCTCCCCACCCTCTCTCAATTTCTCTCTGCCCCATTTAATAAAAATTAGAAGAAAAAAAAAGGAACCACAAAAGGGAGGAAAAGATTAAGGAATGAACAAAATGATGGGGGCCCAAATGGTATGAGAGTTTCAGGGAAGGAAAGCATGCTTAGTACACATGTGAGACAGATCAGACTCACTGAGAGCTGGATTGGTCCCCATGTGGCAGGCAAGTAATTGGTAATCTGAGAGACAGCAATTTCAGAAGATAGCAGCAATTGAAAATGAGCTTCATTGAGTTGAAGTGTGAGTAAAAGTTGAAGAGACAGGAATGGTAGACAACTCTTTCCTAAACTAAGGTTGTTTTTTTTTTTCCTTTAAGCAGGAAAGACTAAGGTATGTTTGGTGGCTCAGAAGCAAATAGTGAGAGAAAAAACAAATCATATGAGAGAGAGAGGACACATTATTTGATGATACTTTGCCTTTAGAATATCTAAGGATAGAATCAAAGGCACAGACAGGAAAGGGTTGGGTCTGGACATGAGAAAGGGCCCCCTCCCCCTCTCAACCTGGAGAAAAATGAAAATAGCTCTCTCTCCAAAGAGGGTCTTCATTACCATAAGATATAAAATGCTTGCTACAGAGGGCTGGTCAGTCTTGCATCCCATTAAGCGCATACATTACCATGGGTGAGGACCTGAGTTCGAGCAGTGGGGGCTCATATATGGGGGGGACACTTCATAAGCAGAGAAGTGTGTCTATTTTTCTTTCTCTCTCTCCCCTCTCCCTCTCAATTTCTATCTGTCCTATCAAAATAAAAAAATACAAAAAAAAGAAAAATGGCCACCAGTAGTAGCTGACTGACCGTGCAGGCACTGAGCCCCATCGATAACCCTAGTAACAATGGAAGAAAAAAAAAAAAAACACTTGCTACAGAATAGGTGGCTAGTAGCCATCACCCTTTCTACCCCTTCTCTGGATGTGCCAATTCAGTCCTCGCAGGCCACAGGGGACATCACCCTGGGATGTCAAAACTAGACCGGAAGAAATCAAAGGCAATTCCGAATGCTTCCAGATTCTGAGAAAAATAGAATCTGACTTCTCCTCAGGTTGCTAAATGAGAGAAATATAAGCATTGATCTGCAGAGGAAGGAGGATCTGGGAACTAGAGAAAGAGCAAGACACAGAGACACCGGAAGAACACAGCAGATAACACAGGTTTAATAGTGGAACTGACCATGCCTCAAACTCCTGAACTCCCTCACAATGTAATCCAATAAATTGTTTCCCCACAACTCAAAGCCCATTTCTGTTGGAATCCTGTCACCTGGAGCTGAAGAAATGCTGGTTAATACAGGGAGTGTTGTGTTGTGTTGCTAGTGATGTCCCTAATTCGTGAGATTGGCTGAGTTGAGGTGGGCTCCAAAACTGAGAATTTACACCACCCCAGCCTGAGGGGAAGGAGAGCAGGTCCTGTAAAACAGGTGCAGAGTCTCCTGAAGCTTGGCCAACTTAACTAACATAGTGGAAGTGCTAGAGAATTGGCAGAAATGTGTCAGAAGATAGTGTGTGTTGACTATTTCCCCAGGCCTTCAGCATCAAAAAGACATCTCCAAGAAAGGAAAAATGAAAGGAGGCCGGGCAGTGGTGCACCTGGGTGAGTAGACATGCTCCAGCTCCTGGTGCTTATGGAGGTGGGGAGCTTCACGAGAGATAAAGCAGTGCTAAAGGTCTCTCTCTCCCTTTCTATCTCTACCTTCCTTCTCCATTTCTTTCTCTATCAAATAAATAAAAGGAGAGAGAGAGAGAAAGAAAGAAAGGGAGAAAGGAAGGAAGAAAGGAAGGAAGGAACAGGAGTACTGCAAACAGTATTTTTGATTTTTTTAATTTTTTAATTTATTTTCCCCTTTTGTTGCCCTTGTTGTTTTAATGTTGTTGTAGTTATTGTTGTTGATGTCATCATTGTTGGATAGGACAGAGAGAAATGGAGAGAGGAGGGGAAGACAGAGAGAGGGAGAGAAAGATAGATACCAGCAGACCTGCTTCACCGCCTATGAAGCAACTCCCCTGTAGTTGGGGAGCCAGGGGCTCGAACCAGGGTCCTTAACACTGGTCCTTGCACTTTGTACCGTGTGCGCTTAACCTGCTGCACTACTGCCCTACTTATTTTATTTTATTTTATTTTACCTCCAGGGTTATTGCTGGGGCTCTGTACTTGAACCATGAATCTATTGCTCTTGGAGGCTACTTTTTTCCTTTTGTTGCCCTTGTTGTTTTATCGTTGTTGTGGTTATTATTGTTGTTATTAATGTTGTTGGATAGGACAGAGAGAAATGGAGAGAGGAAGGAAAGACAGAGAGGGGCAGAGTAAGATAGACACCTGTAGACCTGCTTCACTGCCTGTGAAATGACTCCCCACAGGTGGGGAGGTGGGGAGCCAGGGGTTTGAACTGGGATCCTTACGCCTGTCCTTGCGCTTTGTGCCACATGCGCTTAACCTACTGAGCTACCGCCCGACTCCCGATTACTGCTCTTATTCCTCATTCTGTATTTGAGACACAGAATAATTTGCCCAGAGGCTGGGTGGTGGCCCACCTGGTTGAGCACACATGTTGCAATGAGCAAGGACCCAGATTCAAACCCCCAGTCCCTACCTGCGGGAGGAAAGCTTCACAAGTGGTGAAGCAGTGCTGAAGGTCTCTCTCTCTCTCTCTCTCTCTCTTTCTGGCTACCTCTATAAAATAAAGATAAAGTAAAGACAGAATAATTTGCCCAAGTTCTCCAAGGTGGACAAGGTTAGTTTGAATCAGGAGCTCAGTCCCTGAGTATGCCTCTACAGCTTTGCTAGGAAAAACTGCCTGTCACCAGCAATCCAAACAGTTGCAGCACCTGATGGTTACAGGATGCTTTACAGGAGTGGAAAAGTTCATATCTGTGGGGGGCCAGATGGTGGCACACCTGGTTGAGCACACATGTTACAGTGTGCAAGGACCCAGGTTCAAGCCCCTCGTCCCCACCTGCAGGGGGAAAGTTTCACAAGTGGTGAAGCAGTGCTGCAGGTGTCTCTCTGTCTCTCTGTCTCTCTCTCTCTCTCTATCACCCCCTTCCCTCTCAATTTCTGACTGTTTCTATCCAACAAATAAAGATTTTTTTAAAAGTTCATATCTGTAATGTCAAAACATAAAGAAACAAAGGGAGAGAGGCAGGAAAAACAGTCCTTCCTGTCTACCTCCACTAAAAGGATAGTACTCTATGTAAAGAGGTGTCCAGCACTGGGATTGTTCCAAGGCAGCAGGGAAGCTGGAGGCCCTGAGCCCAGGACTAGAAGGCACTTTTGCTAAGAGATGCCTCTCCTCTTGGCACACCAAGATCAAGTTCTGGCCTTAGAAGACATCATCTACATGGAAGGATCCAAGTATGAATAGTCAGAAAACTGAGTTTTCGGGAGTCGGGCAGTAGCGCAGTGGGTTAAGTGCATGTGGTGTGTGCCAAGAGCCATTTCTCTGCTTGATAGATGATAAGCTTTGAAACAATGGAAGCCCTTGAGACAAGTTTCATTTCCCCCCTGGGCAGGCCATTTTCCCCTCAGGTAGACCATTTATCAGAAATAGTGACACAACACATAGTTGTGGTAGCAAACATGATTTCATCCATTGTATGTTGCAAGGAACATTCCCCTTTCAAGATTGCTCCCCCTCCTCCTCCTCCAGCACTTCCCCCCCCTTCCCCAAAGCCTAATAATGCCTGTGTACACAATAAAATTTTGCAGCTTGATCAGAAACTTGTCTTGCTGTCGTTCTTTCGTGTCTCCTGTCCCTATCATTCCAGGTCTTTTAGGTTCCTAGCCCCTGTTCACCACCCTGCTGGTCGGGGCAGGTGTGAAGTGCAAGGACCAGTGTAAGGATCCCGGTTCGAGCCCCCAGCTCCCCACCTGCAGGGGAGTCGCTTCACAGGCAGTGAAGCAGGTCTGCAGGTGTCTGTCTTTCTCTCCCCCTCTCTGTCTTCCCCTCCTCTCTCCATTTCTCTCTGTCCTATCCAACAACAACGACATCAATAATGACTACAACAATAAAACAGCAAGGGCAACAAAAGGGAGTAAATAAAAAAATATTTTTTAAAAATGTTTTTAATTCTTTAAAAAAACAGTTTTTGATAGAGTGAGTTTGTCAGAAAAGAAAAAGAAAAAACAATTCCTGACACATGGAAGTTGTGACTGATCAAACCTAGGCAACAAACAATTCTAAACAATACTAAAACAATACTTTGTTCCAAACAATACTAAAAGGAAATCCTTAACTTTTTTTTTTTTCTTGCTAGCAAGGTAGCTCACCTGGATAGTGTGTGCCTGCTTGGTCATGTACATGACCTATGCTCAGGTCCGGCCACCACCACCCTAAAGAAGTTTTGGGGTGGGAGTCAGGCGGTAGCGCAGCGGGTTGAGAGCATGTGGCACGAAGCACAGGGACCAGCATAAGGATCCCGGTTAGAGGGAGTCGCTTCACAGGCAGTGAAGTAGGTCTGCAGGTGTCTATCTTTCTCTCTCCCTCTCTGTCTTCCCCTCCTCTCTCCATTTCTCTCTGTTCTATCTAATGATGACGACAACGGTAATAACTACAACAACAATAAAAACAACAACAAGGGCAACAAATGGGAAAATAAATAAATAAATTTTTTTAAAAAAGAAGTTTTGGGGTTCTGGTGTCTTTCTTTCTTTTCCTCTGCCTCTCTCTTTATATATGAAAAAGTCGGGGTCTGTCTGTGGCACACTGGGTAGGTAGAGTGCATACATTCCCATGTGTAAGAGCCTAAGTTCAAGAGACCTGTTGGTGGCACACCTGGTTAAGCACACACATTACAGTGTACAAGGACCTGGGTTCAAGCCTCTGGTCCCCACCTGCAGGGAGAAGCTTCACAAGTTGGTAAAGCAGTGATGCAGATGGCTCTCTCCCTCCCTATCTCCCTCTTCCCTTTAAATTTCTCTCTGTCCTATCAAATAAAATAAATAAAGTTAAAAATAATTTTTTTAAAAAAGAAGCTGAGTTCAAGTCCCTGCTTCCCAACCTGCTGTGGGGAAGCTTCATGATTGGCGAAGCAATTATACAGGTGTCTTTCTCTTTTTCTCTCCCTCTCTATTTCCTTCTCCCCCTCCCACCGCCTTGATTGAAAAAGATTGGGGAGATAGCATTACGGTTATGCAAATAAACTTTCTTTTTTAAATTTTTTTAATCTTTATTTATTGGATAGAGACAGCCAGAAATCAAGAGAGAAGGGGGTGATAGAAAGGGAGAGAGACACCTGTAGCACTGCTTCACCACTTGCAAAGCTTTCCCCCTGCAGTTGGGGACTGGGGACTCGAACCTGGGTCCTTGAGCATTGTGATATATGCGCTCAACCAGATGCACAACCAGCCGGCCCCCGCAAAGAGACTTTCATACCTGAGACTCTGAGGTCCCTGGCTCAATCACCAGCACTACCATAATGCAGAACTTAGCAGTGCTCTGGACAATGGATTTGTTGTGCAAGCATCAAGCCCCAGTCATGCTCCTGTTAGCAATTTAAATAAAAACAAAAAGTTGGCTTGGAGCTATGAAACCCAGGAAATGGCAATAAATATATTTTTTCCACTCCAGGGCTTTGCTGGAACATCTTGCCCATGCAATTTCATGACTTTCAGCAGCCTTTTTTTTTTTTTCCTCCTTTTTCCAAATAGAAGGTGGAGAAAGAGAGGGAAAACAAGCCAGACAGAGAAGAGAAACACGGAAGCACTGCTCATGAAGCTTTCCCTTTGGGGGCCAGGCAGTGGCACACCTGGTTAAGCACACACAGTGTGCTTAACACACAGTGTGCTTAACACACACAGTGTACAAGGACCCAGGCTCAAGCCCGTAGTCCCCACCTGCAGGGGGAAAGCTTCATGAGTGGTAAAGCAGCGCTCCAGGCATCTCTCTGTCTCTCTCCCTCTCTGCCTCCCTTTCCCCTCTCAACTTCTGTCTCTATCCAATAATATGTCTCTATCCAATAATAAATATATGTGTGTGTGTGTGTATACTTTAAAGCTTTCCCTTTGTATATTGCTCCCATGTAGTGATTAGAGACTTGAACATGGGTCCTCAGGCATGGCAGAGTACACACTCTAGCAGGTAAGTCATCTCCTGGCCCCAGTCTTTAAAATCATTTAAAGATGCAGTCACACAGTTATAACAGATAGGAGAGACTGCATATCACCACCAACTCCAAGAAGACAGGACAACTAAATAGGCCTCTGCAAAATCTGGAAACCCTTGCTCTTTTATTTTTTTAACAGTGGTTTAATAATGACTAACAAGACTGTAAGATAACAGGTACAACTCCACACAGTTCCTGTCACCAGAATGCCATTTCTCATTTCCTCCACTGGAAGCTTCCCTATTCTTTATCCCTCTGGGAGTATGAACCAAAATTCTGTTTGGGTGCAGAAGGTGGGAGGTCTGGCTTCTTGCTCTTCTGGACCCATAGGATGCAATACATACACACACCAGTAGGTGTTCTTCCTTCTTTAAAAGAGAGAGAGGGAGAGGCAGGTTCAAGCCTCAGATTCAGTCTGTACCAACATAAGCCAGAGCTGAAACAATGCTCTGGCGGTGGGGGGGAGGAGAGAGAGAAGGAGAGGGAGAGGAAGAGAGAGAAAGGAAGAGTTTACTGAGCTATAAAGAGATTCCAAATGAAGATTCATTTTACTATACAGTATTAAAAAATCATATTTGTTAGGGGGGTCGGGCGGTAGCACAGGGGGGTGGTAGCACAGTGGGTTAAGCGCACATGGCACAAAGCACAAGAACCAGCGTAAGGATCCCGGTTCGAGCCCCAGCTCCCCACACTCAGGTGGGTTGCTTCACAGGCGGTGAAGTAGGTCTTCATGTGTCTATCTTTCTCTCTTGCTCTGTCTCCCCCTCCTCTCTCCATTTCTCTCTGTCCTATCCAACAACAGCAACAACAATAATAATAACAACAACAATGATAAACAACAAGGGCCACAGAAGGGGAAAGGTAGCCTCCAGGTGCAGTGGATTCCTGGTGCAAGCACCGAGCCCCAGCAATAACCCTGGAGGCAAAAATAAAGCAAAATAAAAAGTAAAGTAAAATAAGATAAAAATCATATTTGTTAGTGTCACCATTGATCTTATCAAAAAGTCATTATGTACTCATAGTGGTGGGGACACATATGCCAAAAGTCTAATATCTACCCACATGTTCAAAGTTTATCATTGGCACCAAATATTCTCAATTTCCCTCTTAAATTGACAGACTTACTTTCTTCAATTTTAGAGAAAATCGAGGTGGGGGACACACTTGCATAAGCAGAGTGTGTCTTTCAATCCTTCCTTCAAGTAGAAATGTTGTTATGGGGGTGGGGGGAAGCAGCTAGCTCAGCACAGAACTCAAACAATTACACAAGTGCTTCTCCTTAAGACAACCACTGTACTTAGACACACAGCAGAATTCTTCCTGTTCTGTCAAAATATTTAAAAGAAGTGTACTCAAGGGTGGAAATTTAATAAAGTTAATAATTTTTACTGTTTCAAGTCACTCTTAAGTGACAGTGGCATTTGCTTCTTTTCTGTGCAGCATGCGGGCACACACTGACTCTCGCGCATGGTCTAGAGCCACTGCCTTGCTGCGTGCTAAGGGGCCAGCTCTCCCGCCCACCACTGCTGGTACACCACCGAAGAGACAAAATCAGCTGGTAAAACTGTTATGGGGGCCAGGTAGTGGTGTACCTGGTTGAGTCCACATGTTACAATGAGCAAGGACCTGGGTTCAAGCCCGTAGTTTCCACCTGCAGTGGAGGGAAGCTTCACAAACGGTGAAGCAATGTTGCAGCTCCTTTTCTCTCTCTCTCTCTTCTGTCTCTTTCTTTTCTCTCTCACCTTTCTCTCTCTTCTGTCTCTCTCTTCTCTCTCTCACCTTTCTCTCTCTTCTGTCTCTCTGTCTCTATACAATAAATAAATAAACATGGGGGGTCGGGCGGCAGCACACCTGGTTACACACACAGTGCAATGTGCAAGGACCCGCTCAAGAATTCCGGTTCCATCCATCCCCACCCCCCCCACTCCCCACCTGCAGGGATGTCGATTCACAAGCAGTGAAGCAGGTCTGCAGGTGTCTGTCTTTCTCTCCCCCTCTCTGTCTTCCCCTCTCTCAATTTCTCTCTGTCCTACCCAACAACAACAGCAACAGCAACAACAATAACAACAATGGGAAAAAGATGGCTGCCAGAAGCAGTGGACTCATAGAGCATGCAGCAAGCCCCAATGATAACCCTGGAGGCAAATAGATACAGAAATAAATAAAAGTAATTAATAATTTTTAAAAATAAATATAAAATATTTAAAATAATGTTTAGGTCTGGGGAGATAGTATAATGGTTATGCAAAAAGCCTTTCATATCTGAGGTACCAAAGGTCCCAGGTGTGATCCGTACCACACTATAAGGCAGAGCTGCTTCTCTCTCTCTCTCAAAGAAGTAAATCAGATCAAGAAGGCAGTTTAGTGGTAGAGGTTTGTTTTTGTTTTTGTTTTCCGGAGCACTGCTCAGCTCTGACTTATGGCGGTGCTGGGGATTGAACCTGGGGCTTCAGAGCCTCAAGCCTGAAAGTATTTTGCTGGGTCTTGGCAGTGGCATACCTGGTTGAGTGCACACATTTCCATGCACAAGGACCTGTGTTCAAATCCCCAGTTCCCACTTGCAGGGGAGGAAGCTTTACAAGTGGTGAAGTAGAGCTGCAGGTGTCTTTCTCTATCTACTTTTTCCCCTTTTAGTTTCTCTCTGTCTACACCCAAAATAAATAAGTAAATGAATGAATGAATAAATAAAATGTTTAAGAAACAGAATTTTTGCATTACCATTATACTATTTGGGAGTAGAGTGCTAAAGTGTAAGGCCTTATAGATTGTATAGTTACCACTGGTAACAAGGTCAATAACTTGACCAAGGCAGGGGAGGTAGTATAATGGTTATGCAAACAGACTATGTCATGCCTGAGGCTCCAATGTCCCAGGTTCAATCCCCCTGAACCACTTGGGCTCACCAGAGATGAGCAATGCACTGGTAAAATAAATAAATAAATAAATAACTTGACCTTGGAATAAGCAGTTGAGCGGCTGGGTGGTGACACATCCAGTTGAGTACACATGCTACAATCCACAAGGATCCAGGTTCAAGCTCCTGGCCCCCACCTGCAGGGAGAAAGCTTTGCGTGTGGTGAAGCAGGGCTGCAGATGTCTCTCTCTCTCCCCCTCTCTACCACCCTCTTCCCTCTCAATTTCTGGTTGTCTCCATCCAATTAATAAAGATAATAAAAAAATTAGAAAATGAGTAAGCAGTTGAGGACTCAACTTAAAGGTCTAAATTCAGGAGGGAGTAATCAACTGAAGAGACCAAGAGTGAGTGAGTGGTTCCAGAAGTAGGAGGAAAGTTACAAAATAAAGCAAGTCAGATTTTAAGCGGAATGAAATAGTCACTGCAGCTGATTTACTGAGCAGTTAAGCAAACAGCAGTGAATTGACCACTAAGTTTGACAATATGAAAGATCTCAGTGTCTTGATAAAGGTAGTTTTCCAGGGCCAGGCAGTGGCACACCAGTTTAGTATACAAACTACTATGCTCAAAGACCTGGGTTTGAGCTCCCAGTCCCCACCTGCAGGGGGGAAGCTTCATCACTCAAGAAGCAGAATTCCAGGTGTCTGTCTTTCCCCTCTCTATCTACTCCTTCCCATTCAGTTTATTTAAAAAAAAAAAAAAAAAAAAAGGTTTCCAGGAGTGGTGAATTTGTCATGTAGGCACAGAATGCCCAGCAACAACCCTGGTAAGAAAACAAAACAAAAAAGGAAAGGAAGGGGAGTCCAGTAGCGCAGCGGCTTACGTGCAGGTGGCCAAAGCACAAGGACAAACCCCCGGCTCCCCACCTGCAGGGGAGTCGCTTCACAGGTGGTGAAGCAGGTCTGCAGGTGTCTATCTTTCTCTCCCTTTCTCTTGCACCATGTGCACTTAACCCGCTGCACTACCACCCGACTCCCAATAAATCATACTTTTATCACTGGGAATTGAGAAGTTTATTTTTTATTATCTTTATTTTATTTTTATTTTCTTTCTTTATTTATTGTATAAAGACAGCCAGAAATTGAGAAGGAAGGGGGTGATAGAGAGAAAGAGAGGGGAGTCGGGCGGTGGTGCAGCAGATTAAGTGCACATGGCGCGAAACACAAGGACCAGCCTAAGGATCCTGGTTAGAGCCTCCGGCTCCCCACCTGTAGGAGAGTAGCTTCACAGGCAGTGAAGCAGGTCTGCAGGTGTTTATCTTTCTCTCCCCCTCTCCATCTTCCCCATCTCTCTCCATTTCTCTCTGTCCTATCCAACAACGACATCAATAGCTACAACAATAAAACAACAAGGGCAACAAAAGGGAGAAAATAAATAAATATAAAAAAAAGAGGAAGAGAGACACCTGCAGCCCTGATTCACCACTCAAAAAGCTTTCCCCCTGCAAGTGGGGACCAGGGGCTCAAACCTGGATCCTTGTACATTGTAACATGTGTACTCAACCAGGTGTGCCACCACCTGGCCATAATTATCTTTATTTATTGGTTGGATAGAGACAGTCAGAAATTGAGAGGGACGGGGGAGATAGAGGGAGAAAGAGAGACACCTTGCAGCCCTGTTTTATCACTCACAAAGATTTCCTCCTATAGGTGGGAAACAGGGCTCGAACCTGGGTCCTTATGCACTGTAACATGTGTGCTCAATTAGGTGCACCACCACCCAGCCCCTATGAGTTGAGAAATTATACCCATGTTTCAAAAACTGACCTGTAAACCATTAACCACCAACCCTGCCCCACCAGCTGTAAAGTGATCTGAAGAAGAAAAAGAAATAAAGAAATACATCTTTAAAAAATATAGGAAAATGAGGGGGATTCGACTTCCGGAGGCCGAGCTACGAGCAGCAGATCGCTTTCTCTCCTCTCCTCTCCTCTCCTGGATCAACTAGGAATAACAAAGGAGACCACCCGGACCGAAACAAGACAGGACTAGAATGACCACAGAAACCCAGTAAATCACCCGTGAGTACAAACACGCGTGGCTGGTGACAGAGAGGAGAGAGGGGCCTAAGGAGAGATTAAGTGACTGCTAACAGTTCGACAGTTTGTCAGTGGAGACACTACCTCCAGTCTGCTCCACCAACAAGGGGACAGCTGAAGGGAGGAAAGGACTCCCCAGAGACTCACCAAGTACAACTCTGAGTCTCCATTGCTACTACCCTCAGAATCTGGAGCAGCAACAGGGAGGGACACCAGGGCACAGAGATCTAACTGGGAAACTCAGGAGAAGACCTATACCTCGGTGGCATAGCTGAAGGGCTGTGAAAGTCTCTTTGCATAACCACTGGATTATCTCTGCCACACCCTGCTTTATCTCTTGGTCAGGAGTCATTGATTAAGCCAAGAAGCCTACTGATAGTTTAAAAGCCCTCAGGCTACCATAGCCTACAGGGGAAAAAAAAAAAAGGCTTTTACACCACTGAACTCCAACTCAGGGATTGAAAAAACTGTTAACTTATATAAAATGGTTAAAACAACAAGAAAAAATAATGGAGACTCGAACCAGGACAAGAGTCCAGCTAAAAGTCCTCCAGAGGGCGAAGCACAAAACAACGAGTTCAACATCCAAACATTAGCTAAGGAAATAATAACAGGAGTGAGTAAAGAATTTGAAAAAATTGTAATCAGAACTGCAGGAACAACAAATGAGAATATGGAAGAAAATTCTAATAATCTCATGGTTATTAGAGAGCTGAAAGCTGAAATTGCTGAGCTAAGAAGGCAACTAGCTGAACAAGCTAAAACAGTATCAGAGCAGGGCAACAAAATAGATGAACTCCAGAAAGCAGTAGAGGGCAGAGAGAATAGAATCAATGAGGCTGAAGACAGAATTAGCAAGATTGAGGATGAATTAGAGACAACTAAAAAAGAAGTAAGAGATCTCAAAAAGAGATTAAGAGATGCTGAAAACAACAACAGAGTCCTATGGGATGACTTCAAAAGAAACAATATACGCATTATTGGCTTACCAGAGGAAGAAAGAGAAGGGGAGGAAGAAAGCATTCTCCAGGCCATAATAGCTGAAAATTTCTCTAGTCTAGACAATACCAAAGACATAGAGATTCAAGAAGCCCAGAGGGTCCCAAACAGAATTAACCCAGACCTAAAGACACCAAGACATGTCATACTTAGATTGGAAAGGAATAAGGATAAAGAAAGGATCCTCAAGGCTGCAAGAGAAAAACAAAGAGTCACCTACAAAGGAAAACCCATAAGATTAGCAGCAGACTTCTCCATACAAACACTACAGGCCAGAAGAGAATGGCAAGATATCTATCGAGTGCTCAATGAGAAAGGCTTTCAGCCAAGAATACTATATCCTGCTAGATTGTCATTCAGACTAGATGGAAGCATCAAAACCTTCTCAGATAAGCAACAGTTGAAGGAAGCAACCATCACCAAGCCTGCCTTGAAAGAAGTTCTGAAAGGTTTCCTATAAACAACCAGACCACCACAAATAGAACATATATCAAAACACTCTAAAACTCTACAAGAATGGCGTTAAAATATCTTCAATCTTTGATATCAATAAATGTGAATGGCCTGAATTCACCTATTAAAAGACACAGAGTAGGAAGATGGATCAGAAAACACAACCCAACAATATGTTGTCTACAGGAAACTCACCTAACGCAACAAGACAAACACAGACTTAAAGTGAAAGGATGGAAAACTATCATTCAAGCCAATGGCCCACAAAAAAGGGCAGGAACAGCTATTCTCATATCTGACATGATAGACTTTAAAATAGATAAGATTAAAAAAGACAGGAATGGACACTACTTAATGTTCAGAGGATCAGTCAATCAAGAGGACTTAACAATTATTAATATCTATGCACCCAATGAGAAGCCATCTAAATACATCAAACTTCTACTGAAAGAGCTACAGCAATATATTAACAATAACACAATCATAGTAGGGGACTTCAACACCCCACTCTCTCAACTTGACAGATCATCCAGGCAGAAAATCAGTAAAGACATAAGGGAGCTAAATGAAGAGATAGATAAACTAGAACTATTGGACATTTTCAGAGTCATTCATCCCAAGAAACTGGAATACACATTTTACTCAAATCCACATGGATCATTCTCAAAGATAGACCATATGTTAGGCCACAAAGACAGCATCAGCCTATTCAAGAGCACTGAAATCATCCCAAGCATCTTCTCAGACCACAGTGGAATTAAACTAACACTTAACAATCAACAAAAGATTAGTAACAGTACCAAAATGTGGAAGCTCAACAGTACACTTCTTAACAACTTCTGGGTCAAAGAGGAAATCAAGGAAGAAATCAAAATGTTTCGAGAGTTCAATGAAAATGAAGACACAAGCTATCAAAATATTTGGGACACAGCTAAAGCAGTCCTAAGAGGGAAGTTCATAGCTATACAAGCACATATTAGGAAACAAGAAAAGGCACAAATAAACAGCCTGATTGCACATCTTAAAGACCTAGAAGAAGAACAACAAAGGAACCCTAAAGCAACCAGAAGGACAGAAATCACTAAACTTAGGGCAGAAATAAATAACATTGAGAATAGGAAAACCATACAGAAGATCAATGAAAGTAAATGTTGGTTCTTCGAAAGAGTAAACAAAATCGACAAACCTTTAGCCAGACTCACAAAACAAAAAAGGGAGAAGACCCAAATAAATCGGATAGTAAATGAAAGAGGAGATATCACAACAGACACTGCAGAAATTCAACATATCATGCGAGGCTTCTATGAACAACTATATGCCACCAAGTTAGAGAACCTGGAAGAAATGAATGATTTCCTAGATACCTACCAACTTCCAAAACTAAGTAAAGAGGAAGTGGATAACATGAACAGGCCCATCACAGCTAATGAAATTGAAACAGTTATCAAAAATCTTCCCAAAAATAAAAGTCCTGGACCAGATGGTTTTACAAATGAATTCTACAAAACTTTCAAAGAAGAACTAATACCTCTACTTTTAAAAGTCTTCCAGAAGATTGAAGACACTGGAATACTCCCTGCCAGCTTCTATGAAGCCAACATCACCCTGATACCAAAAGCAGACAGGGACACAACCAAAAAAGAAAACTACAGACCAATATCTCTGATGAACATAGATGCGAAAATATTGAACAAAATTCTAGCCAACCGGATACAGCAGTATATCAAAAAAATTGTTCATCATGACCAAGTGGGGTTTATCCCAGGCATGCAAGGTTGGTTTAATATACGTAAATCAATCAATGTGATCCACCACATCAACAAAAGCAAGACCAAAAACCACATGGTCATATCAATAGATGCAGAGAAAGCCTTTGACAAAATACAACATCCCTTTATGATCAAAACACTACAAAAAATAGGAATAGATGGAAAATTCCTGAAGATAGTGGAGTCTATATATAGCAAACCTACAGCCAACATCATACTCAATGGTGAAAAACTGGAAGCATTTCCCCTCAGATCAGGTACTAGACAGGGCTGCCCACTATCACCATTACTATTCAACATAGTGTTGGAAGTTCTTGCCATAGCAATCAGGCAGGAGCAAGGAATTAAAGGAATACAGATTGGAAGAGAAGAAGTCAAACTCTCCTTATTTGCAGATGACATGATAGTATACATGGAAAAACCTAAGGAATCTAGCAAGAAGCTTTTGGAAATCATCAGGCAATACAGTAATGTGTCAGGCTATAAAATTAACATTCAAAAGTCAGTGGCATTCCTCTATGCAAACACTAAGTTAGAAGAAATTGAAATCCAGAAATCAGTTCCTTTTTCTATAGCAACAAAAACAATAAAATATCTAGGAATAAACCTAACCAAAGAAGTGAAAGACTTGTATACTGAAAATTCTGAGTCACTACTCAAAGAAATTGAAAAAGACACAAAGAAGTGGAAAGATATTCCATGTTCATGGGTTGGAAGAATTAACATCATCAAAATGAATATATTACCCAGAGCCATCTACAAATTTAATGCTATCCCCATCAAGATCCCAAGCACATTTTTTAGGAGAATAGAACAAATGCTACAAACGTTTATCTGGAACCAGAAAAGACCTAGAATTGCCAAAACAATCTTGAGAAAAAAGAACAGAACCGGAGGCATCACACTGCCAGATCTCAAACTATATTATAGGGCCATTGTCATCAAAACTGCTTGGTACTGGAACATGAACAGACACACTGACCAGTGGAATAGAATTGAGAGCCCAGAAATGAGGCCCCACACCTATGGACATCTAATCTTTGACAAAGGGGCCCAGACTATTATATGGGGGAAGCAGTCTCTTCAACAAATGGTGTTGGAAACAATGGGTTGAAACATGCAGAAGAATGAAGCTGAATCACTGTATTTCACCAAATACAAAAGTAAATTCCAAGTGGATCAAGGACTTGGATGTTAGACCAGAAACTATCAGATACTTAGAGGAAAATATTGGAAGAACTTTTTTCCGCATAAATTTTAAAGACATTTTCAATTAAACGAATCCAATTACAAGGAAGACTAAGGCAAGTATAAACCTATGGGACTACATCAAATTAAAAAGCTTCTTCACAGCAAAAGAAACCACTACCCAAATCAAGAGACCCCTCACAGAATGGGAGAAGATCTTTACATGCCATACATCAGATAAGAGTTTAATAACCAACATATATAAAGAGCTTACCAGACTCAACAACAAGACAACAAATAACCCCATCCAAAAATGGGGGGAGGACATGGACAGAATATTCACCACAGAAGAGATCCAAAAGGCCGAGAAACACATGAAAAAATGCTCCAAGTCTCTGATTGTCAGAGAAATGCAAATCAAGACAACAATGAGATATCACTTCACTCCTGTGAGAATGTCACACATCAGAAAAGGTAACAGCAGCAAATGCTGGAGAGGGTGTGGGGTCAAAGGAACCCTCCTGCACTGCTGGTGGGAATGTCAATTGGTCCAACCTCTGTGGAGAACAGTCTGGAGAACTCTCAGAAGGCTAGAAATGGACCTACCCTATGACCCTGCAATTCCCCTCCTGGGGATATATCCTAAGGAACCCAACACATCCATCCAAAAAAGATCTGTGTACACATATGTTCTTGGCAGCACAATTTGTAATAGCCAAAACCTAGAAACAACCCAGGTGTCCAACAACAGATGAGTGGCTGAGCAAGTTGTGGTATATATACACAATGGAATACTACTCAGCTATTAAAAATGGTGACTTCACCGTTTTCAGCCGATCTTGGATGGACCTTGAAAAAATCATGTTGAGTGAAATAAGTCAGAAACAGAAGGATGAATATGGGATGATCTCACTCTCAGGCCGAAGTTGAAAAACAAGATTAGAAAAGAAAACACAAGTCGAACCTGAAATGGAATTGGAGTATTACACCAAAGTAAAAGACTCTGGGGTGGGTGGGTGGGTGGGTGGGGAGAATACAGGTCCATGAAAAATGATGAATGAAATAGTGGGGGTTGTATTGTTAAATGGGAATCTGGGGAATGTTATGCATGTAAAAAAAAAAAAAAAAAAGAAGTAGAAACGCAAAGCAGAAATTGACTGAGTTTGGAGTATGGCATCAAAGTAAGAAAGCAGAAGTATACTAGAGTTTGCAGTGAGTACCTCCCTAATACTTCCTCTCCACTTTTCCAAGCTTTGGGTCCATGATTGCTCAACAATTTGTTTGGCTTTGTATGTTAACTCTCTTTTCAGTCACCAGGTTCCAGGTGTCATCAGGATGCCGGCCAGACTTCCCTGGATTGAAGACACCACCAATGTGTCCTGGAGCTCAGCTTCCCCAGAGACCCATCCTACTAGGGAAAGAGAGAGGCAGACTGGGAGTATGGACCGACCAGTCAACGCCCATGTTCAGCGAGGAAGCAATTACAGAAGCCAGACCTTCTACCTTCTGCAACCCTCAATGACCCTGGGTCCATGCTCCCAGAGGGACAGAGAATGGGAAAGCTATCAGGGGAGGGGGTGGGATATGGAGATTGGGCAGTGGGAATTGTGTGGAGTTGTACCCCTCCTACCCTATGGTTTTGTTAATTAATCCTTTCTTTAATAAAAAAAAAATTAAAAAATATATATATAGGAAAATGAATAACAACAGTCAGGCAAGCATGTGGGGTCCGGGAAGATGTTTTCTGTTTGTATCTTTTTTTAAAATTTTGACATGACAGAAAGAAATTGAAAACAGGGAGAGAGAAAGAGGGACACCTGTAACACTGCTTTACCCCGTGTGAAGGTTCCTGCCTGCAGATGAAGACCAGGAGCTTGAATCTGGGTCCTTGTGTATGATAATGAGTGTACTCAACCAGGTGCACCACCACCTGACCCCCCTGTTATTGTCTTTAGAAAAAATGGAAATAGTGGTCCATTAGGTGGCACAGTGGCTATGGCACTAGACTCTCAAGCATGAGGTCCTGAGTTCAATCCCCGGCAGCACATGTACCAGAGTGATGTCTGGTTCTTTCTCTCTCTCTCCTATCTTTCTCATTAATAAATAAATAAAATCTTTAAAAAAAAAAGAAAGAAAGAAAGAAAGAAAGAAAGAAAGAAAGAAAGAAAGAAAGAAAATGGAAATAAGCCACATATAGAGCTGGGAGATAGTTTGCCAGGTAAAATGCATGCCTTCCCATGAGCAAAGCCCTGGGTCTGAGTCACAGCACTACATAAAAGCACTATGATGGGAGTCGGGCGGTAGCACAGCGGGTTAAGCACACATGGTGCAAAGCGCAAGGACCATCGTAAGGATCCTGGTTTGAGCCCCGGCTCCCCACCTACAAGGGAGTCGCTTCACAGGTGGTGAAGCAGGTGTGCAGGTGTCTGTCTTTCTCTCCCCCTCTCTGTCTTCCCCTCCTCTCTCCATTTCTCTCTGTCCTATTCAACAATGACGACATCAATAACAATAATAACTACAACAATAAAAAAAAACAAGGGCAACAAAAGGAAATAAATAAATATTTTTAAAAAGCACTATGACACCAGGGTAGTAGAGCAGTACTTTGGTGTCTCTTCCTCTCTCCCTGAGTGTGTGTGTGTGTGTGTGTGTGTGTGTGTGTGTGTGTGTAATTTAAAAGGAATGAAAAAACTGATCCAGAAACAGTGAAATGGTGCATGTACAAGGCCCAGACACTGAAAAAAGAAAACACACAAAGCCTGGGAGATAGCTCTCCCAGTAGAATGCACACTTTGCCGTGCATGAGAGCATGGATTCGACCTCCTCCCTGAACCAATGGGCATGCCATGCAAAGAGAGAACTTCATGAGTAGTGCTATGGTGTCTCTCTTACTCTGTCTGTCTCTCAACTCCTATCTGGAAAGGAAGGAAAGAACAGTCCACTGGAAGTGGTGGAATCACACAGGTGTAAAGAACTGTTGGCAAAACAAATCCAGAATATTTGGATATTGATTGGAATGATCCATTGGAAAGAGGAACTTGGTGCCTGATTAAAGAATATAATTACATAGGGTGGGGGTATAGCATAATGGTTATGCAAAGAGACTTTCATGCCTGAGGCTCTCAAGTCCTAGGTTCAATCCCCCACATCACCATAAGCCAGAGCTGAGCAGTGCTCTGGTAATAAAAATAAATAAATAAATAAATAAATAAATAAATAAAATTAAAAATTAAAAATTAAGAATATAATTACAGAAGCAAAGTCCTTGAAGAAGGAAAAAAGTGTGGGTTCTCTCTCTCTCTCAACAGAGCACTGCTCAATTCTGGCTTATGGTGGTGCAGAAGGATTGAACCTGGGACGTCAGAACCTCAGGCATGCGAGTCTTTGCATAACCATTATGCTATCTAACCCTACTTAAGTGTGGGTTTCTGTTCTAGAATGTGTTGATGTAATTATGAATAAAGTTGCTCTAAACTATGTATAACTTTAAATATGTACTTATTTTTGCATATTTTGCTTATATGAGAGTTTCATATCAAATAAAGAGAGAAGCCAAGTATCATTCTGATACATATGGTGCTTGTGAAAGAACAGGGAATCTGAGGGTCGGGCAGCAGCGCAGCGAGTTAAGCGCACATGGCGCCAACCGCAAGGACTGGCATAAGGATTCTGGTTCGAGTAACCAGTTTCCCACCTGCAGGGCAGTCACTTCACAGGTGGTGAAGCAGGTCTGCAGGTGTCTATCTTTCTCTCTCCCTCTTTGTCTTCCCCTCCTTTCTTGATTTCTCTCTGTCCTATCCAACAAAAGTAATGACATCAGTAACAATAAGGACAACAACAAGGGCAACAAAATGGAAAGATAGCCTCCAGAAGCAGTGGATTCATAGTGTAGACACTGAGTCCTAGCAATAACCCTGGAGAAAAAAAAAAGAACAGGGAATCTTAGGCATGCAAGTCAAATGCCCTACTAATTAAGCAATCTTCCTAGATACCATGTACAAAATTTGTTTTGCTTTGGTTTGGTTTGGTTTAGCTTGGTTTTGTTGTTGTTTTTCCCATTGTTCAATTCTGACATAGTGGTGCTGGGATTGAACCTGAACTTGGTGCTTCAGGCATGGAAATCTTTTTTTTTAATTTATTTCTTTATTGGGGAATTAATGTTTTACATTCAACAGTAAATACAATAGTTTGTACATGCATAACATTCCCCAGTTTCCCATTTAATAATACAACCCCCACTATGTCATTTATCATCCTTCATGGACCTGTATTCTCCCCACCCACCCACCCCAGAGTCTTTTACTTTGGTGCAATACGCCAATTCCATTTCAGGTTCTACTTGTGTTTTCTTTTCTGGTCTTGTTTTTCAACTTCTGCCTGAGAGTGAGATCATCCCATATTCATCCTTCTGTTTCTGACTTATTTCACTCAACATGATTTTTTTCAAGGTCCATCCAAGATCGGCTGAAAACGGTGAAGTCACCATTTTTAATAGCTGAGTAGTATTCCATTGTGTATATATACCACAAGTTGCTCAGCCACTCATCTGTTGTTGGACACCTGGGTTGCTCATGGAAATCTTTTTACGTATCTATTATGCTATCTCTCCATTCCTCAATTTTTTTTTATTTTTTAAAAATTATCTTTATTTGCTTATTGGATAGTAGATACAGCCAGAAATTGAGAGTGAAGGGGGAGATAGAGAGGGAGAGAGACAAAGAGACACCTGCAGCACTACTTCACCACTTGTGAAGCTTTCCCCCTGTAGGTGGGGGCCAGGAATTCAAACCTGGGTCCTTGTGCATTATAACATGTGCGCTCAACTAGGTTCACCACCGCCTGGCCCCTTCACAAAAAAACTTTAAAAGACTTTTTATTATTTACTAATGAGGGAGAAAAAGAGAGAGAGCCAGAGCACCACTCTGACATATGTGATTCTAGAAATGGAACTCAAGACCTTGTGCTTGAGACTTCAAAGCCTTATCCAGTGCACTACCTCCCGGGCTGTGTGTACACAGATTATTGTATGACTGTCTTTATTGCTCCTAGATAGTTATATAGGAATTGAATTGCTGGGTTATATGGCTAATTCTTTATTTTTTAATATTTATTTCCCTTTTTTAATATTTAATTTTTAATATTTATTTCCCTTCTGTTGCCCTTGTTGTTTTATTATTATAGTTATTATTATTGTTATTGATGTCATTGTTGGATAGGACAGAGAGAAATGGAGAGAGGAGGGGAAGACAGAGAGGGGGAGAGAAAGATAGACACCTGCAGACCTGTTTCACCGCTTGTGAATCGACTCCCCTGCAGGTGGGAGAGCGGGGGCTCAAACAGGGATCCTTATGCCAGTCCTTGTGCTTTGTGCCACGTGCACTTAACTTGCTGCACTACCGCCCGACTCCCCTGTGTGGCTACTTCTATCTTTTTTTTTTTTTTTTTTTTTTTTACTTTTTTTTTTTGATTTTTTTTTTTAATTTAAATTTTTAATTTAAGAAAGGATTAGTGAACAAAAGCATAAGGTAGGAGGGGTACAACTCCACACAATTCCCACCACCCAATCCCCATAACCCACCCTCTCCCATGATAGCCTTCCCATTCTCTAGCCCTCTGGGAGCATGGACCCAGGGTCATTGAGGGTTGCAGAAGGTAGAGGGTCTGGCTTCTGTAATTGCTTCCCCGCTGAACATGGGCGTTGACTGGTCGGTCCATACTCCCAGTCTGCCTCTCTCTTTCCCTAGTAAGGTGTGTCTCTGGGGAAGCTGAGCTCCAGGACACATTGGTGGGGTCTTCAATCCAGGGAAGCCTAGCCAGCATCCTGGTGGCATCTGGAACCTGGTGATTGAAAAGAGAGTTAACATACAAAGCCAAACAATTTGTTGAGCAAACATGGATCCCAAGATTGGAATAGTGGAGAGGAAGTGTTGGGGAGGTACTCACTGCAAACTCTAGTGTAATCCTGCTTTCAGGTATATATTTTGCAGTAGTTTATGGATACGTGTGCGCATACGCTCTCTCTCACAGAAACTGGTGTATGTCTAGGTTATGGGACTTTGTTAGAAAGTGAACTACCTGAGATGAAATTAGAGTGTACTATAAAAGGAAAGGTCTCACCCGAGTAATGAAGCTGAAGGGTTGTCATTCCACACGTGAAGTCTCTGGATACACTCTGAGGTGAAGCATGTTGAGATGGCAATCGTTGCGCTACTTCTATCTTTAACTTTCTGAAGAGCTGCCACATTTTCCCAAAGTGGCTATATATACTATTTGACATTCATTCCCACCAGCAGTACATCATGTTTCTTATTTCCTTTTTCTTTCTTTCTTTCTTTCTTTCTTTCTTTCTTTCTTTCTTTCTTTCTTTTTTTTTTTTTTTTACCAGAGCACTCCTCAGCTCTGGTTTATGTTGGTGCAGGGGACTGAACCTAGGATTTTGGAGACCTAGGCATGAGAGTCTCTTTGCATAAGCATTATGCCATCTACCCCTTCCCCTTATTTTTATTCTTGAGATGTAGTAGTTCTTTATGTTTTCTGGATATTAGACCCTTATCATATATACTTGTTCTGCAAACCTTTTTTCCTAGTCTGTAAATATTTTCTGTAGTCTACAGTTCAATTTATTGATAATGCCCCTTGAATTTGATTTTATATATCTCCAGCAGGACTTCAATAGGATTTTGAGCCTGAAATAATCTGCATTGATCTTGGTGGGCTCTTATTTTTCTCCCTTTTTTCAGATAAAGGGACACCATAGCACTGCTCCACCACTTGTGACACTTTGCCTGTGAAGATAAAACTGACTTTATCAAATTAAAAATGAATTCAGGGCTGGGAGATAGCTCTCCCAGTAGAACACACATTTTACCTTGGTGCACAAGGACCCTCCGAGTTCAAGTCTTTTTTCGTTTGTTAATTTTATTTATTTTATTTTTTTAAGAGAGATGCAGAGAGAGAGACACACAGAGAGAGAAACACCAGAGCACTGCTCAGCTCTGGTTTATGATGGTGGGGGGATTGAACCTGGGACTTAGGAGCCTCAGGCATGAGGCTGTTTGCTTAACCATTATGCTGTCTCCCCTGCCCCTGAGTTCAAGTCTTCATCACCACATAGGAGACTAGAATGGGGGAAACTTTATACGCAGTGGAGCAATGCTATAGTGTCTATTCTCTGTCTTTATCTATCTGTCCTTGCCCTCTAAGACAGACGAAAAGAAAAAAAAAGAGAGAGAAGAAAAGAAAAAAGAAAAGAAGAAAGAAAGGAAGGAAGGAAGAGAGAGAGAAAGAAATTGCACCAAAGTAAAAGACTCTGGGGTGGTCCTGGAGGTGGTACAGTGGCTAAGGCACTAGATTCTCAAGCATGAGGTCCTGAGTTCAATTCCCAGCAGCACATGTACAGAGTGACATCTGGTTCTCTCTCTCTCTCCTATCTTTCTCATTAATAAATAAATAAAATCTTTAAAAATAAAATAAAATAAAAGACTCTGGGCTTGGGGGGAAGGCTTAGGTCGTGGAACATGATGGCAGAGGATGACCTAGTGGAGGTTGAATTGTTACATGGAAAACTGGAAAATTTTATGCATGTACAAACTATTATATTTTACTGTCAACTGCAAACCATTAATCCCCCAATTAAAAAAAAAAAAAAAAGGAAGGAAGGAAGGGGGCTGTGCCATGTGTGTGATGGAGGTTTAAGCCTGTACCCCACTGCGCTAGGGGGAAGTTTCTGTGATATAGTGTCTTTCTCTCTCTTCCTCAACAAGGACAAAAGTTTAGAAGCAGAGAAGGTAGGAAGGAAGAAAGGGAGACTGGGAGGAAAGGAGGGAGGGAGGGAGGGAGAGAAAAAGACAAATGGCGAGCAGCCTGGGAGGTGGTGCAGTGGATGGACTGTTGAACTCACAGGCATGAGGTCCTGAGAGAAAGGGAGCCAGGGCGTGATGTATTTTCTGTAGAATAGAAGAGGCTTGAGTATTCAGAGGCTGATGGGAAGGATTTTGCAGAATGCAAGTAGAATGGGATCCATTTAAAGTTAGAGGAGCTGCACCAAAGTAAAAGACTCTGGGTTGGGTGGGGAGGAGAGTACAGGTCTCGGAAAAGGATGACAGAGGACCTAGTGGGGGCTGTATTGTTATGTGGAAAACTGAAAAATGTTCTGCATGTACAAACTATTGTATTTACTGTCGACTGTAAAACATTAATCCCCCAATAAAGAAACTTAAAAAACAAAGAAAGTTACAGGAGCAACTTGGAGAAGCAAGGAAGTAAAAGGATTTCAAACAGTGGTCTTCATTTCCTTTCTTTCTCTCTCTCTTCTTTTTCCTACTCCCCCCCCCCACCCCAGTGTTGGGGAGGGAGTCATCTCCAGGGCTTCACTGTCCTGGGCTGATTTTTTCAGAGAGAGAAAAGAGGGAGAGAGAACAGCAGCAACAAGCTTCCTTCAGTGCAGTCTTGTGCATGGCAAAGCAGTGCATTACCCAAGCAAGCAAGCAAGCTACTTCAGCAGCCCTGCAATTATACTTATGATTGGAGGAGGGAAGCTTTCCTTCCTTCCTTCCTTCCTTCCTTCCTTCCTTCCTTCCTTCCTTCCTTCCTTCCTTCCTTTCTTCCCTCCAGGGTTATAACTGGGGCTTGGTGCCTGCACTATGAATCCACTGCTCCTGGAGGCTATTTTTTCCCTTTTGTTGCCCTTGTTGTTTATTGTTGTTATTATTATTGTTGTTGTTGTTATTTCTGTCATTGTTGAATAGGACAGAGAGAAATGGAGAGAGGAGGGGAAGACAGAAAGGGGGAGAGAAAGATAGACATCAGCAGACTTGCTTCACCACTTGTGAAGCGACCCCCCTGTAGGTGGGGAGCCAGGGGCTCTAACCGGGATCCTTATGCTGGTTCTTAAGTTTCATGCCATGTGTGCTTAACCCTCTGCACTAACGCCGGCCCCAGGTTAAGTGCACTGAGCCACACCTGGTTGTTAATGTTCCAGGAAAAGAGAGAACTACTTATTACCTACTTGTTTTCCTCTAGCTAGGCTAGGCTGCTCTCTTCTCTCAAGTCACGTATGCCTCAGAAAGCTGGAACACCAAGAAGGCCATTGTTATCTCCATTTGATAGATGGGGAAACTGAGGCCCAGGGAACAGCAGTGAGCTGCTAGTGTGTCACAGTGAGCTGGTGGAGGACAAGGAGGTAAAGCTTGGAGCCAGCAGGGAACAGGTGGCTCAGACTACTGAACTTCGGCCTCAGCAATAAGGAAGAAAAAAGTGGGACTGTCCTTCCTCTTCAGAGGGCCCAGAGAGCAAGGCAGTTCCCTGGAGACTCTGCTTCCCCCATCCCCCATCACATACAGAAATCAGGTGTAGTCTCTATATTTGGGTCTAGATTCAAGTCTTGGTTCTACTGGTCATATATCCTGTGCAACCTTTGAAAATCCCAGGTTCAAGCCCAGACGCTGCACGGGGGTGCTATGGCACCTGAGGAAACTCCAATGTTATGATGTCTCTCCTTTTTTTTTTTAATTAACATCTTTTTAAAAATTATTTTATTATCTTTCTTTATTTATTGGATAGAGACACCCAGAAATTGAGATGGAAGGGAATGATAGAGAGGGAGAGAGTCAGACACCCGCAGCCCTGCTTTACCACTTGCAAAGCTTTCCCCCTGCAGGTGGGGACAGGGGCTCAAACCTGGGTCCTTGTGCACTGTAACATGTGCGCTCAACCAGGTGCGCCACCACCCAGCCCCTCTTTTTTTATTGGGGAATTAACGGTTTACAGTCAACAGTAAAATTAAATACAATAGTTTGTGATGTCTAGCTCTAGCTCTCTACATGAAACATTGTCTTTTTTTTAATTTATTTATTTTCCCTATTGTTGCCCTTTTATTATTGTTGTTGTTGTTGTTATTGATGTTGTCGTTGTTGGGTAGGACAGAGAGAAATGGAGAGAGGAGGGGAAGACAGAGAGGGGGAGAGAAAGATAGACACCTGCAGACCTGCTTCACCGCCTGTAAAGTGACTCCCCTGCAGGTGGGGAGCTGGGGGCTCGAACCGGGATCCTTTCACAGGTCCTTGCATTTTGCACCACGTGCCCTCAACCTGCTGCGCTACCGCCGGACTCCTGAAACACTGTCTTGAGCAGTGAAATCACAAATTGATGAATCCCCACCCCTTTTACTTTTCTGGACTTCAGTTTTTCTCATCTGCAAAGTGGAGTTATAGTCTTTTAACTCTTTGTGTTGTTCTAAAGATAAAAAGAAAGCACCCTCATCTATACAGCTGAAAACAGAAATATTTAAAAGGTCTGATCTGGCAGGGGTAGATAGTATAGTGGTTATGTAAAGAGACTCTTGGGCTTGAGGCTCCAAAATTCCAGGTTCAATTCCCTGAGCCACCATAAACCATAGCTGAGCAGTGCTCTTGGGGGAAAAAAAAGTCTGATCCAGCAGCCTAAGAGGTATATGCCAGAGTAATGCTCTGTGGCTCTATCTCTCTCTCTCTCTTTTTTTTTTTTTTTTTTGCCTCCAGGGTTCTTGCTAGGGCTCAGTGCCTACAAATCCACTGCTCTTGGAGGTTATTTTTTCCCTTTTGTTGCCCTTATTGTTTATCATTGTTGTTGTTATTATTACTGTTATTGTGGTTGTTGTTGTTGGATAGGACAGAGATAAATGGAGAGAGGAGGGGAAGACAGAGAGGGAGAGAGAAAGACACCTGCAGACCTGCCTCAGCCTGTGAAGTGACTCCCCTGCAGGTGGGGAGCCAGGGTCTCCAACCAGAATCCTTATGTTGGTCCTTGTGCTTTGGGCCATGTGCACTCAACCTGCTGTGCTACTGCCTGGCCCTCTCCTCTTACTTTTTTAAAGATTTTGTTTATTTATTATTAAGAAAGATAGGAGGAGAGAAAGAGAAAGAACCAGACATCACTGTGGTACATGTGCTGCTGGATCAAACTCAGGACCTCATGCTTGAGAGTCCACTGCTTTATCCACTGTGTCACCTCCCGGATCATGGCTCTCTCTCCCTCTCTCTCTCTCTCATATTAATAAATAACTTATTTGTAAAAATATTTATTTATTTATTTTTCCCTTTTGTTGCCCTTATTGTTTTATTGTTGTAGCTATTATTGTTGTTGTTGTTGATGTCGTCACTGTTGGGTAGGACAGAGAGAAATGGAGAGAGGAGGGGAAGACAGAGAGGGGGAGAGAAAATAGACATCTGCAGACCTGCTTCACTGCCTGTGAAGCGACTCCCATGCAGGTGAGGAGCTGGGGGCTCGAACCAGGATCCTTAAGCCAGTCCTTGTGTGATTTTGTTGTTGTTGTTGTTGTTGTTGTTACCAGAGCATTCTCAACTCTGGCTTATGATGGTGCTGGTATCTTGGAGTCTCAGGCATGAAAGTCTTTTGTACAACGATTATGCTACTCCCCTGCCAAATTTGTTTTCAATAAAATGTCTACCTCTGATCTAATGTCAAAGGCCCTCGGTGGGTTTTGTGTCAAGGGTACTAACACAAACAAGGATAGAGAAGCTGCATGCACGTACACATTCAGGCTTGGCATCAGCTCTTCAAGGGCTACACATGGAGGTGGCAACCCCTGCGAAGTGGTCTTTATTAGAAGAGAGTTACTGGTAGGGTGGGAACAGTGAGAGGAGATAGGGAAGAGTGTCTTTTTTTTTCTCTCTCTCTTCAACAAAAGTAAATAAATAAATAAATAAATAAATAAATGTCAAGGGAAAGATTCCTACAGTGCTGTCCTGCGGGAAACAAAAGAGTAAACTCCCTCCTTAACTCTGCTCCAGGCCCCAGCCTCTCTGGGTGATCTCTCTGGAGAAATATTGCCAGCCCTGAGAACAGCCCCTTTGTAAACACCACTGAAGTGAACTATTTTTTCTTTGTGTAGGATACAGACCCGGATATGGAACTGTCAGGTCACAAACATGAGTGCTCCACTATTTATTTGTAAGATGAATCTCTAGTGCCCAATTGCTCTACTAGAAGACTGCCAAACATTGATATTTGAGAGCCGGCTAGGAGGATGCTACTGCTCCCACACAAGGGGCTTAGAGTCCAGCTCAGCTGTGATCCACAACATGCATACACACGTTAATGTTCCTCATCTGCCTTCCACTTTGCCTGTCTTCCTCCTCACTGCATGTCTGCCATCCACCCTCCATTTCCATTTTCCAACAAGGAAGCACACCAGCAGAGTGGCTTACCAGACCAGCTTTCCTATCCACAGTGGTCTGCAGCTGCCCCAGGGGGCTTTCCAGAGCTGGGAGTCCAGATGGTTCTGCCTCCTTCTTCCATGTTAATGAGCTCTCCCAGCCGTAGAAGTTGAACTAACCTAGGGGCCCAATAGGTGCACAATAGGCACCAGTTCTGGGGCGGGGTGGTGGCACACCTGTTTGAGTGCATATGTTATAGTGTACAAGGACTAGGGTTCTAGCCCCCTGTCCCCACACGCAGGGAGAAAGCTTTGCAAGTGGTGAAGCAGGGCTGCAGGTGTCTCGCTCCCTCGTTATCTTCCCCTACCCTCTTGATTTCTGGCTGTCTCTATCCAATAAATAAAGATAATTAAAAATTAAAGAAAAGGGAGTCGGGCAGTAGAGCAGAAGGTTAAGCGCACGTGGTACAAAGTGCAAGAACCAGCTCAAGGAACCCGGTTCGAGCCCCGGCTCCCCACCTGCAGGTGAAGCAGGTCTGCAGGTGTCTATCTTACTCTCCCCCTCTATGTCTTCCCTTCCTCTCTCCATCTCTCTCTGTCCTATCCAACAATGATGACAACAATAATAATAATAATAACTGCGATAATAAAAAAGGGCAACAAAAAGGAATAAATAAAAAAAAATTTTAATTAAAGAAAAAACCATTACAGTAGGCACCAGTTCAGGTATGCAAGAAGACACACACTCAGTGGACACCCAGTGTTCCAGGCTCCTACTGAGCATGTAAACAGCATCAAGCTAGCCCCTGCCCTCAAGTCCACTGGTCAGTGGTTGCAGGTCAAACTGAGAACAGAGGCTACCCAGATGCCATAGCCTGCTCTGAGGGGGAAGAGAACAGGGCTGGGAGGGGGGCTATCATCACTCTGGAAAACACAGACATCCAACTTGGGTGCTCTGGGAGCTGAAGATGAAAGGACAGACTGAGCCCATCTTGGCATTTTATTTTTTTATTTTTTTTTTTAAATTTTTTTATTATTTATTTATTTATTTATTCCCTTTTGTTGCCTTTGTTGTTTTATTGTTGTAGTTATTATTGTTGTTGTCGTTGTTGGATAGGACAGAGAGAAATGGAGAGAGGAGGGGAAGACAGAGAGGAGGAGAGAAAGATAGACACCTGCAGACCTGCTTCACCGCCTGTGAAGCGACTCCCCTGCAGGTGGGGAGCCGGGGTTCGAACCGGGATCCTTATGCCGGTCCTTGTGCTTTGCGCCACCTGTGCTTAACCCGCTGCGCTACAGCCCGACTCCCCCATCTTGGCATTTTAATAGGGCTCCTCACCAATGGCCGGGTCACTAGAACTCCTGCTGTTTGCTCCTGCCAGCTCTATACTTTTTATTTATTTATTTATTTGTTGGGGGGATTAATGGTTTACAGTCAACAGTAAAATACAAATGTTTAGTCCCCGGCTCCTTATGTGCAGGGGAGTCGCTTCAGCAGGTCAGTAGGTGTCCATCTTTCTTTCCCCCTCTGTCTTCCCCTCCTCTCTCCATGTCTCTCTGTCCTATCCAACAATGATGACATCAATAACAACAACAATAATAACTACAACAACAATGAAAAACAACGGGGCAACAAAAGGGTAAATAAATAAATAAATAGCAAAAAACTGGAAATGTGTGAATAAAAAAATACAAATGTTTATACATGTGTAACATTTCCCAGTTTTCCACATAACAATTCAACCCCCACTAGGTCCTACTCTGCTATCATGTTCCAGGACCTGAGCCCTCCACCCCAGCCCAGAGTCTTGTACTTTGGTGCAATATACCAACTGCAGTCCAAGTTCTGCTTTTGTGTTTTCCCTTCTGTTCTTGTTTTTCAACTTCTGTCTATGAGTGACATCATCTCATATTTATCCTTCTGTTTCTGGCTGATCTCACTTCACATGATTCCTTCAAGCTCCATCCAAGACTGGGTGAAGAAGGTGAAATCATTATTTTTAATAGCTGAGTAGTATTCCATTGTGTATATATACCACAACTTGCTCAGCCACTCATCTGTTGTTGGACACCTGGGTTGCTTCCAGGTTTTGGCTATTACAAATTGTGCTGCTATGAACATAGGTATACACAAATCTTTTTTGATGCTTTTTTTTATGTTTCTTATTCTTTTTTTTTGTTCTTACTTTTTTATTTTTTTATTTAAGAAAGGATTAATTAACAAAACCATAGGGTAGGAGGGGTACAATTCCACACAATTCCCACCACCCAATCTCCATATCCCACCCCCTCCCCTGATAGCTTTCCCATTCTCTATCCCTCTGGGAGCATGGACCCAGGGTCATTGTGGGTTGCAGAAGGTGGAAGGTCTGGCTTCTGTAATTGCTTCCCCGCTGAACATGGGCATTGACTGGTCGGTCCATACTCCCAGTCTGCCTCTCTCTTTCCCTAGTAGGGTGGGTCTCTGGGGAAGCGGAGCTCCAGGACACATTGGTGGGGTCTTCAGTCTAGGGAAGCCTGGCCGGCATCCTGATGACATCTGGAACCTGGTGACTGAAAAGAGAGTTAACATACAAAGCCAAACAAATTGTTGAGCAATCATGGACCCAAAGCTTGGAATAGTGGAGAGGAAGTGTTAGGGGTGTACTCACTGCAAACTCTAGTGTACTTATGCTTTCAGGTATATATTTTGCAGTAGTTTACGGATACGTGTGAACATATGCTCTCTCTCACAGAAACTGGTGTATATCTAGGTTTTGGGACTTTGTTAGAAAGTGAACCACCTGAGATGGATGTTTCTTATTCTTTTTATCTTTATTTATTGGATAGAGAAAGCCAGAAATAAAGAGGGAAGGGGGTGATAGAGAGGGAGAGAGACAGAGAGACACCTGAACCCTGCTTCACCACTTGTAAAGCATAGTGGTTATGCAAAAAGGATTTCTTGTCTGAAGTTACAATTTCCCCAGCCAGGGTTGTTTTTTTTAATTTCTTTATTGGGGAATTAATGTTTTACATTCAACAGTAAATACAATAGTTTGTACATGCATAACATTTCCCAGTTTTCCATATAACAATACAACCCCCACTAGGTCCTCTGCAGGGTTTTGTGTTTGTTTGTTTTAAGAGATTTATTTATGGGCTGAGGAGATAACATAGTGATTATGTAAAAATGACTCACCTGTCTGAGGCACCAAAGATCCCAGGTTCATTCCCCAGCACCACTGTAAGCCAGAGCTGAGCAGTGTTCTGGTAAGTAAATAAATGAGAGAGGAGGTTGATAGAGGGAACCATCACTCTGGCACAGGCCCTCATGCTTGAGTCTAGTGATTTATCCGCTGTGCAGCCTCCTGAGCTGTGAGCTGCTACTGTTATAAATTTTACTGTTATAAATTTTACCCGTTCACCCCAAGAACAGACTCAAGAGACTTGAGAAAGGCAGGAAGTGAGACAGTTTATTTAATTCTGCGGAATTGGGCACCGGCCCAAACTGAGTGCACCATTGTTGGAGACAATAAAGTAGCCCCTACTGCAAGCTTGAAACTGCACTACTCTCCTCGGATTGGATACACAGATTCAGTCTTATGACTGATTGGCTAAAAGAAGAGGCGTGCCGCACTTGGGCCGGGTGGGGGTGTGTGTGAGAGGGGAAGAACTTTTTCCTTTTCTTTGCTTTTTTTTCAATGTTAAGGGCTTACCTGACCCTAGTCACACAGTTGGGTGGGATTTCTTAGCAGGCAGGGGTACTCAGGAAGAACTCTTTCCTGGGGATGGTGTGTGTGTGTGTGTGTGTGTGTGTGTGTGTGTGTGTGTGTCAGAGAGAGAGAGATAGATAACATTTTTGGTATATATATATTTTTATCTCACTGTGATCTTAGGGAGTAGGACTTATCCCTGGTTTTCCAGTGAGAGAACAGAAAGCCCAGGACAGAGAAACCATGCTAAACACGGGGAAACTCCTAGGCCAGGGCAGGGAGGAAAAGTTTATCCAATGTCACACAAGCGGATCAAGGACAGATCCCAGATGCCCGGACAACAGCATTTCCACCACCCACTGCAGCCCCCTTCTCCCAAAGGAGAGAATTCTGCCCTAAAGGTTTGCCCGCCCCACTGCCCTAGGCGGTGAGCACCGCATTTTAGGTGCTTAAAGGCTCCCGGGTCCAGGCGGTCGCAGCTCCGGAGCCTCAGCGTCCATCTGTAAAATGGGTACAGCTGGCGCGGGGTGCGGGGTGCGGGGTGCACGGGCCCGGATCCCGGCGGCGGGTGGGAAGGGGGGCCGGACCTGCAAGGGCTGCCCAGCCGGTCCGACCAGCCGGGACGCAAACGCGCCGCCAGGGGGCCGGGCCGCCCGGAGGGTGTCGGGAAGGGAGGCAGGGCGCCGGCGAGCCCGGGGCGCCGGGCGGGAAGTGGGCGCGGCAGCGGCCCCGAGCATGGGAGCGCGGCCCCCCGGCCGGCCGCAGCCTGTGGAGCCCGGGCAGCCGCGGAGGCCCCGCGCGGGAGCCGAGATGTGTCTGCGCCTCGGTGAGCCGCGGGGGGCGGGGCGGTCCGGGCGGAGCACTGGAGGGGGAGCCGCGGACCCGGGGTCCTGCAGCCTTCCGCGGGGCGCTCTGAGCACCGGCCTCAGTTTCCCCGGCAGCCCCCCAGCCCCAGCCCGCCTCTGCTTTCCTGTCTGGAGGAGGGAAGCGCAGGCGGGAGAGTTGGGAGCAGCCCCCGCCGGCCTGGAAGGGAGAGCGGAAGGAAGGCAGGCGCTTGGGGACTTGGGGCCAGAGGCTGCCGGCCGGGTGCGCCTCTTCCTCGGCCTCGCTCCTGCAAAGCCTCCCCTGGGCCTGGCCAGTCGGGAGGAAAAGGAAGCCGACGAACAGGGTCGTGGACTGAGCAGGTCTGATTCGTCCCTTCCCCTCCCTCAGACACAAGTGATGCGGCTTTGGGGGCAGCAGACAGACCTGGGGAGTTCCCCACTCTAATCAAAGGACTTGTGACTCTCAGTTGCCTGACCCATAAAATGAGATAACACCTCTTGCTATTATACAGAGAGAGAGATGCCAGAGCATTGCTCACCTTTGGTTTATGGTGGTGCTGGGGATTGAACCTGAGACCTCAGGCATGAAAGTATTTGCATAATTATTATGCTGCCTCCGCAGCCCATAACACCCTCCCTAAGATGAGGATGTACTTGGCTTTTAAAAGTGAGATACCTGCCAACCATGTAGTTAGGCTCTCCAGAGAAGTATTTTACCAGGAAGTGGCTAGACCCCCATCTTCCCCCCCACACACACACACACACAAGCTTCCCTCCAGTGCAGTGGCCCCTGCTTCCTTCTGTTTGATCAGATTCTGTCTTGGAAGCTGCTGTTGTGCATGAGCCCAGCCCTGAGCAGGGTGGTGCCTGAGCTGCCAGGTAGGTGGGTGGATAGAATGATCTGGGTCAGGCCCCTGGGACAAAACTGCCATGCCCTTTCCTGTTTGGCTAGCAGCTAATGGTCACAGGCCCTTCCAGTTCCACAGCACCTGTGCAGCCCATCATCAGCCCTCTGCCTCCCCAGGCCTGACCCAGCTCCAGAGGGTCCCGCACAATCCAGGGATCTCAGAGACCAGTCAGACCAACTCCTCAATTTTCATGTGAAGAATCTGGGGTAGATAGCATAATGGTTATGCAAAAAGAGACTCTCATGCCTGAGGCTCCAAAGTCCCAGGTTCAGTCTCCCGCACCAACATAAGCCAGAGTTGAGCAGTGCTCTGGTACAAGAATTTGGGGTCCAGAAGGGGAGCAGGTAGGAGTAAGGTCACATAGAGGGTTTGTGGGTAAATGATTTCATCCCTCCCTGCACCTTGGGGGCCCTCCCCTTTTACTAGCTGTAGATCTCCCAGAAATAAACTCATACCCTTTCTGCTTCAAGGGAGATTGAAACAGTGCTAGGACCAGACGCCCAGCCAGGCCCCACTAGGAGCAGCTAAAGGGAAAGGGGGCTGCTTGGTTCTGGGGAACCAGTCAGCCTTGGGGGTAAAGGAGGATTAGGGCTGAGGACCAACATGTGTGTCCTGGGGGGTAGAGCCACCTCCTAGGGAGATTCCAGAGGGCAGATCTGGAAGAATAGGATTGAGGGAAGAGGGCACCCATTTCTAGGAGTGTGCAGGTAGTGGACTCTGCGTGAATCCCGGGTGTGTGTTCCTTTGGCCTCAGCCTCCCCTGCTCACCCCATCTCTGCCCAGGGCCCCTGTACCAAAAACTGCTTTTCTCTTTTTTTAGCACCCCTAGGGTGTATTTCACTCTCCCATCCTGATGGGACCCTTCTTCCTTGCTGGGAGACAAGAGTTACTCTTCTGGATTTGTTTCCAGCTCTGACTTGAGTATCTACCGTGTGCCAAGCCCTATCCACTGAGCTGAATCCTGAGCACGTTGTCCTCTTACCTTGGTGCCTAGGACCTGACAAGGAACTGTGTGAGGAGCACATGAGTGAGGGCGTCAGTAAACAGGGAGCTTAGTGGAAGGGCCATGGAGCAAGAGTCAGGGGCCGGAGTTCAAATCCAAGCCCTGCTGCTCATGACCTGGAGTTCTAATCTTACTTGGATAGTACGCTGCTTTGCCATGTGCACAACTGAGATTCAAGCCTGGCCTCCACCACCTCACTGAAAGAAACTAAGGTGCTGTGTTCTCTGACTCTCTCTTTCTAAAAAAAAAAAAAAAAAAGCCATCCGCACGGTGGTTGCTGAGATACATCACCTGGGAACATACTTGCTTTGCTGTGTGTTCCACCTCGTCATCAGCCTTCAATACTACAGCACGTGGGGTGGGGAGCATAGGTGCTGTGGGGTGTCTCTTATCTGAAAAAGTCAGCCTTGGAATGGTGAAACCCTGGCAACAGCAACCAAAAAGAAAAAAGTCTTAAGAAAGCACTGTGGGGAATCGGATGGTAGCGCAGCGGTTTAAGTGCACATGGCACAAAGCCCAAGGGCCAGCCGGTTCGAGCCCCCTGCTCCCCACCTGCAGGGGGGTCGATTCACGTGTGGTGAAGCAGGTCTGCAGGTGTCATCTATCTTTCTCTCCCCTCTCTGTCTTCCCCTCCTCTCTCAATTTTTCTCTGTCCTATCAATGACTATGGCAATGCCAACAACAATAATAATGACAATATGGCAACAACAAGGGCAATAAAGCTGAGAGGGAAAAAAATGGCCTCCAGGAGCAGTGGATTCGCAGTGCAGGCACTGAGCCCCAGTAATAACCCTGGAGGCAAAAAAAAAAAAAAAAAAAAAGAGGAAGAAAGAAAGAAAGAAAGTACTGTGAATTCCTTTTCCAGATGAGGAAGCTTAAAGTCTGAGAGGACAAGTTTACTGCCCCCTAAGCCACTCACATACAGATCTAGAACTCCATGTCCCTCATGCCCATCGGAGGCTGGGTTTTTCCAGCAGGATGAGCCCCAGCCATAGCCTTGACACAGCCCTCTCCCACAGGTGGCCCCTGTGTGAATGACTTTGGGAGAGTGCTGATGAAGACGGGGCTGGTGCTGGTGGTGTTGGGCCACTTGAGTTTCATTGCCGCTGCTCTGCTCCACGGCACCGTGCTGCGCTACGTGGCTGCCCCCCACAACGCTGTGGCTCTGCAGTACTGTGTGGGCAACATCCTCTCTGTCACCTCTGCCATTGTGGTAAGGCCAGGCTGGGGAGGAGACTGCCAGGGACTGGGTGGGCAAGCAGGATCCTCAGCATTAACTGCTCTGCCACTTTCCAACTTCTGCACCAGTCACATGACCTTTGTGTTTCAGCTTCCTCGGGTATAAAGCAGGGGTGGGAACAGTGTCCATCTCAGGTGGTCCAAGTGAGTAGTGAGGGAGGTCATCCATGGAGAGTGCTTGGCACAGTAACTAACACCTGATAAAGGCTCACTCCTGTGAGTTAGTTATTACTAGTCTAGGCAGACATCACAGACACCCTGGATAGAAGGAAGGAACAGAGCTCAGCCTGGAAGGGTCCAGAAGGGTTCACAGAGGAAAAGCCCCTTTAGCTGGGTATTGATGGATGAATAGAAGTGGACAGATGGGCTACAATGATCAGAAGCCAAGTATGAGGCAAACTGGGGCCAGCAGGAAGGAGCAGAAGCTGGGTAGCATTCCAGACACCGAGTTTGGCAGGTACAAAAGTGTATGTGTGTGTGTGTGGTGGTGAGAGTAGCTAAGAACTGTTCTGGAGACGGACGCTAAAAGTAAAATTAGGAGCTGAGCTTTAGATCTGGTTAGTGCTCCACAAGTGGCAGCTGGGGATGGATTTGTGCGAATGAAGATTGCAGGAGAGCTTCAGTGGGACCAGCTGGGCCAGGCAGATCTGTGTAGTATCTCCAGAGTTACAATTATTTGTTCCTCTCCCCGGTCTTGTGAGGAAGATCAGGAAGCAACAGGCTTGTAGTGAGCCATAGCTCTAGGGGTAGGCACCTGGGCAGGTGAAGAGGAGCAGGAGGGGTGTTCCTGGCAGGGTTCTGTGAGTGGCATTATCAGCAGGCTGGTGAGGTGCCATGTCCAGGACAATGAGGGAAGAGACCAGCCCAGGACAGGGTTAAGAAGCTGATGGAGGGAAGTCAGGTGGTAGCACAGCCGGTTAATCACAGGTGGTGCAAAGTGCAAGGACCAGGGTAAGGATCCCGGTTTGAGTCCCCGGCTCCCCACCTGCAGGGGGGTTGCTTCACAGGCGGTAAAGCTGGCCTGCAGGTGTCTATCTCTCCCTGCTCTGTCTTCCCCTCCTCTCTCCATTTCTGTCTGTCCTATCCAACAACAATAACAGCCAGTAGTAACAACAACAATAAACAACAAGAGCAACAAAAGGGGAAAAAATAGCCTCCAGGAGCAGTGGATTCATAGTGCAGGTACAGAACCCCAGCAATAACCCTGGAGTCAAAAAAAAAAATGCTGTCACCAAGTGCCTGGGATAATTTAAAATACTCTGTAAAGTGCCCCAAGTTGTTTTAAATGAACACTTGTTTCACATTCCTTCCCAGTCCAGTTAGTTTTCTTCCAAAGTCTTTTTGACTCTAGGCCATGCATATCCAGTGGCTCAGCATCCCCCCTGACCTGCCCCTGGCCCCCTGGGAGATGGGTCAGTGCTGAGATGCACTATTATAGGCAGTGGGGAGTCAAGGATGGTTCTAGACAAGCAATGGCTGTGCTTTAGAAAATCACTTGAGGGCTGGACCATGAGGATGCAGTGCCTGTGTGCAGAGGAAGGGAATGAGGCCACAGCTAAGTGGCCAGTGAGGGTGTGGAGATTCCAAAGGCTAAAGTTGGCACTGGTGTGATCTTTCGACAGTGGTCTTGCCCCCTGTCTATTCCACAGTGGGGAAGTAAGGACTGACTTGAGCTTCCCTCCACAGGTCATCATCTCAGGCATTGTAGCCATCATCTTGTCACGCTACCTCCCCAACATCCCTCTGGTAGGTGGCATCTCTGGGTGTGGGGGGAGGCTGACCCTGATGCTCACTGACCGGTGGCTTTCCCCATCCAGCGCTGGACAGTGTTTAGCTCAAGTGTGGTCTGTGCCCTTCTCTCCCTGATCTGTGCTCTCGGCCTCTTGGCTTCCATCGCTGTGACCTTTGCCACCCAGGGCCAGGCACTGCTGGCTGCCTGCACTTTTGGGAGCACTGAACTACTGTCACTGGCACCTGACTGTCCCTTCGACCCCACACGAATTTATGTGAGTGCTTAGGCCCAGGGGTGGGGGGACAGAAGGTCTCCAGGGGGTGGGGAAAGGTGCTTCGAGTTCCACCCTGCAACCCAGAATCCAGGCCACCATCTCTGCCCCTGTGCCCTGCAGAGCTCCAGCCTGTGCCTGTGGACCATTTCGCTAGTGTTCTGCTTGGCGGAGAGTGTGTCTGCTGTGCGCTGTGCCCAATTTACCCACCAACTACTAGAACTGAGGCCGTGGTGGGGGAAACATAGCCACCACTCGGTAAGGTCCTCCACCCCCACCCCCACAGCCCTGGCTCTCATTTCCTAGTTCAGGCTGGTCTGCCTCCCACCTTGAGGACCAGGCAAGAGTTTTCTCCCCAGGACCAAAGGGAGAGGCGTGGAGAGGCCACCTAGTTGACACCTCACTCTCCCAAGGTCTAAGATGCATCTTGAAGGAGAGGGAAATCTGGGCTCAGATGGGAGGTAGCCCAAGGGTCTGACCCAGCTTCTGCGTGAGGGGCAGGCAGGAGCAGTGGTGCACTTTAGCCTCAACAGTTCCTCCCTGCCCCTCCTTGGGTGTCTTGGGGGGCAGAGACCAGACCATGCAGGTTGGAGCCTCACATGTCTCCCTCCCCACATGCAGGAGAGCCCGGAACCTGTGGAGGACCATGACCTGCTGAGCTGCGCCAGCTCTGAGCCACTGACCCTCTGACTGCCTAGCCTTCTCGGGGTCCCATAGCACTAGGGACCCCCTGCACTGTGACCAGGCTGAACTCCTGGAGCTGGCCCAAGAGGACTCCGTGGTGGCCACATAGGGGGTGGGGCTTGTAGCCCCTCTCCCGGCCGGCCACCCAGCCCACTGCACTGAAACAAGACTTTATTCTGAAGTTATTAAAAAGAACAGAGATGTTCCACTTGGATGCATGCAGCGGGGAGAGGGCTTGGCTTTCCTGCACAGGACACTGCTGGGGGGAAGCAAGGGGGATCCAGGTGCATTTGCCCGTCTGTCTGGGGGCCTGTGAGTGTGTTTGAGAAGCAAAATATACGGAGGGGTCCCTGGTTCTGTTTGGCTGTGCTGAGCGGCAGAGGGACAGGAATGGAGGTGCTCCTTTTGCATCAAGGAAGTCGGCCAACAGGAGCTGCAGCAGGAAGGGTTGAGGGCCTCCGCAGAAGTTTGGCCCAAGGAAGCCTTTTCCTCAGACCCCCACATTCTGGAACCTTTGCTCCCTTTCAAATAAAAGCTGGTTGCTCACCTAGCTGTGGCGATGACAGCACTCCTTCACACAGCTTAGATGGGGGGTGGGGGGGCTTGTCCCAGTGGCTGTGGAGGGTGGAGGGTGCTGAGAGGGGTGAAGTTCTGAGATCTTGGTAAGGGCAGGGGACTAAAGGGCAAACCTAGCTAAGATGCTGCGGAAGGGGGATATTGCCATGAGAGTTTTTTGGGGTTTTTTTTGGGGGGGGTGTTTGCGGACTACTTGCTTGGTTTTGGGGAGGTCTGCACAGTTCCTTTCTCTAGAGAACCCTCCCTCCAGTGCAAACTCTGGCGGTGGAGGGGGAGGTCCAATCTGACCCCCAACCTGGAGAGAGACAAGGAGAGGAAGCTGAGAGCCAGGGAGGGGGGAGGGTGTGGGTCTCCTCTCTCTCAGAACTGGGAGGCGCTGCTAGGGTCACACTGCAGCAGGCGCACGATGGACGGGTCGCTCTTGGCCCCGCGGATGAATTCCTCCAGGGACAGCTTGCCTGCGGGGCGGGCGAGGGAAGCAGTGAGTGGGGGGCAGGGCCAAGCCCGGAGGGAGAAGGGGGTGCAGCCCGCCCGCAGCCCGGCCCGCTCACCGTCGTTGTTTGTGTCCATTTGGCGGAAGATCTTCTCAGTCCTCTTTTCCGGGGTCGACTCATCCTCTGGCATCTTCATCACGGACGAAACCATCTTGTAAATGGCCTGGGGGGCAGGAGGGGAAGACCGAGAGTGAGAGGTGTATACCTGAACCCCCCAACCCCAGTAGGAAAAAGCGCCCCCGGGTCCACGGGTGGCTGCAGCTCCTCTAGGGGGGAGATAGAGCGGGGGTCGCGGAGACGTGGGGATCTAGAGGGTCTGGGAAGGTTTCCCTGAAGAGGGGGTGATGGGAGCGGCCCTAAGTGCCCTTGAAACGCGGGGTGGGAAAGGAATTGCGGGCAGAGGGATCTGCAAGAACAAAGGCACTGCACCCCGAGAGTAGGCGCCGAGAATTTGAATTTGGGGGAGACCAAGTGCCGGGGGTTACGTAGGAAGGCGAGACGCCGCTGGGACCACAGGGACTGAGGTAAGTACCGGTGAGCCTGCTGCTCACAAACACCTGGGCTGCCGGTTGCAGGCGCGCGCTGGCCGACAGGGGGCGCTTGGCTGCTGTGCTGCGGAGACCAGCAGGGGGCACGGTCACACAGGCTGGAGGGTCTGAGGCGATATATCCGCAGAGGCTTGGGGAAAAGGGCCTGGCTCTGGAGGACCCTGCAGCTCAGTGGCGAAGAAGGGTTTTGCACTAAATATACACAGAGCATGTAGGGTTTGGCCACTGTGGGATCAGGTGTGTCTGACGTTCCTGACTCTCAGTCTTCAAGCTGTTTGCACCTGACACCTCCTCTAGGAAACCTCCCTTCTCCCATACCCTAAACTTCCTCTGCCTCTTACCCTACATCACCCTCCGCACTTATCTCATCCTGCCTTTTTTCGTGGGTCTGTCCCCCCCTACGCTGCCTCTGAAAGCTCTTTGCAAGACACAGATCTCCACCAATTCCCCGGCCCAATGGGCCGCCCCCTCGTTCCAGTCACACACAGGCCTCCCCCCAGGCCCACAGTGCACCCAGCGCCTTCTGGAAGTTGCCCCACGCTCCTTCTGCTGCCTCCTACTCCTTCTTGGGGCTCAGCTTACAGGCACTTCCGTGGGGAGGCCTCTGATCCAGACTGGGTCAGAGCCCCACAGGGCCCAGCACCTTCTCAGCAGCACCTCTTAAACATGGTATATGCCCTGCTAGGACTATGCCTAGTCCCCAGAATACAGAGAACAATGACATTTAGCTAGCCCCCCACACACACACTCAGGATTTTGCAGAATTTAGCACCTGGTCAGACTGCTTTTTAAAATCCATTGGCAACTCCCACTGCCTTTTTTTTTTTTTTTGCCTCCAGGGTTATTGCTGGGGCTCAGTGCCTGCACCATGAATCCACTGCTTCTAGAGGCCATTTTTCCCCCTTTTGTTGCCCTTGTTGTTGTAGCCTTGTTGTGGTTATTATTGTTGTTGTTCGTTGTTGGATAGGACAGAGAGAAATGGAGAGGAGGGGAAGACAGAGGGGGGAGAGAAAGATAGACACCTGCAGACCTGCTTCACTGCCTGTGAAGCAATTCCCCTGCAGGTGGGGAACCAGGGGCTCATACCGGAATCCTTATGCCAATCCTTGCGCTTTGCACCTCGTGCGCTTAACCCACTGTGCTACCGCCCAACCCCCCCTTTTTAATATTTATTTCCTATTGTTGCCCTTGTTGTTTTATTGTTGTAGTTACTGTCGTTGTTGGACAGGACAGAGAGAAATGGAGAGAGGAGGGGAAGACAGAGGAAGAGAGAAAGAGACACCTGCAGACCTGCTTGACCGCCTGTGAAGTGACTCCCCTGTAATTGGGGAGCCCAGGGCTCAAACCGGGATCCTTACACTGGCCTTTGTGGTTTGTGCCACCTGCACTTAACCTGCTGCACTACCACCCGACTCTCTCCCACTGCCTTCTATACCGAGCCCAAGTCATTGTGCCCTTGACACTCAAGTCACTTTATCCTCTGGTCCCAGGTAACCTTCAGTCCACCCGTAGTAGGTGAGTCTACCACAAACACCTCTAGGCCTTCTGGATTGCCCAGCTTGTACAGCCTATGATAGAAAAACTACCTGAACTGTCACTTATCAGGCACCTACTATGTGCCAGGTATCTTATATGCATTAATTCTAAACTTCAGTCCTGAAAAGTAGATACCATAACTTCTGCTATCAGGATAAGAAACCAAGGCTCAGTGGTCCGGGAAGTGGCACAGTGGATAAAGCATTGGATTCTCAGCCAAGTGGTCCCGAGTTCAATCCCTGGCAGCACACATACCAGAGTGATGTCTGGTTCTTTATCTCCTCCTGTCTTTCTCATCACTAAATAAATTTAAAAAATAGATAAATAAAAGGAAGGAAGGAAGGAAAAGAAACCAAGGCTCAGAAATTGATGACAGAGACTAGATTTGAACTGGGTCCCTTTTTGCTGTTTGATAGACACTTGGGCAGCAGGGGTGGGAATGGAGAACAGTAATGACCAGCAGGAACTGTAGTAGCATCCTTGTCTACTAACACCTTGCTGTGTAGCCTTGGGCAAGTACTGAACCTTTTGGAACCTCAGTTTCCTCATCGGTAAAATAGGAGACCATCTCTCATTTGGATTGTCTAGAGGAGTAAGTGAGATGCATGCAGAATGGTGAAACAGTGGCTAGATCTAGAAAGTGACCCAGGAGGTGGTGCAGTCTGTAAAAAACTGGACTCTCGGGAGTTGGGCAGTAGCGCAGCAGGTTAAGTGCACGTGGCATAAAGCGCAAGGACCGGCTTAAGGATCTCGGTTTGAGCCCCAGGATCCCCACCTGCAGGGGAGTTGCTTCACAGGCGGTGAAGCAGGTCTGCAGGTGTCTATCTTTCTCTCCCCCCTCTGTCCTCCCCTCCTCTCGATTTCTCTCTGTCCTATCCAACAACAACGACATCAATAATAACTACAACAATAAAACAAGGGCAACAAAAGGGAATAAATAAATAAATATTTTAAACAAAAACTGGACTCTCAAGCATGAGGTCCTGAGTTTGATTCTCAGCATCACAAAGTATACACAAAGTAATACTCTAGCCTTCTCTCTCTCTTCCTTTTCCTCTCTCCCACTCATAAACAAATAAATCTTTAAAAAGCAGTGACCAGTAAACAATAGCGTATCAGAATCATCATTCACCCACTACATTCTTAGGTCTTCCCTGCCCATAGTCCTTTGGACCCCCAGGTGTCACATTTCAACCCCTTACCCCAAGCTAGTCAATGTGATCGGCACACCCATCTTTCCCACCAGGTGACCAGGTGGGAGCCACAAGCAGTCAATTTGCAGCCTCCTCTGGCCATTGTGCCCCCTGCTTGACCACAAGGCTGGGCCTCCAGAAGGACTGAGTGAGTGATTTAGAGTGGCTGCGCCCCTTGTGACAACCCTTCTCCTGGGCCTCTTAATTAATTGTCTGGAATTGTTGCTCACTCATTGTTTCGCTGGAGCCGACTTGTAATTAATCAGTTCCTAGGGCTTGCACAGTTCTGTCTGCATTCAGTCTGGGGCTGTGAGACTGCCATAAAGGGAACTAGGGCTTAGGTAGCAGTGGTCAGCCAGGAAGGGTCTGATAACACCCAAGAAATGGGACTGATTTGACCAGTGCCCTGGACTTGCCGGACTGTGATTTATCAGTCTAGACACAGTAAAGACACGAAGTGGTGAAATATGAACAGTCATCAGAATGGTTGCTGTCCGGCTACTGCACAATCCCTAAGTGATGTCCCACCACCTTGGCTACCCAGATTCTGCTGCCAGACCGCCAGAGCTCCCCACTGTCCATCCATCACCTAGACAATACCTAGCATCAACTAGACAGTACCTAGTCCACAGAAGTCACTGACAAACATTAAGCCTTTCCCCATCAATGGACACAGGGAGAACTCCCATCCCAACTATAGTTGGAGAAAGCAAACTCAGACACTCAGCAAGTGGAGAAGTCAAAGTCAAGAGTCCATTGGAAAGGCTAAGAAATAATTCAGCCAGTAGAGTGTGCACCTTACCAAGCACGAGGCCCTGCCAGCATCAGGGGAAACTTGTGGATGGTGAAGCAGTGCTGGGATCTCTCTCTCTCTCTCTCTCTCTCTCTCTGTTTTTCCCTCTCACTGAAGTAAAGAATAAAAAAAATCAGGGCTGGGGAGATAGCATACTGGTTATGCAAAAGGACTTTCATGCCTGTGGCACCAATGGTCCCCAATTTAATCCCCAGCACCACTATATGCCAGAGTTAAACAGGGCTCTGGTAAATAAAAAGAATGAAAAAAAAGATCAGTCCAGGAAGGCCACTCAGCAGCAGTATATTGCATGTCTGAAGCCCTAGGTTCATTCCACACATACACTCACTCACACAAGTCCAGTAATGGCTGGATGGGTTACAAGAGGGGAGCAGCCAACACTGCTGAGAGGCAGAAGGAATGGAAGCCAGGACTTGTGAACAACTATGCTGCAAGATTAAGGCACAATCTAAGAATGCTAGAAAGATCATTCTAGCTACAGCACAGAAAATACTGAGTACCAGCTAACTGATGTTGATGAGTCCCAATCATGCACTCTCTGTCCCACTTGATATCTACAATGCTTCCTGCAATATTAGGTAACACACTCTTCTACAGGGAAAGAAACAGAAGTGTGTGTTTTGGGGGCGGGGGTAGAGAACAAGAAACTGGATTGACTACAGAGAACAAAAGCCAGATGGTTTTCAATGCTTTTTCTCAAAATAAATGAATAAATAAATAAAAATAAAGGCAGTGGATATTCTGGAAGGTTTTGAGATACAACTATCAGGTGTCATACTTAAATTTATACTGAGAAAGGACATGCATATTAGTTCCCTGTGAGGTCAGCTTCACTACCCCCACTTTACAGATGAGACGTTATTTATTTATTTTTATCTGAGCACTGCTCAGCTCTGGTTTATGGTGGTACAGGGGGACTTGAACCTGGGACATTGGAGCTTCAGACATGAGAGTCTCTTTGCTATATACCTGGCCCTACAGATGAGCAGTTCTAAGTGTTGAAGCCAACTCCAGGACCAGAAGCCAGGTCCCTTTCAAGAAATATCTCTGAGGCAAGGGAGATAGCATAATGGCTATGAATAGTGGTTCCTAGGTAGCAGGTTCAATCCCTAGCATCATCATAAGCCAGAGCTGAGCAGTGCTAGTATGTGTGTGGGGTTGGGGACCAGCTTTGATTAAACTGGAAGTTTGAATTGGACTTCACATATGCACTGTGTGACCTTGAGCAGATCACATCACCTCTCTGAGCCTGATGTGTATAAGTTCAGAGGAATACACATCTAACTCAGTGGAAGGCACTTAATCAGTAGTTAGTTGGAAGGTGGTAGGGTAGCAGATGGAAATGTGGACAGTGGAGCCAGATGCCCCACTCACAAGCTGTGTGGCCTTAAACAGATGTCTTTACCTCTCTGAGCATCCAGTTTCCTCTGGGTAAATGAGAAGCTATAAAACCTAATTGGTCTGTACCCTGCAGACATGCCAACTCATGCAAGAAAGAAAAGCTGAAGAAATATTACAGATTGAAGGAACCAAAGATACATGACAACTAGATGCAATGTACCACCTTAGACTTGGACAAAAAAAATACTGTAAATAATATTACTGAGGGTCAGCAAAAGAGTTCACCTGGGAGGGTGGCTCTTTGTCATACATGAAACGCCCGGCAACCACCACACTAGGGGAGGCTTTCATGCGGTGGTATCTTTCCCAGTCTCCCACTGTCTATCATTGTTTCTCACTTTCTTCTTCTTTCTAAGATTTCATTTATTTATTCATGAAGAAAGAGAGAGAAAGGACCAGACATCACTCTAGTACGTGTGCTGCAAGGGATTGAACTCAGGACTTCATGCTTGAGAGTCTAATGCTCTATCTACTGCTCCGCCTCCTGAACCACTCTGTTTCCCACTTTTTGCCTTAAAAAGTAGGCCCAGAGCAGTGGAGCACCAGCACAACAATAACAAAAGGACATTACTGAGCAATCTGAGGGGTGTGCATAGGTTAGAGGACTTGCAGGTACGAGATCCTGAGTTCAATCCCTGGCATTGCACATACAAAGTGATGGTCTGGCTTCCTCTCTCTCTCTCTCTCTCTCTCTCTCTCTCTCTCTCTCTCTCTCATAAATAAGTAAGACTTTAAGAAGGAGGAAGAGATTACTGAGACAGTTGGCAAAATTGGAATATGGTCTGTAAGTTAGATAATAGCATTGTTTCTGTGTTAAATGCCCTAACTTTGATAATCATATTATGGGTTATGTAAGAGAATGTCCCTGTTCTCAGGAAATATATTCTGATGTATTGGGATAGAGTCATGTTTAGAACAACAAAACATCACACACACACAATGATAAAGCAAATGGGTTAACATGCTGCTTTGTGAATCAGGATTAAAAGGTTTTTGTGGGAGTATTCTCAACTTCTTCTTAAACTGGAAGTTACTTCCTAATAAAGAGGTTTTTAAATGGGGTCATAGGAAAAGTTGCTGCATGGCATTACCGATCCAGTGGCTGCAGGGAGGATGAAAAGGGGTGAAAGGTGCCAGCTGCTGGGCCTGATGCCCGGCATTCTCAGAGGCCCACCTGCACGATCTCCAGCATCTCCTCGCGACTGATGTAGCCGTTGCCATCTAGGTCATACATGCTGAAGGCCCACATGAGCTTCTGCTCCAGGCGCCCGCGAGAGGTCACGCTTAGCGCGATAATGAACTCCCGGAAGTCAATGGTGCCGTCGCTGTTGGTGTCGAAGGTGCGGAAGACATGCTCTGCGAACTTGGAGGCGTCCCCATAGGGGAAGAAGTTGGCATAGATCTTCTTGAACTCGTCCACGTTGAGGATGCCCGTGGGGCAGTCCTTGAGGAAGCCCTTGTACCACTCCTGCAGCTCCAGCTCTGAGAATTCCGTGTTCTCCCGCAGGTCCTGCAGCATCTCCGGCCGCAGCTTGCTGTTCTGCTTGCCCATGGCCACCAAGCCAAGTCCCACCTGGGACCCCCAGGGGGTCAAGGGACAGAGAAGAATGGTCAGGTCCTCCTGGCCCCCAACACCATTTCTGAAGGGACCCACCCACCAACCACCAGCCTCTCTCTCAGCTTAGGTCCAAGGCCACTCGGTTTGCACCTAGCATCCTACCTCTGGAACTGCTCCCAGACTTAACACTAACCCCAAGGGACATATCTGGAGACAGAGGAAGGGCAGGGGGCTGACATTCACTGAGGTTCTCAGTGCCAGCCACTGAGCCTACAGTGGCACACATCTGTCACCCTCACAAAGTGAAGCCTGGAGATTAGCCCCATTTCACAGGTGGGGAGGCAGGCTCAGGGGAGAGGACATGACCTGTGTTCAGTCACACAGCCATACAGTGATGAGGCTGACTCCCAGAAAGGGGTAAAAAGGCCTTCTCATCTTCCTGGCTCCTCCTCACTGCCCACTCATTGCTTTGCATATGCTGCTCACTGCAAAATACACCTGCAGTGCAGATGCAGACCTGGACTCTCCCTCACACAGGTGTGCCCGTCAAGGGCCAGCCTTGGTAGGTCTGAGCCTAGGCTCCAGACCACCTGGGCTGACTTTCACTTCCACCTCTTACCAGTTCTGTGACCTCTAGGCTGCATCCTTCAACTCTCAGTGCCTCATCTGTAAAATGAGGGTAATGATACCTACCTCATTAATACTTTGGGGATTAAATGAAGCACTTGGAATGATCCTTGTGTGTGTAAATGTTGAATAAAAATTATCCACATATGCCCAATGCCACAAGACTCACGCACAACACACACACATAGATAACACAACACACACGTGTTAAGTAAGTGCTGACACACATTATACATGCAGCTCACCAGATCCACACACTGGGTCCTATGCCACTCACATAATGGCCCACACCACCAAAACGCAACAGTGTTTGCTCTGCTCTGCATCTCACATGTACTGACACATGGCACCGTGCACAAGCAGCTCACAGACCCTGTGCACCAAGACCCAGCAGCCCCTGACCCCATGAGACTCACACATGCCCCCAGGAGCCAATCCCCAGACCAACCCCTCTCACATGGCCAGTGACACGTGGGACCCTCAGGCACCGTTGCTATTTATTTTTCTTATTTTTTTTTTCAAGGGTGCTTCCAGGTCCCAGAAGAGGGAGCTGCAACCCTTCCCAGATCAGCTCAGGGTCCCTTTCCCAGAGAGATCCCTAACCAGTCAGTCCTCCCTCATCACTTATCTTTCATCTAATCCAGACAGGTCCCCTGAATGCAGAAGGTGAGAGTGTGGTGGCCAGAGGGAAGGCAGCCAGGAGTTCTAGCCAGGAATGCAGGATGTGTGCATGCCCCCCCCAGCTGGGAGCAGGGAACATGTGTGCATGTTCATGAACCTCGGTGCACATGTGGGTGAGCATGGGCTCACGCATACATGTGTGTCCCTGCGTCTTGCGTTGCATCTGTCTCCCGGAGTCTTGTCCATGTCCGTGCATGTACATGTATGGGGCAGTGAATAGGTATGAGCCCATCGCAGTGTGTGTGGGGTGTTCCTGTGCAGCCATTTAGGGACCTGTGTGTGTCTTCAATGTGTCGCATGCATGTTTCTGCAAGTTGGTGACCCTCCTTTCTAGATCAGCCTCTTCTACCCCAAGCTGAGGACCCACTGAACAAGTGTGTGGGAGGGGACAGAGGAAATGTGTGGAGCCCACCGAGGCTGTGTAGTGTGTCCCTTAGGCCCCTTCTGAAGGTCCAAGGAACTGGGTCATCGGGGCGGGTGCAGAGATGTGCTGGGCAGGAGAGATTATCCAGTGCCCCCTCCTCCCTGCCATCCTCAGAGTTGCCCCTCCCAGATAGAAGACGCGGATGGCAGAACATTCAGTCGTCTCTGAAAAGAACCCCCACCCCCAATCGGAAGGACCCTGCGACTCCACCTGCGATTCCCGCCCAGGGACCCTCTGCAGACAGATCTCCAGCTCGCTCCCTGAGCCCCCACCTGGGTTCTTCCTCCGCTCACCCGGGGGAGCGTCGGGCGCGCCCGGAGGGGGCAGTCGGGGGGTCCCCAAGCCCCGCTCCTCGCGACTGGGCGCTCGGCGGTCAGGACCCTGGACAGCGCCGATCAGCTCCCCGGGGAGCCCGTTCCCTCTCCCAGCGCCCGGAGAGGGAGGACTCGCGGGAGCAGCGGGACTGAGGGCTCTGGACGTGCCCCTCCCCTCGAGGCGCCCCCTCCCCACCTCCCCCTGCCCGGCCGAGCGACCCCCACTCACCGAGCGACGCGGAGACACCGACTGCGCAGGGAAGGCGGCGCGGCTGCGGCGGCAGAGGCGGCGAGGGGCGGGCGGAGGGCTGCTAGGGAGACGCCCCGCAGCGCTGGCCCGAGCCCCTCCCCCGGGGGTCCCGGTTCCGCCCTCTCCCCCGCTGCTCGAGTCTCCGCCCCCGACCCTGTCCCGAAAAGGTAGGGGACGCCCTCACTTTCCCAGCCCCCCACTAGGGAGCACCCCGCCCGGGGAGGAGGGCCGAGGTCCCCATCTCCTTAGCCTGTTCATGCAGGTAGCTCAAATCGGGGGCTGGGGGCTCAGTGCCCCAGACTTCTTGCCCAAGCCGGGGACCACCCCCCACCCCAAGCCTCTCCTTCGCCTACCTGCGCTCGAAGCTGCACGTCGCTCCGAGGGCAGAATCCGGAGCCGACACCCTCCCGGCCCCCGCGCCTCAACTCACTGAGCCGGAGACCTTTGGGGAGAAGGTAGCGCCCACTTCAGTCCATGGAGGGCAGGGAGGAAAGGCGGACACACCCCCTACCTCACCTCCCGCCTAGGAAGCCCGCCCCCATCTCCCGCCCGCCTCTCAGGACCTCACTCCGGGACCCTCAGCACTAACCCCACCTCCCACACTGATTTAAACCGTCCCTCCCACTGCCCCTCGGATCAAGGTGACCCGCCTTCCCTCCCGGCCTCTGAGTAAAGCTGTGATCGATTGGGGTGCACCTCAGTCTGGGAGGGAGAGGCTGGGTGGGGGAGAGGGTTCTGAGGTGCAGGGGTCCCCTGCCTGCCGGCTAGACAGGTCCTCTCCAGATTCAGCCCTGTTGCAGCTCCTTCTGCCAGTAGGGGGGCTGCATCCTCCCCACTCCCCCCACCCCCACCCACAGCCACAGTCTTGGCAGCAATCCTCACATCCTGGGCTGGATTCTGTCCTTTGTAGGTCCTTATTCACAGAGGGGAAAGCAGGTTCAGGGGAAGTGGGGATTAATGTCTTTTCTAGTGTCTCACAGTCAGGGGAAGGCTTGGACTTCAATCACGGGCCTTTGGCCATTCTCTGCACTAGCTCTGTGTCCAGCATTATTCCAGGCAAGTGAATTCCAGGAGTGGACAGAAAACAGCAATATAGCGAGCACGTCATTTTGTCTATAGTGTATGAGGTAAGTAAGTGTCTGTGGAGAAGTTGGGATCCACGTATGGAGACTGGGACGTGGTGGCAGTGCTTGGGATCATGCCAAGGACTTTGGGTTTTATTCCCGGGGTGATGGGAAGTCTCTGGGTTTGAGCAGAGAGAGAATTCTGTCAAGAACACACTTTGAGGCTAGAGGGCACAGGTGGAGAGGAGAGCAAGGGGCCACTGCTGGGCAAGAGTTGGTCAGAGCAACAGAAATGGGTCTGGTTTCTGATCGAGATTATTATCATTATTGTTGTTGTATTTATTTATTTAGTTTTGTGAGTGGGAGAGAGATCAAAGCACCCCTATGACATATGTGGTGCGGGGGATGAAATGGGGACCTCCTTGCAAATGCTGCATTCTGTCTGCTAAGACACATCATACCCCTCTTTGCCTTCTGACCACACAGCTCACTCCTCGTTCTGTTCCTGGCTCTCCAGTGTACCACCTCCAGGTTCCCAGACCAAGCTTCTCAGGTGCTTAGTCCAGCCTTGGTCCCTCCTGCTGCAGAGGTGAGTGGAGAGATCGCCACAGGAGGACCCATGGAGAGTTGGGCAGCTGGGCCCTCCAGAACACTAGTTCCTCTGTGTGCCTTGGCATTGGCTTTGGGACCCCCTGTCTGGTGAGAGACGCCAGACAGGCGTGGGTGGTTCCCAGCTGGCTCCTGCATGAGGACCTGGGGACTGGGAGAGACTTGCTCAGCTCAGCCCCCACCCCAGGCCCTAGAGGCACAAGCTCCCTCCCATCTCCCACTAGGCTCCAGGGGCAGGAGAGGGTCCAGCCCTGCAGTCACACCTCAGCCTTCTTTCCTCCTTCCCACTCCCTTCTCCTCTGCCTAGAGTGTTCTCCATCTTATTTGGAGCTTCTCCATTCTTGCAGAGGCTCACTTTACCCCCAGTCACGTGACTGTCACTGCTCAGCCACCTGTGCTTGCTCCTGCTGCCCCACCCCAGACTCAATTCTCTCAGATCAACTCCATGGCCCCACTGTGAGGGTGATGGTGATGCCCTGGCCTCCAGATGTCCAGACTGTACTCTGTTTCCCCAACAGACATGCTTCTGAAGACAGGGCCATATCTTCTCACCCTGAGAGCCCTGCTTCTCTTTGGCCTTCTTGCAACTTGAGTGAGCACTGTGGAATTGGGGTTAGAGTTTTGACTCAGAAGTTTGTGCTGGCTACTTCCCACCAAAATCCTCTTCCCTCCTGGGCACCTCAGCAGCACTAGAATGCTAGAAATCCCTCCACACACAAACCAGAAGAGAGGGTTTGGTGCTCCCTACACTACACACCAAGGCCCTTGGTCCAAGACCTAGTGCCCCGACATTTAGTTCAGAAAAGAGAGCAGACTGCATCCTGTTAGGAGGTCTGGTCTCTTGGTCCCTAAAGATCCAGAATGAGGGGAAGAGAGATTGTATAATGACTATGCAAAGTAACTCCCAGTGGTCTAGAAGGTGGTGCAGTGTATAAAGCATTAGATTCTCTCTCTCTCTCCTTTTTTTTTTTTTTTTTTTGCCTCCAGGGTTATTGCTGGGGCTTGGTGCCTGCACTGTGGATCCACTGCTCCTGGAGGCTACTTTTCCCCCTTTTTGTTTGCCCTTGTTGTTTTATCATTGTTGTGGTTATTGTTATTGTCATTGTTGTTGGATAGGACAGAGAAATGGAGAGAGGAAGGGAAGACAGAGAGGGGGAGAGAAAGATAGACACCTGCAGACCTACTTCACTGCTTGTGAGGCGACCCCCCTGCAGGTGGGGAGCAGGGGGCTGAACTGGGATCCTTAGGCTGGTCTTTGCGCTTAGCACCATGTGTGCTTAACCCACTGCGCTACCACCCAACCCCCAGATTCTCTCTCTCTTTTTTTTCTTCCAGGTTTATCGCTGGGCCTTGGTGCCTGCACTACAAATCTACTGCTCCTGGAGGCCATTTTCCCCATTTTGTTGTTATTGTTGTCATTGCTGTTGTTGTTGGATAGGATAGAGAGAGGAGGGGATGACAGAGAGGGGGAGAGAAAGATAGACACCTACAAACCTGCTTCACCTCTTGTGAAGCGACCCCCCTGCACTTAGGGAGCCGGGGGCTGAACAGGGATCCTTATCAGGTCTATGCACTTTGCACCATGTATACTTAACCCACTGTGCTACCACCTGGCCCCCAGCATTGGATTCTCAAGCACGAGGTCCTGAGTTCAATTCCTAGTGGCACACGTACCAGAGTGATGTCTGGTTCTTTCTTTCTCTCCTCCTATCTTTCTCATTAATAAATAAATAAAATCTTGGGAGTCGGGCGGTAGCGCAGCAGATTAATTGCAGGTGGTGCAAAACGCAAGGACCAGCGGAAGGATCCAGTTTGGAGCCCCCAGCTCCCCACCTGCAGGGTAGTCGCTTCACAAGCGGTGAAGTAGGTCTGCAGGTGTCTGTCTTTCTCTCCCCCTCTCTGTCTTCCCCTCCTCTCTCCATTTCTCTCTGTCCTATACAACAACGATGACATCAATAATAATAATAACTACAACAACAATGAAAAACAAGGGCAACAAAAGGGAAAATAAATAAATAAACATAAAAAATTAAAATAAATAATAAGTAAAATCTTTAAAAAATAATAAAAGACTCTCATGCCTGAGGCTCTGAAGTCCCAGGTTCAATCCACAAGCACTATTACAAGCCAGAGCTGAGCAGTGCTTTCAGAAAATGAATGAATGAATGAATGAATGAATGAATGAATGAATGAATAAATAAATAAATAAATAAATATCTGGAGCAAGTCTCTTCCTTCTTCTGCACTGAGGGTGAGGTGACTCAGATGTCTTGTGTCATATACTGAAGCCCCTGACCAAGGGTTAAGGATGTGGCTTAGTGGCAGAGTGCATACTTCTTCTCATGTGTGAGCTTCCGGGGTTCCATCTCTGGCAGCAAATAAAGAGAAAGAGAACTCCTCAACTAGAGTGATGACAGGTCAGGACTCACTGGCCCTCAGGCCTGAAATTCTGGACATGAGTATGAATGAGAAGCCAATGATCAGAACCCTGAAGATATGCTTTCTTGAAGGTCTGTTGTGAGGATGGAAGGTGGGCATGGGGGTTGTCCTGGCTGCTGATATTCTGCCTCTTAGTACCCCAGACTCAGGCATCCAGGAGGGAGGGAGAGGCAGAGGTTAGGTAATTGTGAACTAAGGTTCTTTTTTTTTTTAAGAAAAAAAAAAGGTTTTTTTAAAAAGACTTTATTTATTTATGAGAAAGATAGGAGGAGAGAGAAAGAACCAGATATCACTCTGGCACATGTGCTGCCAGGGATCAAACTTGGGACCTCATGCTTGAGAGACCAAAGCTTTATCACTGTGCCACCTCCTGGACCACATGAACTAGGGTTCTTGAGAGAAGCTAGCAGAGGGTGGGATCAGGGAGGAGAGAGAGTACATGTGTGTGACCAGGGTCGAAGAATCTAAAAACCAGGGGGTTACCCTTCTCTAGTTCCACAGAGGAACAGACTGTCTCCCTGAATTCTCCAGAGAAGCAGGGGTGAGGGAGGAGGGTGGGGCATTGGTGAGGAGAGTGATACATCTGTTTACAAATATATATATTTTTGCGTATTGCACCAAAGTAAGACTCTGGGGTTGGGGGGAGGGCTCAGGTCCTAGAATATGATGGCAGAGGAGGACCTAGTGGGGGTTAAATTGTTATGTGGAAAACTGAGAAATGTTATGCATGTACAAACTATTGTATTTTACTGTCAACTGTAAACCATTAATCCCCCTATAAAGATATATATATATTGCACCAAAATAAAATAAAAGACTCTGGTATGGGGGTGGGGTTTCAGGTCCTGGAACATGATGGCAGAGGAGGACCCAGAGAGGGTTATATTGTTATGAGGAAAACTGAGAAATGTTACACATATACAAACTACTATATTTTACAGTCAATTGTAAACCATTAATCCCCCAATATAATATATATATATATATATATGTATATATTATGGGGCTGGGAGGTGACATTAGCAAAGCACACACATTACAGTGCAAAAGGACCTGGGTTCAAACCCCAGTCCCCACTTCAAGGGGGAAGCTTCATGAGTGGTGAAGCAGTGCTGCAGGTTTCTCTCCTCTATCTCCCCACCCCTTTCAATTTCTTTTTTTATATTTATTTATTTATTCCCTTTTGTTGCCCTTATTGTCTTATTGTTGTAGCTATTATTGTTGTTATTGATGTTGTTGTTGGATAGGACAGAGAAATCAAGGGAGGAGGGGAGACAGAGAGAGAGAGAGAAAGATAGACACCTGCAGACCTGCTTCACTGCCTGTGAAGCGACTCCTCTGAAGGTGGGGAGCCCGCGGCTCGAACCAGGATCCTTAAGGACTTGTTTCTCTCACCTGTGGTGGAATGGGGTGAGGGATGGGGATGGGGTAAGATAGTGAGTTGTGGGCAGGGTTTGGCCATGTCCAGTGAGCTGCAAGGCTGCTGGGTGACACATGCAGGCTCAGCAACTCTGGGAGTTACCTACATCGTTAGGCTTTGCTGGCCAGACCCCAGCCTCATAGGCTCGGCTTTGGGACTTCCCCAACACCCCCGCCCCCACCCTATTTCTCATGGCCAGCTCCCTTGAGAACAACCCCCCTCCTTCTCCTGGGCTGTGCTCCTGGCAGCTGTGCCACCCTGGGCTCTGGTCCGGGGGCGGTCCCTGGCAGCAAGTGGGGGGTGGGTAGAAGCTGGGAGCATTTGGGCCAAGGTGTGGGACATCCAGAGACGCCTTGGTGTCCACTGTGCTCCAGGCTGGGGTGGGCAGAGCTGTTTAGAAAGAGGTGGTTTGAGATTTTAATCACTTTATCAATGTTTGTTTGTGTAATTCAGCCCCGTGATGCTTTTCCCTCCATCTGTCCCCACCATCTGCTCCCATCAGGATTTTCCAAACCATTTGGGACCAAAGAGAGGAGGGTGGGTGGGGACTGAGCCTCTTGGGGGGAGTGGGGGATAGGGAGAGGTTACCTCCACTTATCTCCTAGAGGGGCCTCAAGGGAGGGGCCTAGGCTCTTGAGTCACAGGGAACTGGGCTCAAGTCCTGGCACCATCACCTTCTTCTTGTATTTCCCTGGAACAGGTGACCTCATTTCTCTGAGCCTCAGTCTCCATATCTGTAAAATGGCAGTAATATGATTGACTACTTGGGACCTGTAGAGTCAGATAAGGTAATGCATGCATATAAGAGATGCTCAGATGATATATGACTGGGTTGGGGAAGTAGAATAATAGTTTTTGCAAAAGATTCTCATGTCTGAGTCAGAAGTCCCAGGTTCAATCCCCAGCACCACCAGAGGTGAACAGTGCTTTGGTAAAATAATAAAATAGAACAAATAAAATATATTTAATTTTATTCAATTAATTTAGTTTGGACAGAGATAGAAATTGGGGGGGGGGGGAGGTCTGGCAGTAGCGCAGCAGGTTAAGCGCACGTGGCACAAAGCATTAATGGACCGGCATAAGGATCCCGGTTCGAGCCCCCGGCTTCCCACCTGCAGGGGAGTCGCTTCACAAGTGGTGAAGCAGGTCAGCAGGTGTTTGCCTTTCTCTAACCCCTCTGTCTTCCCCTCCTCTCTCCATTTCTCTCTGTCCTATCCAACAATGACAACAACAACAATAATAACTACAACAATGAAACAAGGGCAACAAAAGGGAATAAATAAATATTTAAAAATATATATTTATTTATTCCCTTTTGTTTCCCTTGTTGTTTTATTATTATTGTTGTTATTGATGTCATTGTTGTTGTATAGGACAGACAGAAATGGAGAGAAGAGGGGAAGACAGAGATACAGAGAGGGGGAGAGAAAGACAGACACCTGAAGACCTGCTTTACCGCCTGTGAAGGGACTCACCTGCAGGTGGGGAGCCAGGGGCTTGAACCCAGGTCCTTATGCCGATCCTTGTGCTTCACACCACTTGCACTGCGCTACTACCCGGCTTCCCTTTTTTTTTTTTTTTTTAACCAGAGCACTGTTTAGCTCTGGTGGTGCAAAAGATGGAACCTGGGATTTTGGAGCCTCAGGCATGAGAGTGTTTGCATAACCATTATGCTATCTACCCTCCGCCCACATGGAAATCTTTTTGTATAACTATCATGCTCTCTCTACAGCCCCTAGAAGAACTCTTGTGAAGATTTAGTGAAAGGAAGTCTGTAAAGTGTGGGAAGGAGGTGCTAGGTCTGCACGTAGTCAGCCTTCTATTCAAATGTCTTGGAGTCAGGGACAGGAAGCTTAACTTGTTGGAGACGATCCCTCTACAGAGCAGAGGTTTAAGCTGGCAGCTCAGGAGGTGGTACAGGGGAGAAAGGGTTGTACTCTCAATTATCAAGTCCTGACTTTGATTCTCAGCATTGCATGTGCCAGAGTGATGCTCTGGTTCTCATTTTCTCTCATAAATAAATAAATAAAATTTGGGGGATAGGGGATAAGAAGTGGTACATTTAGTTAAGTGTGTACACTACAGTGTACAAGCACCCAGGTTCAAGCCCTAGGCCCCACCTGCAGGGAGTGAAGCAGGTCTGCAGATGTCTCTCTTTCTCTTCCTTTCTGTCTCCCCTCCCTCCAAGTTCTCTCTGTCTCTATCCAAAATAAATAAATAAATAAATAAATCTTAAAAAAAAATCCTGGGGGAGACCCATCCTACTAGGGAAAGAGAGAGGCAGACTGGGAGTATGGACCGACCAGTCAACGCCCATGTTCAGCGAGGAAGCAATTACAGAAGCCAGACCTTCTACCTTCTGCAACCCTCAATGACCCTGGGTCCATGCTCCCAGAGGGATAGAGAATGGGAAAGCTATCGGGGGAGGGGGTGGGATATGGAGATTGGGCGGTGGGAATTCTGTGTACCCCTCCTACCCTATGGTTTTGTTAATAAAAAAAAAAAAGAAGTGAAGGAAGGTGGGCTTCGGGCAGTAGTGCAGTGGGTTAAGCACAAATGGCGCAAAGTGCAAGGATGGGTGTAAGGTTTGAACCCTCAGCTCCCCACCTGCAGGGAAGTCGATTCACAGGCAGTGAAGCAGGTCTGCAGGCGTCTATCTTTCTCTACCCTGTGGGACTATGTGAAAGCTTGGTAGAGCTTAGGAAAGTTCCCCCATCCATGGATGGAGTTCTGGAAAGACATCCTGCTTGTTAGCCTCTCTTCTTATAGAGATGAGAAAAAAAAAAAAAAAAGATAGAGAAAGAACATTTTAGGGAATCAGGCAGTAACATACCTGGTTAAGCTCAACTTTATAGTGCCCAAGGACCCAGCTTCACGCCCCCACTCCCCACCTGTAGGGGGAATGCTTCACAAGTGAAGCAAGGTTGCAGGTGACTCTTTTCTTATCTACCTCCCTTCTCCTCTCAATGTCTCTCACTATCCAATAATAAATAAATTTTAAAAATTAAAGTAAAAAAAAAAAAATCCTGGGGGTCGGGCGGTGGTGCAGTGGGTTAAGCGCACGTGGCGCAAAGCGCAGGGACCGGCATAAGGATCCCGGTTTGAGCCCCCGGCTCCCCACCTGCAGGGGAGTCACTTCACAAGTGGTGAAGCAGGTCTGCAGGTGTCTATCTTTCTCTCCCCTCTCTTTCTGTCTTCCCCTCCTCTCTCCATTTCTCTCTGTCCTATCCAACAACAAAGCAACGTCAACAACGTCAATAATAACCGCAACGAGGCTGCAACAACTAGGGCAACAAAAAGGGGGGAAAATGGTCTCCAGGAGCGGTGGATTCAGGGTGCAGGCACCGAGCCCAGCAATAACCCTGGAGGGAAAAAAAAAAAAAAATCCTTTGATCTTCTGACTCCTTCTCAGTAAAGTTCATATGTTCAGCTGCTTCCTAAATTTGCTCCCAGAGACCTAAAAACATCTTGGGGACTCTTGCAATAAACAACTCATCATCTTTGGACACCCTGGGTCCCCTTCTCCATTCACCAAACCCACCCCACCCCTGCTTCATTCTATCTGAGACTGACTCTCAGGCCTGCCTTCTCTGTTCACTGAAAACCCCTTCTCTGGGTCAGATGAGCTCTGTACTATCATTGCTCTGGCTCTCCTCACTGTCAGTTTCTCTAAATCTAATCCCCTTCCTCCCTGCTTAATAACCTTCCATGGCTCCCCACTGCCTCCCACCTCAGCTCCTAACCATCCACTTCCTTTCCTCAAATAACTCCCTACTGGCCCAGAATCTCCTCGCCAGATGGCTGGAATTGCCCTCACACCAAGTGAAGGGGTTTAGAGTCAAGACTGAGGAAAGTGGGCCCCCTGACTCCCATATTTCTCACATGGGTTTTCTTCCTGGAGGCTAGGGTAAGATGAGGTGAAGCAGGCCTCCAGGTCAGGCCCCATGCTCAACATAGTCATCCCTTATCTCCCTGCTGCTGGAAGCAACTTTTGCTGGAAGGGCCCCAGGTCAGCTGAGAGGGAGAGTGACTTGTCTGAAGTGATCCTGTCAGATCCATCTGCCCCCTGACCAAATCACGACTATCCTGACTGAGAAGCAATTTGGTCTTAACACTTTTCCAGTACTAAGCAGTTGGTTCTTATTGCTCCCCCTGCTCTACACAGTTCAGAAAAGTAGTTGGAACTCTAGTCACTTCTGTGGTGGCTCTGTGAGCTAAGGGACTGCATATGAGAAGCAGGGCCAGGCCTGGAGGTGTCATTGGGCAGCTCTGTCCTCTGGGAAATTCAGCTCTTCTGTGGCAAGTCCCCAAGCAACTGTGAGGAGTTCACAGGGCTGTGTCCATAAAGGAGGCTACTCTGTGACACTTTGGGATGAAGGAGTGCACACTGATGCAACCTTGAAGTCAGGTGTCCCTGAAGAAAGGAACAGTCGTTCTGACTCAAGGTCACTGCTAGAACCTGCTGTTTCTGCCATTTTCTAGGAGAGGAAACTGAGGAACAGAAGAGATGGACTTCTCTGCCTGATACCGCATCTGGTTAGAGTCAGATTCAATCCAAGGTGGGTTTCAGCTCTGGTTCCAAAACTCCTTGGAGAAATGAAGACTTCCCAAGGGGGTCAGAAAACTCCAGAGTCCCAGAAAACACTGTCTCCAGATGGCCAGGGTGCATTGTCCCAAGGGACTCACCTGTCTCATTTATCTCTCTTGCTGGAAAGACCAGGACAGATCTCGCTTCAGAAGCACCTCAGGCTGTCCCAAAGGCCAGGATTGCCTCTTCGTTTCCATAGTAACAGTGAACAGAGGGGCCTCCGGAATCAGTTCAGGGATACCACACACAGTACCTGCAAATACAGGTTTACCCAGGGACTCCCTTAGATAATTGCAGGTATACACACTCATGCACACCCAGTGCTGAATATATGCTCTGCACACACTGAATTGTCAGGCACATGCACACTTTGCCTACTACCCCATGCTTGGGTCAGGATTTCATTCTACTAATGTGGCCCATAGGCACAGCCACCTTGGCCCATGCAGTTACAGGGGAGGTCTTGGGGCTGTGAAGGATTTCCACTTTACAATCACCCCCACCGATACATTAATAGACACTTGCCATGTGGCTCGTGCTGCATTTTTCTGTTCACATGTAGTATCTCCTACTTTCAGGCTCAGAGAGTGATTTTCTAAGGTTGCTTAGGAGTCATGAGTCACATCTAGGTTTGAGCCCAGGATTGTTGGCCTCCTGCCCTCAACACCAAGCACCTCATGCCAACCCACAAACCCAGTTGAGGTTGCCTAGAAGCAGGTGGGAAAGGCATTAAGTCTGCCAACTGGGAACACCAGGTCTCTGGACTTGAGGTTCTGCATCCTCAGATTCCTTCTCTGACTTCCAGCCCTTCCTGGGACTGGGGAGTGGAGGAAGGCCCAAGAACAGCAGGGACTTCCCACCACTAGCTTCTTCCTGGTCAACAGAAAAAGAACTTTGGAGAGATGGTGACAGCACACTTAATTGAATTCATACATTCCTATAAGCACAGACCCAGATTCAAGCCCCAAGTCTCCACCTGCAGGGGTAGCTTCATGAGCAGTGAAGCAGGGCTGCAAGTGTCTCTCTCTCCTCTCTTCCTCCTTCCCCCTCAATTATTTATTTATTTAAAATATTTATTTTATTTATTCCCTTTTGTTGCCCTAGTTGTAGCTATTATTGATGTCATCGTTGTTGGATAGGACAGAGAGAAATGGAGAGAGGAGGGGAAGACAGAGAGGGGGAGAGAAAGACACCTGCAGACCTGCTTCACCGCCAGTGAAGTGACTCCCCTGCAGGTGGAAAGCCAGGGGCTTGAACCGGGATCCTCAAGCTGGTCCTTGTGCTTCGCGCCACCTACGCTTAACCCACTGCACTACTGCCCGACGCCCAATTATTTATTTATTTATTATTCGATAGAGACAGAAAAATTGAGAAGAGTGGGGAAAAGACAGAGAGACAACTGCAGCCTTGCTTCACCACTCATGAAGCTGTCTCCCTGCAGGTGGGGACCAGGGGCTTGAAATTAGGTTAAACACTGTAATGTGAGCATTTAACCAGGTGCACCACTGCCTGGCCCTCCCCTCTTAATTTGTCTATGTCCTATCAAGAAAATATTTATAGGGGGCTGGGTGGTAGCACACCGGGTTAAGTGCACATAGTGCAAAGCACAAGGACCCTTGCAAGGATCCCGGTTTGAGCCCCTAGTTCCCCACTTGCAGTGGGGATACTTCACAAGTAGTAAAGCAGGTCTGCAGGTATCTATCTTTTTCTCCTCTACTCTGTCTTCCCCTCTTCTCTCAATTTCTTTTCTTATTTTTTTAATTAATTTTATTTTTGAGAGAGATGCAGAAAGAGAGACACACACAGAGAAACACCAGAGCACTGCTGAGCTCAGGCTTATGGTAGTATGGGGATTGAACCTGGGACTTAGGAGGCTCAGGCATGAGATTCTGTTTGCACAACCATTATGCTGTCTCCCCTGCCCTCAATTTCTCTTTGTCTTATGCAACACAATAACTACAACAACAATAGAAAATAGATGGACACCAGGACCAGTGGATTTGTAGTGCAGGCACTGAGCCCCAGCCATAACCCTGAAGGCAAAAAGAAAATATTTATAGTCCACCCCCATCTTAGCTATCAAGTAAAAGCAAAGATTACCAAGACATGCTCATAGGAACATTCCTAAAATAGACTGCCTAGCTTCCTTCCATCCTAAGGTCCCTATTTTCATCTGTTCTAGTCCTACTTTATGGTTCTTGTTTATTAAACATTTTGTCCTGCTTTCTATCTTGCATTTCAGCCACTAATCTGCAGATGCTACTATGATTTGATCCTGATCTCCCTGGGCAGATGACCTCACCAATGCTTCCTGGAACCTCACCTCTCCAGAGCCCTACCCTACTAGGGAACAGTAGAGATAGGCTGGGGGTATAGATCAACCTGCCAATACTGATGTCCAAGAGAAACAGTTACAGAAGCCAGAACTCCAACCTTTTCTGCACCTCATAAAGAATTTTAGACAAGGGCGGGGGTAGATAGCATAATGGTTATGCAAACAGACTCTCATGCCTGAGGCTAAAAAGACCCAGATTCAATCCCCTCACACCACCATAAACCAGAGCTGAGAAAAATAAATAAATAAATAAATAAATAAATAAAGTCAAAATAAATAAATAAATAAAGTCAACCTATATCTATGACCTTGGGAGAACTACTGCAGTTTCCAGTGGAGGGGATGGGGACACAGAACTCTGGTGGTGGGAACGTTATGGAATTATACCCCTGTTATCTTATAATTGTGTATATCAATATTAAATTCTAATAAAAGAAAAAAATCCTTGAATGGCAAGAACAAGTCCCATTGGGAATCTCCTGATGGGAAAGTCACCTGAAGTCAGTTTCCTTCCAGTAAAGGGAGGAGCCCAGCTGCCAGGACTCTGGCTCCCTGAGCCCTCTGGTTTCTAATGCAGACACTGGGGAAATGAGGGGAACTGTGGCCAGAGGCCTGGTCAGCCAGGTCCCCCTAAGCGAGGGTATTTCCAGGAGGAAGCTTTCAGTAAGAGGAGGAGCTGACTGTGAAAATAGGTTGCTCTGGAGGAAGAGAACTCCTTGTCACCACAAGCATCCTAGGTCGGTGGGTGCTGGATGCTCCCTGTGCTGGATGCTCCCTGCTTAGGACTTGAGATAAACAGTGACTGAGTCCTGCATCATCATCATTATCATCATCACTGTCGTCGTCATAGCTACCGCTGATTGGATACTCTTTGTGGCAAGTTCTTTAAGATGCCACACAGCAGCCACCACAGCTAATAAAAATAGCAGCGCCTATGTACTCAGCCTCCATATAGTTGAACTTCGTTGACTCCTCACAGGACCCAAGCGACAGACATTGTGGAGGAAACTGAGGCTCCCAAGGAGGTTCGGGGACTTGTGCAGGGCAGTTGGCCGCAGTGTCCAGGTCTGCATAGCAACTGAGGCTATGGTCTACCCCCTCCCACCCCCGCTGGAGCCCCTCCCACCTCTCACCTGCTGGTTCCCTGGAACTGGGGCCCCAGAGAGGCAAAGCAGGAGGCACGACAGCCTGGCCAGCTAGGACTCTCAGTCCTTGGAGCCTTTCCTGTTCTGGGCAGCACTGACCTCACTAGGACCTAGGCGGGCGCCCTCTGCTGGTCACACCCAGACCCACGTTCCTTCTGGCTGAAGGAAGTCCTCTAGCACGGGTGGGCGGCCAGTTTTGGGCCCTGATTTCAGTGGGTGGGACCTGGGTCACTTAGCCAATCAAGGGTTGAGCTGAGATTGGAGCAAAAGGACTGATTTCCCACTTCTTTTTCTCAAGGGTTATCACTGGGGCTCAGTGCCTGCACTAGGAATCCACTGCTCCTGGAGGCCATTATTTTGCTGCCCTTGTTATTATTATTGTTGTTGTTACTGTATAGTACAGAGAAAAATTGAGGGGGGAGACAGAGAAAGATAGACACCTGCAGACCCGCTTCACCGCCTGTGAAGGGACCCCCTTACAAGTGGAGAGCCGGGGTCTAGAAGCAGGATCCTTCCTCTGATCCTTTCATTTAGAACCACATGCGCTTAATCCGCTGTGCTACCCTACCGCCTGGCTCCCATTTATTCTCAATTCTTTTTTCCCTCACTCTGGCGGGGAGGGGTTTTGACTGCAATTGCCCTCCCTGACACAGACCCTCAGGATCACTGAAGAGCAGTAGGGCCAGGGGAACTGTTTTAAGGAGCACAGCTTCTGTGCGCTGGCCCTACTGTTCCCCTGGCCCTACTGCTGTTCCCCTGGCCCTACTGCTCTTCAGTGATCCTGGGGCGAACTTTTTTTTTTTGGGGGGGGGGGAGAGACCTGATTTCAGTGGGTGGGGCCTTGGTCACTTAGCCAATCAAGGGCTGAGCTGAGGGTTATTGCTGGGGCTCCGTGCCTGCACTATGAATCCACTGCTCCTGGAAGTTGTTGCCCTTGTTGCTATTTGAGGTGTTACTTTGTAGATGAGAATCATCGCTAGAGGCTCGCTGTGATGTTGGATAGGCAAGACCTTCAACCTCTCTGAGCTTTGTCACTTGGGAACTGACTCCTTTGCAGAGGAGACTCCCAGGATTGACTGGAGGAGTCATTTGACTAATCCCCACCTGCTGTCAGCACTAAGGAAGTTCAAGCATCACTTCCTCCAAGAAGTCTTCTCTGCTTCCCTTTGAGACAGTTTATGCTCTCTTCAGGCCCTTGGTGCTACCTGCTCCACAGGAGATGCCCTCTCTATGTTTTAAAAGTGTGTCTCTCCACCTCCTCTACCATGAGAGCTCCTCTAAGGCTGGGATGGATCTACCAATAATCCATCACTATGAGCTAAGCACCCAGCCCAGACTCATTCAGCAAGTCTTGTTGCCTCTCTGATGTGGATTTAAGGAATCAAATATGTCAGCCAGTGCCTCCCAGCTATCTAACCCATAACAAATCACTTCTCTCTTTGAACCTCAATTTCCTTATCTGTAGTTTGGGTTTAACAATTCCAACTTGTCAGGGATATGAGGAGGCAAAAGAAGCTTCTCTCATTTATGCAGTGTGTCAGCACATAATAATGGATGGGGGTAGATAGCATAATGGTTCTGCAAAGAGACTCTCATGCGGGAGTCGGGCTGTAGTGCAGTGGGCTAAGCGCAGGTGGCGCAAAGCACAAAGACAGGCATAAGGATACCGGTTCGAACCCCGGCTCCCCACCTGCAGGGGAGTCGCTTCACAGGTGGTGAAGCAGGTCTGCAGGTGTCTATCTTTCTCTCCTCCTCTCTGTCTTCCCCTCCCTCTCTCCATTTCTCTCTGTCCTATCCAACAACGACAACAACAATAATAACTACAACAATAAAACAACAAGGGCAACAAAAGGGAAAAAATAAATAAAATAAATATATATATATGTAAAAAAAGAGACTCTCATGCGTGAGGCATTGAAGTCCTAGGTTCAATCCCCCTCACCACCATAAGCCAGAGCAGAACAGTGCTCTGGTAAAATAAAATAAAATAAAATAATAAAATAAAATAGAAAAGTTTAAAAAAAGAAAGAAAGAAAGAAAATTGTGGGTGAAGTAGGTGCCTTCTCCAGTACAGGCTGAGCTCTGGCTTAGCAACTGCTCACTAAGCTCTCCAGGAAGGAAAGCAGCCCTAGGTCCTGGACTTTTGCCCTGAAAAGCCACTGGAACTAAAGGGAGGAGGGAAGAAGACTGAATCAAGCTCTGGCTTGGAGCCACATAACTAAATCTGAAAGTGCCATAATTCATTGGCTGTGTGACCCATACCTTCTTTCTAAGCCTAAGGCTCAAGGGAAAAAAAAAATGGACACAAAGCCAAATTCTTGGTAGCTGCTGGGTGATTGTATTCTCATGTCAACTTCCTGCCTTCTTACTGATTCTTCCTATGATTTAGGCTATAGGGATCTAGAGGGTCCCCTAGATAAGATAAGACCAGGCCTATTTCAGACCACAAAGATGAACCTTCTCATTTGAAATGGTTACCTTGGATCTGGCTTAGGCACCTGCAGTCTAAGATAGGACCTGGGACTGTGGACAGCTCTGGACTCAGGAGGATCCAAATGCTCTTAAACTCTGAGGTGCCCCACCACCTGACTGGAGAGATCTGTGAAGTCCTGCAAACGGTATAACTTGAGAGAACAGAAGCCCACCCCACCCCACCCTCAACCTCCAGTCAGATCTCTTCATGCATTCATCCTTCCATTGCTGTTGCCAGAATGCTCCGCGGAGGCACGAAAGGTGCTCAGTAGGGGCTAAGGAGGTAGCTCAGCTTGTTAAAGCTTCAACTTACATGTCTGAGGTGCCAGAGGCCACAGGTTCAATCTCAGGTCCCACCTAATGCCAGAGCTGAGCAGGGCTCTAGTCTTTATCTCTCCCTCCTCTCTCATTCTTTTATAATAATACATTTAAATTTTATTATTATTATTTTACTGTTGTGGTTATTATTGTTGTTACTGATGTCGTCGTTGTCAGACAGGACAGAGAGAAATGGAGGGAAGAAGGGAAGACAGAGAAGGGGAGAGAAAGACCTGCTTCACCACCTGTGAAGCGACTCCCCTGCAGGTGAGGAGCCGGGGGCTCCAACCGGGATCCTTACACCAGTCCTTGGCATTTTGCAACACGTATGCCTAACCCTCTGCGCTACAGCCCGACTCCCAATACTTTTTATTTAAATTATCTTTATTTACTTATGGGACAGAGACAGTCAGAAATCAAGAGGGAAGGGGATGATAGAGAGGGAGAGAGACAGAGAGACACCTGAACCCTGCTTCACCGCTTGCAAAGCTTTCCCCTACAGGTAGGGACTGGGGGCTCAAACCTGGGTCCTTGTGCATTGTAACATGTTCGCCCAACCAGGTGCGCCACCACCCACCCGGTCCCTTATAATAATTCTTTTTATATATTTTATTTATTTGTTTTCCCTTTTGTTGCCCTTGGGTTTTTTTTTTTTTGGTTTGTTTGTTTGTTTGTTTTCCCTCCAGGGTTATTGCTGGGCTCAGTGCCTGCACCATGAATCCACCTCTCCTGGAGGCCATTTTCCCCCCTTTTTGTTGCCCTTGTTGTTGTATGGTTTTTGTTGTTGTTGTTTTAGTAGTAGTTATTTTTTTTTAAGATTTTTTTATTTATTTTTGTATTATCTTTATTTATTAGATAGAAACAGCCAGAAATCAAGTGGGAAGGAGGAGATAGACAGAGAGACACCTGCAGCCCTGCTTCACCACTCGCAAGGCTTTCCCATGCAGGTGGGGGCCAGGGACTCGAACCCGTGTCCTTTCGCATTGTAACATGCCGCTCAACCAGGTGCACCACCACCTGGCCCCTAGTAGTAGTTATTATTGGTGTTGTCGTTATTAGATAGGGCAGAGAGAAATGGAGAGAGGAGGGGAAGACAGAGAGGGAGAGAAAGATAGACACCTACAGACCTGCTTCACCACCTATGAAGCGACCCCCCTGCAGGTGGGGAGCCAGGAGCTAGAACCCTTGCTGCGTTACCACCCAACTCCCCCCTTATAACAATTCTTAAAGGTGCTTAACAAATAGATGTTGGAAGTGGTCTGGGACGTGGTGCAGTGATAGGGCTTTGGACTCTCAAGTATGAGGTCCTGAGCACAGTCCCCAGCAGCACATGTGCTATAATGATGTCTGGTTCTTTCTATCTCCTCTTATCTTTCTCATAAATAAATAAAATCTTTTTAAAAAATATTTTAACAAATAGATGTTGGAAGAAGAACAAGTTCATTCCATATATTCAGCAAACATTTATTGAGTGTCTGCTGCTAAGCAGTAGTGTGCAGCAACTGGGGGGGGGGGTGCTGACAACCCCAAGGTCGCCCAGGAGGCCTCTTCTTCTTCTAGCGTTTGCCCTTCTTCCGTAGCCAGTCAACAGGTCAGGTTGAAAGCTGTCAGGAGCTGCTTGTTGCTGGCTTTGAAAGTGACTGGGATCCATGTGGATTCAGTCGGCTAGGAAGGATCGTCAGTTTCCCCAATGAATGGGTACTCACGGGATGCACCACGAGAAGGTCGATCCAATGCATCCCAAGGAGGCCTCTTAATCCCCCCAGCTCTTCCCACAAGCTTCCATTGGATGTCAGGCCGGGCAGCAAAACCTCTTCTCAGAACTGAAGTAGTACTCAAGCACCCCATGCATCACTGGACTGGAAAAGCTGCACTCCTACAGGCATAAGTCTCCAAATACTCGGTGTCTGTCATGCCCACTCCTCCAGTACTGCCCCCACCCCCAACCCTCAGACAGTCATCTCCTCCCAATGCCCTACATCTATTTGGACGTTACACCTGGAGAGGCCGATAGGTGGCGCCGAGGCTCCCTTTTCTCCAGCGCTGGACTGGACACCAGAACCCACTAGGACCCTCTTCCTTCCCTCCCAGCAGAGACAGAAATGGAGTCTATGACCTCTAACTGACCCCTCTAGTGGCTGCTAGTGCCTGTGATGAGGCCCGAGGAGACTCCAGTTGCTGTTGCAGGCTCCCAGTTGTGTTTTCCTTCCTGGTGGGTGGGGAGGAGCGAGGAGGGGGTCCCTAGGGGCCAAGCTGCAGCTGGTGGGGCGTTGCCTGGTGGGGTGGGGCACCGAGCAGCTGTCAGGGGAGAGAAGAGAGAGACAGAGAAGAGAAAGAAGAGAAAGAGAGGTGTTCTGGTTCCCTGGCTCCTACCCCAAGCCAAGTGGAGCTTCTAACAGGTTCAACACCCAGGACAAGGTACGTAATGGGGTACTTAGGGTTGGCCAGTTAGATCCCCCTGCCCTGCAAGAATTCCCGAGTGCCCTCCAGTCCCACCCCCTCCCAAGATGATCAAGCAGAAACTTGGGGGAGGGGGACAAAGCAAGTCATCCTGGGGCTGGGCATTGGCAGCTAAGACCTCCATTGCAGCTCTGATAGTGTAATTTGCACCAAGCCTTTCTCATCTGGGCCTCATTTTCTCCATCAAAAATGGGAGAGAGGGGTCTCAAAGACAGACATCTGTCTAACAACTTTGAAAGATGTCTCCTTTCCAACACGATTAGTCCTTCCTGGAACCTCTGGAAGATCAGAAAGTCTTTTTGAATCAAAGAAATGGCCCCCTTAATAGAGGAATCTCAGACAGTGGGGAGAAAGGGCTGATTTGGGGAGATTGCTGCCCCCTTCCTGCCAGAGGTCCTCTTCTATACCTCTCTTCTCAGCCTCATTTCCTTGGTTGGGACTGGGGGTGGGGCTGGGGGTGGACCATGCTAGCTGCTAGGTGCACCTCTCATTATGGAGAGTGCAGTGGGTTCAGGATAAGAGTATTTCTGGACACCCCCAAATCAGAAGAGGAGTCGATTGGGCAGAAATGTATGTGAGACCAAGGCAGGGTCTGTGGTGAGCCTATAGATGTCCTCAATAGGGAAGGAGGGGTTTTGCAAGTCCTGTTACTAAACTGTGGCTATTTGCCAAGTCTCCAAAGCCCCCTGCACTTTAGAGTCATTAGCTTATTTACGGCTCAGTAGCATTCAGCCAGGCCAGAAGGAGTGTGTGTGTGTGTGTGTGTGTGTGTGTGTGTTGGGGGGGGTAGAGCCACTTCCTCCCTCACCCTGCTCTTGGGAAGAGAGTGTTCCAGATTGTTCTCAGTTGGGGGAGGAGCCAGTACTGGCAAGCTCTGGCATCTCAGGATGGGGGGAGGGGACAGACTGTTTGAGTTCACTCTGGTTTGGAAGCTGAGAGTCAAGCACGGGTCTAGAATCAGTTCAGCCTGTTCGAATCCAAGTCTGCCGTGGGTCCTTGGGCAACAGATGCTGCCTCCTGTGCGAAGCACCCACAGTAGGACAGCAGCATAGACAGGGAGATGCCAACAGTAAAGCCCTCTGCTTGGACCTGGCACCCAGCACATATTCATTGTTTTTATTCATTTATGTTTACTGAAGCACTGCTCAACTCTGGCTTATGGTGGTGCGGGGGATTGAACCTGGGACCTTGGAGCCTCAGTCCTTAGAGTCTGTTTGCATAACCATTATATACGTCTCACCACCACATTCGTTGTTATTCTTACTGAGGAGATAAAAATGAGGCTCAAGGGCTGGCCTGGGGTCACAGAGCCAGGCCCTCCCGAGAGGCAGAACACTTACTGTAGGTAAGCTGAGCACCTGGAAAAGTCGCCTTAGCAACTACTTGACGCTCTACAGTCACCCCCTGCCTCCTTGGGGCTCTCCCCTCTCTCTCTGCTCAGCTGTCCCAACCAGCAAAGCCTCTCGGGGGGAGGGTGGGGGGTGGAGTGAGGCCCCTCACTCAGGTCGATGGGCTGGAGGCCGCCTTGGGATCCGGTGGGGAATACTTATTAGAAGCAGCTTCGCGGGAGTCGGGCGGTAGCGCAGCAGGTTAAGTGCACATGGAGCAAAGCGCAAGGACCCCGGCATAAGGATCCCGGTTCGAGCCCCCGGCTCCCCACCTGCAGGGGAGTCACTTCACAAGCGGTGAAGCAGGTCTGCAGGTGTCTTTCTCTCCCCCTCTCTGTCTTCCCCTCCTCTCTCCATTTCTCCTTGTCCTATACAACAAGGATGACGACAACAACAACAGCAAATAATAACTACAACAATAAAAAAACAAGGACATCAAAAGGGAAAACAAATAATAAAAAAAAGAAGCAGCTTCGCGGTCTTTGTCCTGCTTCTGCCTTGAGAGAGGGCAGAGGTGGGGATGAGGGCTGCGGGGGTGGGGGGCACAGGTAGGGCCTGCGAGGCTGGGGCTGAGCGCGGTGGGGACGCCGAGAGCCCCACAAAGTCCCGGGCTCCCACCGGCCGTCCGCAGAACCTGGAGCAGGGGAGGGAGTGGGCGCGCCCTCCGCCCTCACCCGCCCCCGCGCTTCTCCCCGCAGCGGGGGCGCCCCGCCTCCCGGGCGCCCGACGTGGACGCCGCCGCCGCCGCCGCGCGGGAGTCGCTGTCCGCGGAGCCGACATGCAGGCGGCGCGGGGCGGCGCGGGGCGGCCGGGCCGGGCTGACCGCGGGCCGGAGGGCGAGCGGCCACCGGGCTCCGCAGCCCCGTCCCCTTGCGCCGCCCCGGGCCCGCCGGCCGCAGGAGGCGCCATGCACCCGGGGCCGCCCCGCGCCGCGCTCCGCCTGTGGCTGGGCTGCGTCTGCCTCGCGCTGGTGCAGGCGGGTAAGGGGGCCCGGGCGGGGGTGGGCGCGGGCCGGGCAGGCTCCCAGTCCTCGGCTCCCTCCCCGCTTCCGGGACCGCCTCTGCCCCTCGCTACTCTCCTCACCCCACCCCCAGCCTCTGCCCTATGTTCTTGACCCCCACACTGTCCTCCAGCCCTCAAGCCCCTTCCCGCCTTCCCAACCCCGGGCTCTAGGGGTTTGTGGCTTCCCAGTTCCCTCACTCGGTCCCCCTGACCCTAGACCTTTGCCCCTGTAGTCTCAGCTGTCCTCTGTGGCCCTGGGTGCATCTGAGGACACCTTCTTCCCACCTTGGGCCTGCTTCCCTGTCCCCAAAGCTCTGCAGCCAACTCTGCAGGTCAGAACTGGATAGGGTCCATGTATGTGAGCATGTCAGAAGGATGGAACAGACCTCCCAGGGCTGCGAGTGAGGATGGACCCCTGAGCCTGGCGCCCTGAGTGCCGGCCTGTCCCAGGGGCTCAGCCCCATCGTCTCTCAGTCTCTATTGATGCCCTATCTCTGTCCCTTCTGACTGCAGCTGCTTCCCTCAATGTATCTCTCCACGGCTCAGTGCTCTCTCTTGCTTGCTCACTCTCTGCTCACATCTCTGTCTCTCATATCCCGCTTGTCTGTTCTCTGACTCTGTGTCTGCCGCCACGTCTGCGTTCTTCTGTCTGGTTTGGATTCTACAGGACCAGCCCCTAGGCTTTGCCCACTCAGCTGTGAGGTGACAGATACTGCTGCGGCTCAGGTCTGCCCTTTGGGAGACCTAGAGGCTTGTGCGATCACTGCCCCTTCTCCTAGAAAGTTCTTCTATCCTTGAAGCCTGCCATCCTCACCACTGTCCCTCACTCTCTCCCCAGCTGCTCTGACCCTCCTTCATCCTTGTTCCTCCCCAGAAGCCCTATCTTGAGCCCTTTAGTCTGCTGAGTGGTCTTGCTTTGAGTGACATCATCTCCCCTGCCACTCTCACTGCCGCCCAGGGCTGGCAGAGTATGAAGAAGAGGCTCTGGGAGGCTCTCCCCTAGACTCCATGTCAGGGTCAGCACAATACTGGGCTTTCCTCTCTTGATCCTTATTCCTTTCTCAGAGTAGACCCCAGCCGGGCTCTTCACCTCTGGGTCTTTCTCCTTCCTTCAAGGTCACTTATTTGATAGTGTATTATTATAGAAAGAGCACTGGACTGGGAGTCCTTTTAACTGTTTTTCACCAGACAAACCTCCACTTTCTGCAGCCCTGCCCACTAGGTCTCTAACAGACCTTGCCCACCCCTCTCAGCTCTGATCCTGGTTCCAGCCCTTCAGTTTTTATCTTGGACCCCTAGTGAGGCCAGTTGTGGTCAGCAGAGGTTCCTAGCCTAGACATAAGGACCTGGGTCCTTTTTGACTTGGCTTTTCAACTCACTAAAGAAATGAGACCTTTGTGCTTCTCAGTAGGAGGCCTGGCTTCTTCCTTCTCTGACTGCATGGCCAGACTATGCCAGGATCCCCCAGATCAGACCCTGGGTCTGGGCCTCAGAGCAGGGGGGCTCAGGCTCAGGTGCCTCCCAACCCCTAGATAGCCCTTCGGCCCCAGTGAATGTCACTGTCAGGCACCTCAAGGCCAATTCTGCAGTGGTGAGCTGGGACGTCCTGGAAGATGAGGTTGTCATCGGATTTGCCATCTCTCAGCAGGTAACTCTCAGGTTTCCCAGGAGGGAAAAATGCATGAAGAAAATAATGGTGTGTGGGGGGGGGCGGGAAGGGTGCAGAAACAGAAAGGAACAAAGAACAAGAGAGTGAGGCAGAGTATATCTTGACCTCAATAAGGAATCAGTCAGGAAGAGAGAGCTAAAGACTCTTTGGCGACTGGGAATTAAGATCCTAGTTTTGTTTATTTGTTTGTTTATTATTTATTTAGAGACAGAGAGGCAAAGAGAGAGCACGTCAAAGAGACCACAGCACCCAAACAATAAGATGGAGCCCAGGCTCAATCCTGGGTCATTGTACATGGGAAAGCGAGCATAGTTTTAATCTTAAATAGACCTGAGATTGGGCAGGGAAGACAGCATAATGGTTATTATGCAGACAGGCCCTCATGCCTGAGGCTATGAGCTCCCAGGTTCAACCCCCCCACACACACACAACCATAAACCAATAACCCCATTAAAAAAGTAAATAAGTAAAATAAAACCTAAGATTAGGACCCAATTCCAGTTCCCACTAGGTGAATGGCCTTGGGCAACTTCTCTGTCCTCTCTCTGATCTCACTATCTCTGAAATGGAGATAATGATACCTACCCACCTGCAGAGGTGATGGAATGCATATAGAAGATGTCTCTGCAAAGGATTTAGCCTGGAGGGTTAGAGAGGCAGTCAAATGGGGTCAGCAACTGTGCACTGAGAGCCGTGGGCCTGGCTTTTGCAGAAGAAGGATGTCAGGATGCTGCGCTTCATCCAGGAGGTGAACACTACCACCCGCTCGTGTGCCCTCTGGGACCTGGAGGAGGACACGGAGTACATTGTGCACGTGCAGGCCATCTCCATTCAGGGCCAGAGCCCAGCTAGTGAGCCAGTGCTCTTCAAAACGCCCCGTGAGGCTGAGAAGATGGCCTCCAAGAACAAAGGCAAGTCCTGGTCTCGGTCAGGGAAGGACCGAGTGGGCAGGGTGAGAGCAGCAGGCAGTCCGGGGAAAGCACTGACTGCTCTTACCTTCGTGCTCACTGCTGCCTAGGCAAAGCAGTACCTGAGAGAAGGGGGTCACTCCAGGCTCCCAAGTAACTGTGAGCATGTTCTTGAATCTCTTTGTGTCTGGTGTATGGACACCTATAGAAATGAGCACTCACCATCGTGGGCTTGGCCCTGGAAGAGTAACTCGTTTCTCTCTTTCCACAGATGAAGTGACTATGAAGGAGATGGGGAGGAACCAACAGCTGCGGACGGGTGAGGTGCTGATCATTGTCGTGGTCCTGTTCATGTGGGCTGGTGAGTCTCACCTACTAGTCCTCCTCTCCCTCCTCCATTTTCTTTTTCTTTTTTTTTTTAAGATTTTATTTATTTATTAATGAGAAACATATTAATGAGAAAGAACCAGACATCACTCTGGTACGTGTGCTGCCGGAGGTTGAATTCAGGCCCTCATGCTTAAAAGTCCGATGCTTTATCCACTGTGCCACTTCCCAGACCACACCTCCTCCATTTCCATCTCTCTCTCTCCCCCCCCCCCTCTTTGATTGAGGGTGAGACAAAGAGAGAGAGAAAGAGAGGAGAGATACCTGCAGTACTTCATCACTTGTGAAGCTTCCCCACCCTGCAGGTGGGGCTAGGGATTTGTGCATATCTGGGTCATTGTGCATGGTAATGTGTGCGCTTTGGTGGTGCACCACCACCTGACCTCCCTTCTCTTAACCTCTGGGAAATGGAGGACCTTGACAAGATCCCTTCTCTCACAGAAACAAAAGGAAATGAACTTGGAGATAGCTGATGAGAGATGTGAAAAGTCTCTAAGCCTTGCCTGGGCCCAAGTCACCAGTCATTCAAAACAAAGAAAAAAGAAAGAATGGGTGGTCCAGGAGGTGGCACAGTGGCTGAGGCACTAGACTCTCAGGCATGAGGTCCTGAGTTCAATCTCTGGTAGCACATGTACCAGAGTGACGTCTGGTTCTTTCTCTCTCTCCTATCTTTCTCATTAATAAATAAATCAAATCTTTAAAAAAAAGAAAAAAAGAAAAAAGAAAGAATGGGGGAGTCGTGCGGTAGCGCAGTGGGTTAAGCGCACATGGCGCAAAGCGCAAGGCCCACCATAATGACCCTGGTTCGAGCCCCTGGCTCCCCACCTGCAGGGGAGTTGCTTCACAGGCGGTGAAACAGGTCTCCAGGTGTCTGTCTTTCTCTCCCCCTCTCTGTCTTTCCCTCCTGTTTCCATTTCTCTGTCCTGTTCCAACAATGACAACATCATTAACAACCACAATAATAACTACAACAATAAAACAACAAGGGCAACAAAAGGGAATAAATAAATAAATAAATATTAATACAAAATAAAAAAAAGAAAGAATGATTTGTAAGATTCATAAGTGTTTGTCTTTCCCCTCTGTCAGGGAAGAGTTAAGCTCCTAAGAGTGGCTATACCCATAGTCTCTTGCCTCTAGCCATGGCTTTGACACCTTTTCCCTGCTCTTAACGGTTTCTGTGTCTCCTGGCATGCCAAGCGAGGCAGCTCAGGCTTGGGACTCCTTCACTAACCACTTGTCCTTGCTAGGTGCCACTCTGAGACTGCTCCTATCTCAGTGCCCCTACAGAATACTTCTCCCTTTTTCAATTCTTTATTTGATAAGTTAGGCTCATGTCTCCCTCTTTTCTAGCTTCTCTGTGGTTCCATTTAGGATAAAACCCAAATTTCATTCAGTTTTTTGGTTTTGTTTATTCATGAAAGGGGGGAGGTAGAGCATAGCACAGGGCCTGGACCATGCTCAGCAAATGCTCTTTTCCCCTCATGGAAAAGAGGTGCTGTAAGATGTTTAAGAGAAGGGAGGAAACGTGATGGAATGGGTGTCGGAGGAAACCAGCCCAGCAGCAGTGAAGGGGGTGGCTGATTCAGGCACAGAGGAAGGCTGTTACAGTAATAAAGAGATCATCTGGGGAGTCGGGCGGTAGCGCAGCGGGTTAAGTGCAGGTGGCGCAAAGCACAAGGACCGGCTTAAGGATCCCGGTTCAAGCCCCCAGGTCCCCACCTGCAGGGGAGTCGCTTCACAGGCGGTGAAGCAGGTCTGCAGGTGTCTATCTTTCTCTCTCCCCCTCTCTGTCTTCTCCTCCCTCTCTCCATTTCTCTCTGTCCTATCCAGCAATGACGATATCAGTTACAACAACAATAAAACAAGAAGGGCAACAAAAGGAAATAGATAAATATTAACAAAATGATAATAATAAAAAAAGAAAATTAGAGTAAAAAAAAAAAGAGGTCATCTGTAGCTTACACCTAGTAGAACTTAGCAAGTGTTAGTAGAAATGAGTTGGTGGGACAGGGACTTGACCTCTGGCCACTGACTACCATCTCTCCCCTCTGCCCAACCAGGTGTCATTGCCCTCTTCTGTCGCCAGTATGACATTATCAAGGACAATGAGCCCAATAACAACAAGGAAAAAGCCAAGAGTGCATCAGAAGCCAGCACTCCAGAGCACCAAGGCGGGGGTCTTCTCCGCAGCAAGGTGAGAGCAAGGCCCGGAGCTTCAGTGCGTGGTGTTCTGACTTGGACTCTCTCTGGTAGGCCGTGGACTGAGGACAGGGTCACTCCAGGACCTGGCATGACTGCAGCTGGGCAGAGCCAAGCTTGCTTGCTGCCCGTGTGACACAAGGGACACTGTAAATTGATTTTGGCACCTTCAACAAGGTGCCAGGGGCCACTAGAGCTTGGGAGGGAGGGGTAAGTCATTACATAGAGAGAACAGAATTCTGGGTTGGTGTAGGGCAGCTAGAGTAGGAGTTCTGGGTTTATATTTGTTCCTGCTTGGTAGGTGTTTCACCTCTTTGATTTCCTCTTCTATAAAACAGATATGACAACATTTGCAGTACTTGCTCTGAACAGCTCAGAAGACAGTAGAGAATGTGAGAGGATCTCATGGTTCTGAGAATGATTACCCAACAAGCAAACATCTGGCCCTCTCTACATCTCCTTCCTCCAGCTCCTTAGGCCCTCTTACTTCCTGTCCCCTTGGCTTCTCTCTTCCTGGCACCTTTTTCCTGAAGCCTCTTATTAATCCCCATCTACAGAAGCGCCTCAATAGTGTCAGTGACCGAGGCTGCACTCAGAGGCAGATCTGCAGGATGCGAGAGAAGCAGCCAACAAGACGGCTCTGCTGGGGGTGGACTCGATACAGGGCTGTGAGCCCATAACAAGTCTTGGCCCTTCTAGTGAGACTGAAGACTGGGCTTGAGAAGGCAGAAACAAGACTTCAAGGCAGGGCTACCTTTTCCTTCTACTCTGGACAAGAGTCTAGCTTTTAGGCTGTGAAAGCTAGACTGTTTTCCTTCCCCTGCTATTCCTTTCCTTCTTGTGTTCTCTTCCTCTTTCCAACCTTGCAAGAAGTCTGTTCAATTAATCCTGGCTGCTTCTCTCATTTTTTCCCCCTAGTTTCCAAACAAGTCCTCAGTGAACATCACTGAAGCATGACTGTCTGTCTGCAGGGTGAAGGGTTTCATTTTTCTTCTCTGCTGGTCTCCAGGTCCACAGGCACAAGGAGAGGGAGGAGGGAGGGAGTTAACTTCACAGCCACCCATGCCCCCTCCTCCTGCCTGTCCTAGCCTGGTGAAGGAGGCTGAACTACAAACCCAAATTCTGCAAAGAAAAATAAATAACAAGCCACACAAAGTACAAGGCCTGGCCCCATTCTGGACGAGGCAAAAGCTGCACAAGACTCAGTCTTCTTTCTGCCTCCTGGCCTCTCCTGGACTGGCTTCCTCTTTGGAAAAATGCACAAAGTTCCTGGGAGATGACTGGCACCTAGACTGACTCAAGGTGTGTCTTTCAGATCAAGAACCATCAGGGAAGCTGTAGAGCTGCCTGCCAAGCAGGGTCATGGCTGCCATCAAACCGTTTCTGGATCCAGCCATCAAGGCCTTGCTTGTGGTGTGATGCACAACACTGAAGTGTGTAAGATGTCTGTTTTATCTCTTTTGGAAAACAAAATTGAAGGGCTTCACTTTAAAGGATGGAGGGATCCCTGAGTTGGTCGCCTGCATCTGTATCTCTTTTGGTCCCTATTTGACTGTCAGATCATCATTTTGAGATCATAAGCAAACAAAGTAGGTTCAAAGACCTGGAAGGTATTGGACCTGTTTTCTTAGGAAAAGTCTCTTAGAGTTTTAGCAGTGTTGGCTTAGACACCTGGAAAGAAGTACATCCACACAGGACACTCAAAGGGTTGCTAAGTCGCCTACTTCGGAGTGGAAGCTGCTGCAACAAAGCCTGAGCCATACACCGTGGACAGTGCAAACAGCTCCGGCCTCCTGGTCTCCACATCTTGCCATCTCATCCAGGGTCTATGAAAGCTCCCCAGGGTCCTCATGCCTTTCCCTAGAGCCCAAGTGGTGTGAGGCGACTGGTCTCTCTCTCTCTCTCTCCACTGCCCCTTTTGGCTTAAAAAAAAAAAATGGTGCTTGAAACGGGAAAGCAGATTCTTCCCTAAGACTGAAGACTTATGTTTGCTGGATGCCTGTGTGAGAACAGGTGGACCTCTGCATCGTCCATTGATGGCTAAGGACAGGGGTGTGGGAAGACCACATCTAGCACAAGCCTGACATATAGTAGACACTCAGCCAGTTATCTGTTGAACCAAGGAAAAGAGCACTGGCCCTCCCCAAGCCAGAGAGCTGAAAGCCATCACCCAACGACCACCCTTTCCTTCCGGTCTAGAAGAGCTCTTATGGCAAGGCTGGGCCAGCAACCACTCTGCCTGAGTATAGTGGCGTGGGGAGGGAAGAGAGACAGGGTAAGAGGCAGATGTCAGCAATATGCTAAGGGCTTCCTCGTGGGAGGGCATGAGGCGCCACTCATTGTCTTGTGACTTCCATCCTTGCTGAATGGGGCTGCAAGGCCAAGACTCCTTAGGGGAGAGAGGTCCTTACCTCTGATTCAGTTAGAGCAATAACCACTTTTTAAATGTAAAATAAAAGACAAATGAAAAGGCACATCCTTGTCTTCTGGTAAATGCCCAAATGTTGCCCTCTTTTTCTGGCAATTGGCAGCAAGTCAGGATGTGTGGAGGAGGGAGTCAGTTCTCTATTTTGGCCTGCAATTTCTTAGGGACATGCCTGCGAGCCAAGCTAGAGTTGGAAGGGAAATCTCGAACAGATGGGGGTGCACGTGTAGGAGGAAAAAATAGCTGCTCTATCATCCTATTACTGAGGTCCCCCCCCCCCCCAACCAGGCTTGGGCTGCCTCACTGAATAGGTATGTAGGCTGGTACTCAGTTTTTAAAACAACGGGTTTCCCCCTCTGGATGCTGTGTGCTTTCCCTGGTCAAAGGAACGCAGTATTTTTCCCCCTCCAGGGTGAGGTGGGATGTGAAGAGGAACTGCAAAAGCTGCTTGCTGCAGAGCTTAGTGTTCATAGCATGATGCTCTGGGCTGTTAAATGAGCATCATTATGATTCCAACAGCAAGCTGAAAGGTAGAATGATGATGCCATTAGCCAATGAGCCAACCAGTAAGTGGGGCACCAAGGACATTTCTTGTCTAGAGCCAGAAGAACTTGGAAAGGAAATACCAGGTGGAAGGAGTTTGAGTAGGCTGTTCTGGAAGGTTCTGAGAGCAGAGGGAAAGCAGATCTCAGAAGCTGTGTGGGAAAGTGGGAAACTGGTAAGTGCAAAGAACTCTATGCCACACAGCAGAGACGTACTTCTCAGATTCTTTGTGCCTATCTAGTGCCAAGTGGTGGAGAAATCCTTATCGGTATCAGGTTAGAGAGAGTGGTTGGTGAGGTTCAGGGAGCACTGCTAATGGGAGTTCCTGTCTTCAACCTATTGGTGCCTACAGAATTCTGATTATGAAGGGAGAAGACTGTACAGTGCTTCTGGATTAGATAAAATCCATTCCCTCCTAGCACAGTGGATTAAGCGCAGGTGGCGCTAAGCGCAAGGACCGGCATAAGGATCCGGGTTCGAGCCCCTGGCTCCCCACCTGCAGAGGAGTTGCTTCACAAGTGGTGAAGCAGGTCTGCAGGTGTCTTTCTCTCCCCCTCTGTGTCTTCCCCTCCTCTCTCCATTTCTCTCTGTCCTATCCAACTACAACATCAATAATAATAATAATAACTACAACAATAAAACAACAAGGGCAACAAAAAGGAATTAACAAATATTTATATAAAAAATCCATTCCTGGGCGGGGGAGACAGCATAATGGTTATGCAAACAGACTCTCATGCCTAAGGAGACTAAATCCCAGGTTCAGTCCCCTACACCACCATAAGCCAGAGCTGAGCAGTGCTCTGGTGTTTCTGTGTATGTGTCTCTCTCAAAAATAAAATAAATAAAAATTTTGAAAACATCCATTCCCTCCAACCCCTAATTCTTTTTTTTTTTTTTTTTTTTTACCAGAGCACTGTTTAGCTCTGGCTTATGGTGGTGCAGGGGATTGAACCAAGGACTTTGGAGCCTCAGGCTTGAGAGTCTGTTTGCATAACCATTATGCTATCTAACCCTGCCCTGCAACCCCTGATTCTTTTTTTTTTATTTTTTATTTTATGAGAAAGATAGGAGGAGAAAGAACCAGACATCACTCTGGCCCATGTGCTACCGGGGATCAAACTCAGGACCTCATGGTTGAGAATCCAATGCTTTATTCACTGCGCCACCCCCTGGACCACAACAACCCCTAATTCTGTAATAGCCAAACGTTTCCTGAATTAACTATAGTTGTACAAAAGAGCCCTAGAGCTACAACTTGGAATGTTTACCCGCTACTCAGATATACAGATTCTTCAGTTTGGGAAGGAATGAAACAAGCTCTTTAGACCTGACTTGCAGATTACAAATTCTTCTTCCTCTTCCACTTCTTTGCCTCCAGGGTTATCATTGGGGCTCAGTGCTTGCACTACAATTCCACTGCTCCTGGAGGTTGTTTTTTCCCCATTTTTGTTGCCCTTGTTCAATCATTGTTATTGCTGTTGTTGTATAGTACAGAGAAGAGGGGATGACAGAGAAGGGGAGAGAAAGATAGACACCTGCAGACCTGCTTCACCACTTGTGAGGCGACTCCCCTGCAGGTGGGGAGCCGGGGCTCGAATCAGGATCCTTATGTAGGTCCTTGCGCTTCACACCACATGTTCTCTCTCTTTTTTTAAAGACTTTATTTATTGATTGATGAGAAAGATAGGAGGAGAGAGAGAAAGAACCAGACATCACTCTGGTACATGTGCTCCCAGGGCTTGAACTCAGGACCTCATACTTGAGAGTCAAGCGCTTAATCCACTGCGCCACCTCCCAGACCACTGTTCTTTTTTTCTTTATTGGGGGATTAATGTTTTACAGTCGACAGTAAATACAATAGTTTGTACATGCATAACATTTCTCAGTTTCCCACATAACAATACAACCCCCACTAGGTCCTCTGTCATCCTTTCCCAGAGCCTGTACTCCCCCACCCCCATCCCAGAGTCTTTCACTTTGGTGCAATACACCATCACACCATATGCTCTTAACCTGCGGCCCTAGCCAGGAGATTCTTTTAATCACTCAGTAATCTAAATAACCTCAGGGCAGAGGATTACTTAGAAGGTGGGGTGGAGAGAGTACTGATAGTTTCCTTAAGTAAAAAACTGGTATAAGAACCCCAGATTTGGGGATGGAGGTTGGGCGGTAGCACAGCAGGTTGAGTGCACATGGCATGAGGTGTAAAGATCCTGGTTCGAGCCCCTGGCTCCCCACCTGCAGGGGGCGTTGCCTCACCAACGGTGAAGCAGGTCTGCAGGTGTCTTTCTCTTCCCCCACATCCCCTCCTCTTTCAATTTCTGTCCTATCCAACAACAAGATCAATGACAATAATGACAACAACAAGGGCAACACAATGGGGAAAATGGCCTCCAGGAGCAGTGGATTCCAGCCCCAGCAATAACACTGGAGGCAAAAACAAACAAAAAACAAGGGAGGATTCAGGGCCAGGTGGTAGCACACCTGGTTTAATGTACATGTTATAATGTGCAAGGACCCAGATTCAAGCCCCTGCTCCCCACTGTAGGGGGAAAGCTCTGCAAGTGGTGAAGCAGTATTGCAGGTGTCTCTGTCTCTGTCACCCCCTTCCCTGTCTCCACTAAATAAAGATGATTAAAAAACAAACAAAAACAGGATTCTCAAATCCTACCCACACCTAGAACAGGAACCAAAGGACTTTTTCATAGGAGCTAGAGTAGCCTTAGGAAGGACTGAGGGCTGCTTTTCTGGAGAGGGGAGGGGGCCTTTTCTCCTAATCCTGTCTCCATGACTCCTTTTCCATAATGAGATTCCTCTAGAATCTGCTTTTAAGATGTCTAATTCAATCCTCTATAGAAATATGTAACATTTTAGGGCAGGGGTAAATAGTATAATGGTTATGCAAACAGACTCTCATGCCTAAGGCTCCAAAGTCCCAGGTTCAATCCCCTGCACCACCACAAACCAGAACTGAACAGTGCTCTGGTTAAAAAAAAAAAAAAAAAAAAGTAACATCTTACCACTTCAGCCATGCGGATTTCAGATTTCTTCTTTTAAAAAAAATTTTTTTTAATTTATTTTTTAAAAGGAGACATTAACAAAACCATAGGATAAGAGGGGTACAATACACAATTCCCACCACCCGATCTCCATATCCCATCCCCTCCCCTGATAGCTTTCCCACTCTCTATCCCTCTGGGAGCATGGACCCAGGGTCATTGTGGGATGCAGAAGGTGGAAGGTCTGGCTTCTGTAATTGCTTCCCCGCTGAACATGGGCGTTGACTGGTCGATCCATACTTCCAGTCTGCCTCTCTCTTCCCCTAGTAGGGTGGGGCTCTGGGGAATCGGAGCTCCAGGACACATTGGTGAGGTCATCTGTCTAGGGAAGTCTGGTCGGCATCATGCTGGCATCTGGAACCTGGTGGCTGAAAAGAGAGTTAACATACAAAGCCAAACAAATTGTTGAACAATCATGGACCTAAAAGGCTGGAATAGTGCAGACGAAGTGTTGGGGGGGTACTCACTGCAGACTATGGTGTACTTTTGCTTTCAGGTATATATTTTGCCCTAGTTTATGGATACGTGTGAACATAATGCTCTATCTCAGGGGACCTGGACTATATCTAGGTTTTGAGACTTTGTTAAGAAATGAACCGCCTGGAATGGAATTAGAGAATCCTATGAAAGGAAGGGTCTCACCCAAGTAATGAAGCTGAAGGGGTGTTATTCCACACCTGAAGTCTCTGGACACAGTCTGAAGTGAAGCATGCTGAGGTGGTTGGTACTCGTTGTGTTGATTAGGTTGGGATCGGCGGATGCAGTATTATTTGGTATGAATTAAGAGAAGCATGCAGGAAAGTGTGCCCCACCCTAAGGTTCTAGGACTGGGAGAAATACTGACTCTGTAGCAGAAATGTGAGGTTCCTGCTGTTTTAGGGTTCAAGAAGACAATAGATAGTTATTGTAATAATCACATTGTTTGGTAATTGGGTTAACTTTGAAAAATCCCTTTGTTAGGATTTGCTGTATAGTACCCAACATCACCATAATTTATGTTCTTTGACATTATTTGTATGTAGCTGTGCTACTGGTTGCTTCTGGTTCTCCCTGATCTAGGCTTTTGAGAGTCAACATATCAAAGACTCAGCCTATGTATTAAAAATTCTGTGCTTTAAAAAGTTTGAGACATACAATTTTCCCCTCTCATATTAATTAGAGATTTATATGACTACAAATTAATAGGAGTGTACATAAACACCATTCCCACCACCAAAAGACTATGTCCCATCCCACCCGCCCCTACCTCCCCCCGCTGCCCTGGGAAGCTGAATATCCACCCTCACCTTCACCCCAGGGTTTTTACTTTGGTGCCCTACTCCAGATTTAGTCAAATCCTGCTTTTAGTTTCCCCTTTCTGTTCTTCTTTTTCAACTTCTGTTGATGAGTGGGATCATCCCATACTCATCTTTATCTTTCTGACTTAGCTCACTTAACATAATTCCTTCTAGCTCTGTCCAAGATGGGTCAGAGAAGGTGGGTTCATTGTTCTTAATAGCTGCATAGTCTTTTTTAAAAATATTTTAATAAACCAGGGCAAATATATACCTGAAAGCAGTAGTACACTAGAGTTTGCAGTGAGTACCCCCCCAACACTTTATCTCCACTATGCCATCCTTTGGGTCCATGATTCTTCAACAATTTGTTTGGCTTTGTATGTTAACTCTCTTTTCAGCCACCAGGTTCCAGATGCCATCAGGATGCCGGCCAGGCTTCCCTGGACCGAAGACCCCACCAATATGTCCTGGAGCTCCGCTTCCCCAGAGACCCACCCTACTAGGAAAAGAGAGAGGCAGACTGGGAGTATGGATCCACCACTCAACGCCCATGTTCAGCAGGGAAGCAATTACAGAAGTCAGACCTTCCACCTACTGCAACCCACAACGACCCTGGGTCCATGCTCCCAGAGGGATGGAGAATGGGAAAGCTAGTGGGGAGGGGACAGGATATAGAGATTGGGTGGCGGGAATTGTGTGGAGTTGTACCCCCCCATCCTATGATTTTTGATAATGTCTCCTTTCTTAAAAAAAAAAAAAAAGAGAAATAAACATATACTGATAAAAATATTTTATTTATTAATGAGAGAGGAGGAAAAAGAACCAGATAGCACTCTGGTACATGTGCTGCCAGGGATTGAACTTGGGACCTCATGCTTCAGAGTCCAGTGCCTTATCTACTGTGCCACCTCCCGGACCACAGATTTCAGACTTCTATTTTATTCCTCACCCTCTTTAAACCTATTTGACAGTTTTTAAAAACAAATTACTTCTATAAATGGGACATTCTTCACCTCCTCCCCACCAGGTCCATCAGTATATTCCCAAATCCTTTTTTTTTTTTTTTCCTCCAGAGCACTGCTCAACTCTGGCTTATGGTGGTGGTACAGGGGACTGAACCTGGGACTTTGGAGCCTCAGGCGAGTCACTTTGCATAACCATTATACCTCACCCCCCAAATCCTTAAATGTTATTTGAAGTCAAGCAAGTTGAAGCAGATTTTTGTACATGGTATTTTTTTTTATAAATTTTTTGTTTTACTTATTTATTTATTATTGTATAGAGACACAGAGAAATTGAGAGGGGAGGTAGAAAGGGAGACAGAGAGACACCTGCAGCCCTGCTTCACCACTTGTGAAGCTTCCCCCTGCAGGTGGGGACCAGGGGCTCGAACCTGGGTCCTTGAGCACTGTAATGTGTGTGCTTAACCAGGTGTGCCACCACCTGGCCCCTGAAGCAGATTTTTGTATACAAATGGTTCCTTGGTGACACATCTCAGGACGAGCATAAAAGTGTTTTAAAGGCTGTCTAAAAGATCATATTCTACTTTTCTCAGTGGGTTCTGGAGAAGGTCAAATATTCTATGGCATGTTCCAGCTGTCATTGGGGGAGGGAAAATGTGGAAGATTGACAAGGTGGAAGCTTAGTCATAAGGAATTACACTACTGGCCAGCTGATAAGTTTCTATGGCAAGTGGAAAACTTTTGTTGCTGACAGGTGCTCTAGCATCCAAAGAAAGTATATTCTTTTTTTTTTTTTTTTTTAACCAGAGCACTGCTCAGCTCTGGCTTATGGTGGTGGGGGCATTGAACCTGGGACTTTGGAGCCTCAGGCATGACAGTCTCTTTGTGTAACCATTATGCTATCTACCCTCTACCCAGAAAGTATATTCTTGAATCAGTTAGGAATACTTTTTTTCTCTCAAAAATGAGGCAATACTAAGAAAAGCCAGAAACTGCTTTCTAGTTCTAGATTTTGTAGTTGTTGTTGTTCTTAAAGTTCAAAATTCAGTGGTTGAGAGAATGAGCTTATTCCTTTATTATTTTTGCCTTCAGGGTTATCGCTGGAACTTGGTGCCTGCGCCACAAATCCACTGCTCCTGGTAGCCATCATTTTTCCCATTGTTGTTGGAGACATAGAGAAATTGAGAGGAGGGGAAGACAGAGGTGGGGAGCTTGGGGATTGACCTGGGATCCTTGGGCCAGTCTGAGCCTCGCACTATGTGCACTACTGCCCAGCCCCCCCTTTATTATTTTTTTAAGAGGATAATAAAAATTTTTAAGATTTACTTTTATTTTTTTAATAATTATTATTTAAATAATTTAAATTTTTAAAAATTTATTTATTTTCCCTTTTGTTGCCTTTGTTGTTTTTATTGTTGTTGTAAATTTAAATTTTTTTATTACATTCTATAGCTAATGTGTTGGCCAGTAGTTTTTTTTTTTTTTTTTAAAGATTTTATTTATTTATGAGAAAGATAGGAGAGAGAAAGAACCAGACATCACTCTGGCACATGTACTGCCAGGGATCAAACTCGGAACCTCATGCTTGAGAGTCCAAAGCTTTGTCACTGCACCACCTCCCGGACCACTAATAATTTTTTTAAAAAAATATTTATTTCTTTTTTGTTGCCTGTGTTGTTTTTATTGTTGTTGTAGTTATTATTGTTGATGTCGTCGTTGTTGGATAGGACAGAGAGAAATGGAGAGAGGAGGGGAAGGCAGAGAGGGGAAAAGAAAGATAGACACCTGCAGACCTGCTTCACCGCCTGTGAAAGGACTCCCCTGCAGGTGGGGAGCCGGGGCTCGAACCGCAATTCTCATGCCAGTCCTTGCGCTTTGCACCATGAGCGCTTAACCCGCTGCACTACCTCCCAACTCCCAATAATTTTTAATAGAATGAAAATACTAACAAGACTATAGGATAAGAGGGGTACATTTCCACACAATGCCCACCCCCAGAACTCCATATCCAATCCCCTCCCTTGATAGCTCCCCTGTTTTTTAAATTTTTATTTACCCATGAGAAATGAGAAAGAACCAGACATCACTCTGGTACATGTGCTGCTGGGGATTGAACTCAGGACCTCATGCTTGAGAGTCCAATGCTTTATCCACTGCGCCACCTCCTGGACCACAGCTTCCCTATTCTTTCTCCCTTTGGGACTATGGACCCAGGATCATTGTGGGGAGCAGAAGGTGGAAGGTCTGGCTTCTGTAGTTGCTTTTCCACTGAACATGGGCATTGGCAGGTTGATCCATACTCCCAATTACATTTTTAAAAAAGATTTTAAAAAAATATTTATTTCCTTTTTGTTGCCTTTGTTTTTATTGTTGTTGTAGTTATTATTGTTGTTATTGATGTCATCATTGTTGGATAGGAGAGAAATGGAGAGGAGGGGAAGACTCGGAGGGGGAAGAGAGAGATACCTGCGGACCTGCTTCACCGCCTGTGAAGTGATTCCCCTGCAGGTAGGGAGCCGGGGGCTCAAACTGGGATCCTCATGCTGGTCCTTGTGCTTTGTGCCACGTGTGCTTAACCGGCTGTGCTATCACCCGACTCCCACTCCCAGCTACTTTTACTGGAGAGATAAAGAACCAGAGCATCACTTGACATATGTGATGCCAAGAATCTAACTTGATACCTCATATGTTTTCAACTCCAAAGCCTTTATCCGCTATACTATACTGAGATACTTTATTTTTTTTATGTTTATGAGAAAGAGAACCAGAGAATTATTCTGACACAATGCATAGATTAAACCTTATGCTTGACTTTATCCATTGTACCACCTCCTATGCATGAGTTCATTTCTCCTTACTTTTCCATAACATGGAACAAAAGAATATCACCATTTCAGAAAATTCAGTCTGGTCTCTGAAAACTTTGATACGATGCTTACAGTAACAAAGCTAAAAAGGAAACAGGCAATTACAAAACAAAGGATCAGCTATACCTGATAAGAACAAGAAGGATGTAAATAGGTTGGGAGTACTTCCGATTCAGGTAAGACTAATAGTTAAGTATTTAGCAAGTTTATTTTGAACCTTTTGCCTGGACTGTAGAATATATAGTAGACGAAAGTTATAGAACAGCAGGATAGAAATCCTGTCCAAACACATTGCTACTTATTTTCTCAGCATGAGTTGGGATTTTAAAAGCATTGGCTTACATAGGTGACAAGCTATTACTGCCTTCTTTTTTCATCATTGCTGTTAGGGGGTAAGTCTAAGAAGCTTAGACTCACAAAAGGGATCTAAGGAATACTATGTTTCCCACATCTACCCACCCTTATCCAACCTTCAGCCCAGGTTCAGTCGATTTCTGGAGAAGCTAGGTACCAACAACCATCGATTTTGTATTATCAATTCTGGCTTCTTACATCCCTTTTCAAAGGGAGAATGCCCCAGGACAGCTCAGTTTCTTCATTAATCAGCGCTATCTCTGGAGAGGCGGAGACTTATTTGAGGTCAATCACACAGTCCTGAGAAGGAAAGAGTGCAAGGCAATGCCTATCTGAATGGGCGGAGCCATTTCCCCCTGCAGGGGAAAAAAAAAAAAAGTACAGTGATTATTTCAGGCACTCTGTGTCAGGATCCTGACATGCACTATATGTAGCTGCAAATCCCAATCAATCTCACCATTTCTTAACTGCTGGAACGCCTTTCTTAACACTGTAATTTACCCTCAAAAGAATAGGGAGCATGTACTCTTGCCTCCCCAGTACCACATTCTACTAGCTGCCACCCCCTCCCATACCCCACTACTAAGCTACCCACGCAAAGGGGGAAGGAACCCTCCAAAGCCTGCAACAGACGGCCACAGTACATATGCCACTGACAAGAACTTTTATTTCTTTTTAATGACATTAAACACAACTGCTACGAAGGGAAAAAAAACATGATAAAGAGGAGGCACCAAACTTCAGTTTCATAACTGGTCTTGGTAACAACTCAAGTAAATCAGGGTCTGCATTAGAAGCAAAGCTACCGGGTATCTCTGTCTCTCACAACTATGTAAACAGTACATTCTTATTCTGTTTTGTCGAGACCCTGTGGTGAGAATGCTGATTGCAAAAAGCTAGGCAGTCAAGTTAAATGTATATATCCATTACTCAAGCAAAATAACATGGAGCCAAGAATTACACCTGGAATATTAGATTTAGAGGCCAACACCAAATATGAGATATACAGCACTAAAAACAGATTACAAAGTCAGATTCTATCTACTGCCATCTTTAATTCAAACATGTCTGATGAGTTTTCTTTGGCTTTATTTTTTTCCTTCTTAAAGAATACCATCATGTTAACTGCTAGAGAACAGTTCTCTCTTCCTCCCCCAGCCCAATGGATTTAATTAAGCTGCTAATGCTTTAGAAAAACAGAATTATTTGAACAAAGAGGAAATGTGACTGTCACATTTTCTAGTTAACCCATCACTCACTTAATTTGGAGGCGATGCCCCCATTACACATTCTAACTTAAGCCTTCCTGTACAACGGAAGCAGGAACATGAGTCTCAGATTTTTGCCCAAGCAAAATACTGTACCCTCACTCCTTGGGCTAGCTAGACAGTTATGATATTAAGTTACTCCAGGTACAAGTAGTTTTTACTATGCTTTGATTCCAAGGGTAGATGTTTTCATGTCTCACTCCATTAAGCTAATTTAGGGAAACCTAAAGGAGAAATGACTGATGTTGTAAATGTCAACTAAACTGTTTGAAATAATAAATTCTGACTCCTGTCATTAAACAAAACTTCCTTGCATTTTGGTCTCAGAACCTAAACCATATAAATTTCCAAGGAGAAAAAGGCTCTTGATTAGATAAAAATAGTAAACAGTTAAAGGTATCATCTAAATTAACTGGTGGTATAAATAACCAAGTTCTTTCTCAAGCCAGTTTCCAAGTCAGGGTAGGCCTATGATTGTTACTTATATACAAAGACAGGGCTAAAGAAACAGTATGGGGCAAAGAGAGCTAGTCCATTATCACAATTTTGCTGCTACAGTAATTATGTATAACCTTCACAGAGAGTGAACAATAACACAAATACTAGTCATGGCCAAAATCTCCCAGAAGATGTCTACAGCTTTCTATAGAGAATTAACCAATCTCTTAAAACATCCATTATGATGGGTGCACAGAATCTGTCAGATTGAGTTAGAAGACCAAATCTTAAAACTTAATCAGTTTAACTGTTTTGAGAAAATGTGTATCAGGTATTTGATCAAATGAGAGGTAACATCCAGAGTCCAAAGGTACCTCATAACTAATAATGGAGAAGAAATGCCTCTCTAAGATTTCTCCTACAAGACAAGAGTCACTGACTTCCAATTTGTACTCAAAGTTGAGGTGTTACAACAGATATAACTGAAGATCAACTTGACATCTTAATGGCACTGACTTTTCTGCACCATTCTAGAGTCAAGATTTTGGTTGGGCAGTTCTTCATTAGGACTTGGAGACTTGTCATGAGACTTACTTATGACCAACAGGGTATAAATGACACTGGTAGGATCCTAAGGAGTATAGTGGCTACTGGTGAAAAAAAAGAAAATCCTTAGAGGCAGAAAATCAGTCACAAGATGACAAATCAACAGGGGTTAGTTAGCAACCTTTTGTCAGAGTTACAACATATCAGATTTGTAAACACTACTGTGCAAAATAAATTTAGTGAAGAATAAAAACAATGCAAAAAAGTAAAAAAATAAAGGCAGCTAGGTACAAAAGTAGAATATAAGATTTACTTTTAACAGGATTTTTGTCCCATTCTATTCTACTTCAAATATGCTGGATTACCAACACTAAAATACTGATATTTTGTATTATTATATTTAGGAACAGATTTTAAAAGAGGGCTGTTCAAAGTTATTTATATTTACTTATAAGCCATTGGCAAAGACTAACACTGTCGTATAATCTAATAAAGAATTTCTTCTTTACAGGAGATTTTTAAAAGATGATTTCTTTGGGGGTCGGACTTCTCACCCACACTGAAGTGGGTGTTTTGGCTTAATGTTGGCTTTTAGCAGACAGCCACCTTCAGTTAGAAAAATAAAATAAAATTACACCTTCAACTTAATACTGCTTAAACAATCACACATACACAAAATTTCAAGTTAGCAGTGCACTATTTCCAATAGGTCACAAGTTTTTTAAAATAAAAAATATTGTGGAAAATAAATCCAAAACAGAAGAGATGCTGCCTTGGACAGGATCCTGACCGAGGACCTTCACTGCTGCTGAGATGAGACGAAAGGAGTGCATGGGAGCCGTTGGAATCGATGGTGGCTTCGTTCATTTCTATCAACCCACTGAGTCAGACTGTATCTTTGCCGGGAATTCTGTCGGAACCGGGCATAGTTTCTAGCAGGAGAGAGAGAAATAAAAGCAGGAAGAACGAAGCTTTCAGCAGGGGTGGTTACTTACATCTTAAGGAGACCAACAATTCATTTAAGAATATATTTTCTTTGTGATCTGGGAGATGTGCAGTGGCTAAAGCATTGTACCTAAGAAAAGCAAGGCGCCCCAAGTTCAATCTCTGGCACTGCATGTACCAGAGTGATGTTCTGGCTATCCTTCTTCCTTTCTCCTTTCATGAAAGGGAAAAAAAAAAAAAAACAACTCTAATTTTTAAAAAAATATCTATTCATGAAGAAGATAGGTGGAGAGAGTCGGGCAGTATCGCAGCAGGTTAAGTGCACGTGGCTCAAAGCACAAGGACTGGCATTAGGATCCCGGTTCGAGCCCCTGGCTCCCCACCTGTAGGGGAGTCGCTTCACAGGCGGTGAAGCAGGTCTGCAGGTGTCTATCTTTCTCTCCCCCTCTCTGTCTTCCCCATCTCTCTCCATTTCCCTCTGTCCTATCCAACAACGATGACATCAACAACAATGACATCAATAACTACAACAAGGCCAACAAAAGGGAATAAATATTAAAAAAAAAAAAAAAAAAAGAAGATAGGTGGAGAGAGACAAAGAACCAGACATCACTCTGGTACATATGCTGCTGGAGATTGAACTCGGGACCCCATGCTTGAGAGTCCAATGTCTTATCCACTGCCCCAACCTCCTGGACCACCAAAACCAAACTTCAATAAAAAAGAATATTCCTATGCTTGAGGCCCCAAAGTAATTCCCCCTTAAAACAAAGAAAAAGAATATCTAGGGGCTGGGTGGTGGCGCACCTGGTTGAGCGCACATGCTACAGTGCACGAGGACCCAGGTTCAAGCCCCCGGTCCCCACCTGCAGGGGGATAGCTTTGCGAGTGGTGAAGCAGGTCTGCAGGTGTCTCTTTGTCTCTCTCCCTCTCTAGCTTCCCTCCTCTTCTCAATTTCTGGCTGTCTCTATCCAATAAATAAAGATAATAAAAAAATTAAAAAAAAAAAAAAAAAAGAAAAAGAATATCTATACCTCTAGAGACACTTGCAACATAGCTTTATTGGTTGTGAAGCTTCTCTTTCTGCAGGTGGGGACCAGGAGCTTTAAACCGATTGCTTGTACACAGTAATGTATGTGCTTAACCACGTGCACCATCAACTAGTCCCTTATAAGTACAATTCTTGTCTAACCCCCCAAAGTGAAGGTATTACTGTTTGTGCTATATACATATTTCTCCCCCAAGAAACACTTAGAGCAGGATATATATATAAAAATAAAAATGTTTTTTTGTTTGTTTGTTTTAAAGATTTTATTTATTTATGAGAAAGACAGGAGGAGAGAGAAAGAACCAGACATCACTCTGGCACATGTGCTACTGGGATCGAACTCAGGACCTCATGCTTGAGAGTCCAAAACTTTACCACTGCGCCACCTCCCGGACCACCAGGATGTATATTTTATTGTTTTCATCAGATCCATGTCTCAGCTGGACTTCCTTGTCTGACATAGTTCAAGGCTGGTCAGAACACAGTACTTAAAAACAGAATAAAGTTTTCAGAGAAGGTAAGTCATCACATGAGTATCACTTTGTAAGCTTAGAGACTGGACAAATAGTACAGATTCTTAATTAAAGTTTCTTGTGTTGCCTTTTGAGCTAGGGTTCTGAATAAGACACTCTGAGATCATTTGATTCCCTTCTCAATTCCAGCATTTCCTAATAAATACTGGGGGAATTTCAAAGAAGAATCTGACTTAGGCTTTGAAAAGAATGTTTTTAGCTGCTAAGCTGAGAACATTGAACTTGAAGAAGGCACGGGCAGAAGAAGCCTCCATTAAGGAGGCTTGCAATAACCAGGTAAAATGATGAATAATCACCAGGTTTGGATAAATTTTGTTTGTAGAATTTATAGTGTTTGCTAATGAACTACACATGGGGTAAAAGAGAAACGAAAATGAGTCCAAAGTTTCTAAATAACCAGATTAAAGTAACTGAACAAATCTGTGAAACAATACTGTAGATTTCAGAACTAGAAAGGCCCTTGACATCAATTAGTCCAACATGTTAAGATGTGAGAACCAGAGAAGTGAAGTAACTTAATCAAGTAAAAATCATAGCTAGTTAAAAACTGTGAAGGTAGTATTAGAACCCAGAATTAGAACTTCAGTCCTTCACACAGGTCCCCCCCCCCCCCCCCAGCACTGCTCAGCTCTGGCTTATGGTGATGATGGGGACTGAACCTGGGACCACTGGTGCCTTAGGCATGAGTCTTTTTGCATAACGACTAGCTACGTTATTTCCCTAGCTCTCAGTCCATTTCTTATTTCATCATATTATATTGCTTCTTTCCCTCCATACTCAACTCCAACAAATATCCTGCAATCAAATTCTACTCTCTTCATTCTTTTAAGTAATCCACTCACCGTTTGGTAAGGTCTGAAGGATGCTGCCACTTTGGGGTATGCGTATGATGAACTTGATCCATTAAGGCATAGAGCTCCCCCCAAGTACCTGGGATAAAGAGAGACCAGCAGTTAGGAAGCACTCACTAAATAACCACATATCAGCCTAAATCAAAGTATGTCCTTTCAGGGAGGGAAAACAGGGAGTGGTTCTAATACTATCTATCTATCTATCTATCTATCTATCTATCTACCTAGTCTATGATTATTACTACTAGTCAGCATAAAAGCTGAAAGCTAGAGAGTGGAGTTTATTCTCAGATGATGATGGTCATGAAGCAATAATGACAGTGCTTCTACAGTGTGTAAAGCACTTTACCAATTCCTAGAAAGTGATAGACAACACTGTACTTGCCCTGAATGAAGATCATATAGGAGAGAGATGATTCCAAAACTTATGTGTAAGGGTACTTACAGGGGAAGTATAGATGAGGAAACAAACAAAAAAACTGGAAGATGAAGACTAGGGGAAGCCTGCTCCAGGAAAAGTAAATTTTAAGGATTTCAAATACATACATTGAAGCTAGTGAGGTAAAAGGAGTGGCAAATGGAGGGGTGTTGTGTGGGAGGGGAGGGAAGGGTAGAAATAACTAATAGAAAACCCCAGAGAGGGCAGGTGTAGATAGCATAATGCTTATGCAAAGACACCCTGGTAGGAAAAAAAAAAGGAGACCAACAAAACAAATAAAAAGAATTATATGAAAAATATATGCTTTAAATTCATTTCACTTCTTCAATCCTCAGTTTACTGATTCATGAAACATCAGTAACAACAACAATTAGCTTAAAGTTGAGGATTAGGAATATTATACACAAAAGACCTAGCTCATGGTTTAAAGTCAATGTTCAGTAAGTACAAAGCTGGTGTTATTACTGTATTAGTTACAGGTCTATTAATTTGCAAAGACTCTTTAAATCCTGTGACAGTCAGCCACAATAGGTAATGTAGGCAAAACTGTTTCTTAAGTAGATCAACCTATGACATAATATATAAACTATGGCTTTTTTCAAGATAGAGACAGAGACAGAAAGCCAGAGAGAGTGTAAAAGACACCACAGCACAAAAGTTGTCTTGACTACAGTGGGGCTCTTATCTGGGCTGTACATACCAAAGCAGCACAGTATCTAAGTGAACTATCTCACCAGCACACTATGACATGTTTTGTTGTTGTTGTTGTTTTTAAAGATTTTCTTTATTTATGAGAAAGATAGAAGGAAAAAGAACCAGACATCACTCTGGTACATGTGCTGTCCGGGATTGAACTCAAGTGCTTTATCCATTTCGCCATCTCCTGGACCATCACTATGACATGTTTTACAGCACTGAAAATTTTTCTCCCTAATCAAGAAATAATTCTTTTAAAAAAAATTATGTACTTATTAGAAAGATAGGAGGAGAGACACAAGTCAACCCAGGAAAGTGTGATCAGTAGACTGAAAAGTAGTGAGGGAGGGATTTCATAACAAACCCAATATAATGGTTAAACCAAGAAGAAACATTGGAGAAACAGTGGGGGGAGGACAGACATGAACAGAATATTCTCCATAGAAGAGATCCAAAAAGCCAATAAACATGGGGAAAAAAAAAAAAAAAGAAAGATAGGAGGAGAGAGAAAGAACTGGACATCAATCTGGTACATGTGCTGCCAGGGATCAAACTCAGGGCCTCATGCTTGAGAGTCCAGTGCCTTAGCCACTGCGCCACCTCCCAGACCACAAGAGAGAATTAAAAAAAAATTTTTTTTAAATATTTATTTATTCCCTTTTGTTGCCCCTTGTTGTTTTATTGTTGTAGTTATTGATGTTGTTGTTGGATAGGACAGAGAGAAATGGAAAGAGAAGGAGAAGACAGAGGGGGAGAGAGAGACAGATACTTGCAGACCTGCTTCACCATTTGTGAAGTGACCTCCCTGCAGGTGGGGAGCCAAGGGCCCGAACGCCAGTCCTTGTGCTTTGCACCCCTTGCGTTTAACATGCTGCACTATCGCCTGACTGCCAAGAGATAATTCTTTCCAGAGCAGATAGCAGAATGAAAAATGTCTAGGAAGCACACTTGACTAAGTAGCTCAATGAATAACCTTATTCTACAAAGATTAGTATTTTTTTTAAAAAAATATTTATTTATTCCCTTTTGTTGCCCTTGTTTTATTGTTGTAGTTATTATTGTTGTTATTGATGTCATTGTTGTTGGGATAGGACAGTGAGAAATGGAGAGAGGAGGGAAGACAGAGGGGGAGAGAAAGACAGACACCTGCAGACCTGTTTCACCGCTTGTGAAGCGACTCCCCTGCAGGTGGGGAGCTAGGGGCTCGAACTGGGATCCTTAAGCCGATCCTTGCACTTTGCGCCACCTGCACTTAACCCATTGTGCTACCGCCCAACTCCCATCTTTTTTTGTTTGCTTGTTTTCTGCCTCCACAGTTTTTGCTGGGGCTCGGTACCTGCACTACGAATCCACTGATCCTGGAGGCCATTTTTCCCATTTTGTTCCCCTGTTGTTGTTGGATAGGACAGAGAGAAACCGAGGGAAGAGGGGAAGACAGAGAGGGGGAGACATTAGACACCTGCAGACCTGCTTCACCGCTTGTGAAGCAACCCCTCTGCAGGTGGGGAGCCGGGGTTCGAACCAGGATCTCTATGTTGGTCCTTGTGCTTTGCACCATGTGCACTTAACCCGCTGTGCTATCACCTGACTCTCAAAAGATTAGTCCTATAAACAAAAAAGGTTGGGGGCCAAGTGGTGGTGCACCTGGTTTAGCATAGGTGTTACAGTGTGCAACAACCCAGGTTCAAGCCCCTAGCCCCAACCTGCAAGGGGGAAAGCTTTAGAGATGGTGAAGCAGTGCTGCAGGAATTTCTCTGTCTCTCTCTCTCTCTCTCCCTTCCCTCTTGATTTCTGGCTGTCTCTATCCAATAATTAAAGGTAATAAAAAATAAAAAAATAAAAGTTAAAAAAGGTCAAGGACATGAATAGGCAATTCAAAAAAGAAATACAATCAATCAATAAACAGAAAAAAAGTTTAATCTCAATTATATGGAAAATAAACTATTAATTTCACTCTTGGATCTCATGCATGCCTAATACCCCAGATAAGATGCCCAGAACCACACATACCAGAGCTGAGTGGTGCTCTGGTCCCTCTCATTAAAACAAACAAACAAAAAAAACCCAAATACATGCCCGCATTCAAACTCAGCTCTGCATGAGGGTGCTGGGGTGTTAAGGGAGATGCTATGGAAGCTGTCCTTGCTCAATGAATAAAAGCCAGTCTGGGAGCAGTCAAAGTGCACAAGAGGAAGGCCTGGCTCCAGAAAATAAACGCATCATCTTAGCAATGTCTCTTGTCTATGTATCTACTTGGTACCTAGTAGTGCTGAATAAACATAGGCTCAACTCATACACCAAGAAACGTTTCTATTAGTACTGAGAATTTACTTGTGAACTAGGGTAACTTTTATTATTAGTGAAACTCAATGATCTAGAAATGACAGTTAACATATTGTCTTTATAGCACCCCATGTTATTAACTATTTTCTGTGTCTTATTTTTTAATCTTAAACACATAAGGCAAATAGCCTAATCTCCGTTTTATTCATAAGAAAAAAGGGAAAGTCAGGATTCAAATCTGTGTATGTCTAATCCAAAAACTTGATTTCAGTTCATAGCTGTATTCTCTTCTTACTCCAAATTTAGACATGCTAACAAGAATGGAAACATCTGAATTCTCTTCTCTCTTCACAGTCTCTAACAGATGGACTTTCTTGGACCAACAGTCAGTATCATGGACTTATTTTTAAGTTGTGGCTTAAAGGTGGTAAAGACTGTCTTTTGTTTTGTGACTAAGAATGGAAATTCACCCAAGAATAAAATTAGAAGAAAAAAAAAAAAAACTTCTACATTTCAGGAATGAGGTCAATTATTTATCTAAACCTTAGTCGATAAATATATATAGTTGACTGGTTTGGAGAATAATCCAGTCTCATATGGGCAGGGAGGGGGCTCAGTGGGTAGAATGTAGGACTTGCCTAAGTCCTGGGTAACAGTCCCTTGCATTCCATATGCTGGAATGGTGCTCTGGTTTCTTTTCTTTACTTTTTAAAGATTTTATTTATTTATTTATGAGAAAGATGGGAGAAGAGAGAAAGAATGAGACATCACTTTGATACATGTGCTGCCAAGAGTTGAACTCAGGACCTCAGGCTTGAGAAGTTCAATGCTTTACCCACTGCACCACTGGACCACAGATGCTCTGGTTTCTCTCTTCCCCCTCTCATTAAATAGTTAATTTAAAAATCCAGTCTAAAAACCATTCTTATTAAATGAAACTGAACCAGTTGTTATAAGGGGGGGGTAGTAGTGCACTGGGTTAAGTGCATATAATACATGGCATAAGGTCCTTTGCAAGGGTCCTGGTTCGAGTTCCTGGCTCCTCACCAACAGGAGAGGATGCTTCACAAGCAGTGAAGCAGGTCTGCAGGTGTCTTTCTTTCTCTTTCCCTCTCTATATTCCCCCCTCCCTTCTAAATTTCTCTCTGTTCTAAATAAAATGGAGGAAAAAAAAAAAAAAAGGGTCAATTGGAACAGTGGATTTATAGTACAGGCATCTAGCCCCAGCTATAACCCTGAAGGGAAAATAGAATAAACAACAAAGAGAAAAACAAGCAAACAAACAGGTGGTGGTGAACCCAGTTAAGTGCACATCACCAAGATTCAAGCCTCCCCCCCCAGTCCCTACCAGTCAGGGGGTAAGCTTTCATGAGTGGTGAAGCAGGGCTGCAGGTGTCTCTCTCTCTCTCCCACTCTCTATCATTCCCTTCCCTCTCAATATATGGCTGTCTTTATCCAATAAATAACTAAAGATAATAAAAAAAAAGAGAGATATAAATAGGGGCTAATTTATATCTGAAAGAGGGGATAATTTATCGAGTATTAAGTGATATACGAATGTTTTCAGTATTAAAGTTAAAGGCAGAATCAGAATTTACAGAATAACTACTACGTATTACTTATAGTCTCTTCAGTAGAAACCAAAGCACAGACTTTTACTTTTTTTCCCCCAAATTTATTACTTTTACAAGTCAATTTTTACTTACAGATGGCTTAAAAGACTTTAAGATTATATAGCTCCACATGGCACCCACCACCAAATTTCTGGCCCCATCTTCCCAAAGATAACAACCGTAGTCCTCACAAAGTCTTTTTTTTTTTGCCTCCAGAGTTTACCACCTTTAAGCCACAACTTAAAAATAAGTACCAGGTAGCCTGGGAGATGGTGCAATAGTCACTGGATGTGCAAACAAATGGAAAGAAATAAAGAGCACTAGAAATAGGGCAAAGCAAAATGACACACTTGGAGTGTGCCTACAGGGGAAGCTTCACAAGTGATGAAGCAGGGCCGCAGGTATCTCTCTGTCTCTCACCCTATCTCCCCTTCCCTCTCAATTTCGGTCTCTATCCGATAATAAATATATATATTAAAAAATATCTTTACTAAGACAACAAGGAAAATAAAAGGGAAAATAAATAAAATTTAAAAAAACAACAAAAAAAATATCTTTACCTAGGGGGTCGGGCGGTAGTGCAGCGGGTTAAGTGCAGGTGCTGCAAAGCAAGGACCAGCATAACGATCCTGGTTCGAGCCCCTGGCTCCCCACCTGCAGGGGAGTCGCTTCACAAGTAGTGAAGCAGGTCTGCAGATGTTCATCTTTCTCTTCCATTCTCTGTCTTCCCCGCCTCTCTCCATATCTCTCTGTCCTATCCAACAACAATGACATCAATAATAACTACAACAATAAAACAAGGGCAACAAAAGGAAATAAAGAAAAAATAAATAAGTACCTTTACCTTTTAAATCCCTAATATTCAGACCTACCACCACCGAAAGCACTTGAGAAGTTTTGCTGAATGAACAGTGAAGTGAAGCTAAAGGTAAAGAAATAAACAGTGATTTTTTTTTCCCTCCAGGGTTATTGCTGGGGCTCAGTGCCTGCACTACAAATCCACTGCTCCTGGAGGCTATTTTTCCCATTTTTGTTGCCCTTGTTATTATTCTTGTTGTCATTGCTATTGTTTTAGTTGGATAGGACAGAGAGAAATCGAGAGAGGAAGGCAAGACAGAGAGGGGGAGAGAAAGATAGACAGACACCTGCAGACCTGCTTCCACACACGTGAAGAAACCCCCCTGCAGGTGGGAAGCTCGAGGCTCAAACTGGGATCTATACGGTCCGTGCGCTTTGCGCCATGTGCATTTAACATGCTGTGCTACCTCGCCACCCTCCAGAGTGATTTTTATAAGAAGGAATTCTACCAATACCTCTCAAAACTCTGTACTTTCTGTAAATTCTTAAATTTCTATTTAGGAGTTTCCTGTCAGCTAATAGTTCCAGATAAATGGTAACATGAACAATAGTCTTTAGAGAACCAGAAAGAATCTAGCCAACTTGGAATGCAACAGTTTTTAGTGACCCAAGGAATAACTCATCTTGAAGGATCTGAAGGCATTAGTTAAAGCCTTTCCAGAGATTCTATTCAGAAGCCAATATGTAAAAGGTTTATTTCAAATTCCTGCTTTTTATATCTAGATGCCGTAGGCAAAAGAAAAATAACATCAAATTAAAACATACACACACATACTCACTCTCTATGATTACTGAACAGTGCCAAGTCAGTAATTTTTATCATTTTTCAGACGAAAACACCCTTGTACAAAAATTTTTTTCTGGCAATAGTTACTAAACACTGGAGATATTGGTTATGCAAAGAGACTCTCATGCTTGAGGCTCCAAAGTCCCAGGTTCAATCCCCCATACCACCATGAATCAGAGCTTTGCTGAGCAGTGGTCTGCTCAGCAAAATAAGAGAAAGAAAAAAACGTATCATGACTTCCATTAACCCAATACATGAAGTGAAAACCTTTGGGTAAAGAAGCTATCTTTCCCATTTATTTAAGAACACTCAAAAAAAATTTCACAAGCGCACATGGTACAAAGTGCAAGGACTGCTGTGAGGATCCAGGTTCCAGCCCCCAGCTCCCCTCCTGCAGGGGAGTCGGTGAAGCAGGTCTGCAGGTGTCTATCTTTCCCCCTCTGTCTTCGCCATCTCTCTCCATTTCTCTCTGTCCTATCCAACAACATCGACATCAATAACAACAAAAACAACAAGGGCAACACAAAGGAAATTAAATAACAACAACAAAAACAATTTCATAGTTTAACGTCATATTACACTGGAGAAAAAGTGACTTCATATAGGTGTATATATATGTATATATATATTTATACTTAAAGATTTTATTTATTTATTAATGAGAAAGATAGGAGGAGAGAGAAAGAACCAGACATCACCCTGGCACATGTGCTGCTGGGGATCGAACTCAGGACCTCAAGCTTGAGAGTCCAAAGCTTTATCACTGTGCCACCTCCCAGACCACGCCATATATATATATATATATATTTTAAGATTTTATTTATTTATTCATGAGAAAGAGGAAGAGAGAGAGAGAAAGAATCAGACATCACCCTGGTATGTGTGTTGCCAGGGACTGCACTCGGGACCTCACGCTTGAGAGTCCAGTGCTTTATCCACTGCACCACCTCCCGGACCACTGTGACTTCCCATTTCATACATGATGTTATTTGATTATTACGTACCTTGGTTAGCATCCTCTGAGCCTTCTATGTGAGCAATGACATTACTGAGATACCTTTGCTTCTCTGCTTCTAGATCTGCTTGAGGAGCATGAGTCCTTAAAGCAAACCAGGAAGGAAAACAGTTGATTAGAATAATAAGAACTGGATTTATTGAGAAGTTACATATTGTTGATCAAAATGCTATCAAAGGCAAAACTTTAAAACCCCTAAAATATGTTAGTGCACCCAGTTAAGTACATGTTACCATGCACAAGGACATGGGTTCAAGCTCCCAGTATCCATTTGCAGGGAAGAAGCTTCATGAATGGTGAAACAGTCTTGTGGACATCTTTTTTTAAAATAATTTTTTAAAAATTTATTTATTCCCTTTAGCTGTCCTTGTCGTTTTATTGCTGTAGCTATTATTGTTAGACAGAGAGAAATGGAGAGAGGAGGGGGAGATAGAGAGGGGGTGAGAAAGACAGACACCTGAAGACCTGCTTCACCACTTATGAAGCGACTCTCCTGCAGGTGGGGAGCCGGGGGCTCAAACCGGGATTCTGACGCTGGTCCCTGCGCTTTGCGCCACGTGCACTTAATCCACTGCACTACCTGCAGGCATCTAACTTCTCCTCCCCTCTCTAATAAAAGAAAAAAAATTATGATAGTGTTAGTCACATAGTTTGCAGCCAAAATTAAATAGGGAGTTAACAGAAAAAGGAAGCATAGAAATACTGGGTTGTCGGGAAAATCATGATACATTTTTTTTTGTTTGTTTTAACCAGAGCACTGCTCAGCTCTGGCTTATAGTGGTGCAGGGGATTGAACCTGGGGCTTGGGAGCCTCAGGCATGAGTCTCTCTGCATAACCATTATGCCATCTACCCCTGCCCCATGATATATTTTTCTATTCAAAAATACATCGTGGCTGGGGAAATAATACAGAAGTAGAGTAGCAGACTAATTAATGCCTGAAGCCTCAGTGGCTGCGGATTCAATCCCTGCCAACACTATACCAAAACTGAGCAGTGCTCTGGTCTTCCTCTAAAAAACAAACAAAAAAGCAAAGCATTTGGGGGCCGGGCAGTAGTGCAGTGGGTTAAGTTCACATGATGCACAGTTCAAGGATGGGCTCAAGGATCCTGGTTTGAGGTCCCCACCTGCAGGGAGGTCACTTCACAAGCGGTGAAGCAGGTCTGCAGGTGTTCATCTTTCTTTCCCTCTCTGTCTTCTCCTCTCTCAATTTCTTTCTCCTATCCAACAACAACAATAGCAGCAATAGTAACAATAACAAGGGCAATAAAATGGGAAAAATGGCCTCCAGGAGCAATGGATTTGTAGTGCAGGCACTGAGCCCCAGAGATAACCCTGGGGACCAAAAAAAAAAAAAAAAGCAAAGCATTTGCTGAATGCCTCAATATTAATCAGGAAATAGTTAGCTTCATAGAACTACAAAAGAATTCAATGAGATAAGACTGAGAAGAACCAACTGAATCTAGCAATTCAAACATTAGTAGCCCTGGCAAAACAAGTTTTGGCTTTCACTCACTGACTACATTGTACTAAGGAGCCTCAAGATGTGAACTTTTTTTTAAGTGTTTTATTTATTTTTTATTTTTGAGTGAGATGAAGAGAAAGACAGAAACACCAGAGCACTGTTCAGCTCTGGCTTATGGTGGTGCGGGGGACTGAATCTAGGACTTCAGAGCCTCAGGTATGAGAGTCTCTGCATAACCATTATGCTATCTATCCCCGCCCCATGTGAACATTTTGATAGTAAGGTTATTCCACGTAGACTTGTGTTCTTCAGGGTTAGCCTTATAGGGTTAGCCTTATAGGGCTGGTGTTCTGACTTGGTTGAATATACACATTAGTGTGCAAGGACCTGGATTCAAGCCCTTAGTCCCTACATGCAGGGAGAAAGCTTCATGAGTGTGAAGCAGTGCTACAGGTCTCTCTCTCTCTCCCCCCCCCCCCATCTGGCCATCCATCTCAACTTCTGTCTCTATCCAAACTAAATAAAGATAAAGAAAAGTAATCTATAAAAAAGAATAATTTCCATTGTAATCAAATCAAAAGTTTTTCTCAATTATGTAAACAAAACAACCCCCACCCCCAGAATACTGAGTGATATATGAATGGTAGTCAAATGGAACTTTAGCCTATTTATAACTAAAAAATTTAAAAACAGTTATTTGTGTAATAAAAAAAATCTTACTGTGAGAAAGACCATCTGATTCAACCAAACCAAACAGTGTTGTGGGGTCAGGAAGTGGCTTAGCCACTGAGCACATGTAAGAGGCCCTAGATTCAATGATACCACACTAGAAAAACAAACAAACAAACAAAAAACCATGGGGCCAATTGGTGGCACCCCAGCTGAGCACACATTACATGCACAAGGGCCAGGTTCCAAGACTCAAGTCCCCACCTCCAGGGGTGAGGAAGTTTCAAAAGTGGCAAAGAGGGGGCTGGGAGGTAGTACACAAGGACTGGCATAAGGATCCAGGTTCAAGTCCCCAGCTCCTCACCTGCAGGAGAGCCACTTCACAAGCGGTGAAGCAGGTCTGCAGGTGTCTATCTTTCTCTCCCCTTCTCTGTTTTCCCTCCTGTCTCAATTTCTATCCAACAGCAACAAGGGTAACAACAAGGGTAACAACATGGGAAAAATGGCCTCCAGAAGCAGTGGATTTGTGGTGCAAGCACCCAGCCCCAGCAATAATCCTGGAGGAAAAAAAAAAGTGGCAAAGAAGTGCTGTAGGTGTCTCTTCCCTTCTCCCTACCTCCCTCTCTCCTCTCAAAATAAAAATTAAATTTAACAAAAAAAAAGAAACATGGCCACCAGGAACAGTGAATTAATTGTGTAGACACTGAGTTCCAGTGATAGTCCTAGTAGCAATAAAAAGTGCATATATATATATATATATATATATATATATATATATATATATAAAAAAACACTATAGCACTTTGTTAATTGGAAAGGGTTGTGTAGAGATACTGCCATCTCCTGGCAACAACATAACAGACTGTAAAGACAACCTAAATGTCTAACTTTTATCAGAATTTTTACCATAAAGGACAGTTTTATTCAAGTTGGGAGATGACTAAATGACCTCTTTAAACTTTTATTTATTTATTATTGGATAGAGACAGAAAGAAATTGTATGGGGAGGAGGAAATAAAGAGTGGGAAAGAGACTGAAAGACACCTGCAGCCCTGCTTCACCAGTTGTGAAGTTTACCCCTTGCAGATGGGGACCAGGGGCTTGAACCTGGGTCCTTGTATACCACTGCCTGCCCCCCACTAAATGATTTTCTACTTAGTTATATTTTAACCTTTTTTAAAAATATTTATTTATTCCCTTTTGTTGCCCTAGTTGTTTTATTGTTGTAGTTACTATTGTTGATGATGTCGTTGTTGTTGGATAAGACAGAGAGAAATGGAGAGAGGAGGGGAAGACAGAGAGGGGGAGAGAAAGATAAGATACCTGCAGACCTGCTTCATCGCCTGTGAATTGACTCCCCTGCAGGCAGGGAGCTGGGGGCTCGAACCAGGATCCTTATGCTGGTCCTTGCGCTTCTCCTTGCGCTTCGCACCACCTGCTCTTAACCCGCTGTACTACCGCCTGACTCCCACCTTTTTTTTTTTCTTGTACAGTATTTTAACATTCTAAAAAAACATTTATTTACTGATGAGACAGAGAAATATATATAGATGAGAGAGACAGAGAAATATATACAGAGAGGAACAGAGCATCACTCTAGCACATGTGATACTGAGGATGAAGTAGGGACCTCATGTTTGAGAGGTCTACAATTTATTCACTGTGTCACTTCCCAGGCCACTACTATAACCTTACTTTAAAATAATTCTAATCTACTAAATCTGTGACTAGAATTCTCCATAAACAGAAAAAGAAATCTTATATATATAGTGTTTTGGTTTTTTTTTTTTTTTAAAGAATTTATTTATTTATTAATGAGGAAGATAGAAGAGAGAAAAAGGGCCAGACATCACTCTGGTGGTACATGTGCTGCCAGCAATTGAACTCAGGACCTCATGCTTGAGAGTCCAATGCTTTACCCACTGCGCCACCTCCTGGACCACCTGTTTTGGATTTCTTGTTTTTTTTCTTTCTTTCTCCCTCCCTCCCTTCTTTCCTTCCTTCCTTCGCCTCCAGGGTTCTCACTGGGGCTTGGTGCCTGCACTATGAATCCACTGCTCCTGGCAGTCATCTTTTCCATTTTTGTTGTTGTTGGATAGAAGAGAGAAATTGAAAAAGGAGGGGAAGACAGTGAAACAGAGAAAGATAGACACCTGCAAACCTGCTTCACCACTTATGAAGCGACCCCCCTGCTGGTGGGAAGCCAGGGGCTCAAACCAGGATCATTGCGCCGGTCCTTGAGCGTCACACTATATGTGCTTAACCTGGTGCCCTACTGCCCGCCCGGCCCCTTGCTCTCTTTACCACCAGGCTTCTTGCTGGGGCTATGCCTGCATGACTCCATCATTCCCAATGGCCTATTTCCACCTTCCCTCTCTCCTTTAGATAGAAGGTGAAAGAGGGAGTATGAAGGAGGGGAAAGAGAGACCTACAGCACTGGTCCACCACTCAGGAAGCTCTGCAGGTGAGGACCAGGGGCTTTAACCTAGGTCCTTTATACATGGTAACACCTGTTTGCTACCAGTTGAGTCACTACCCTATTGGGCTGCTTTTTCATTCAGATAGACAGACAGACAGACAGCCAGACAGCCAGACAGCCAGACAGCCAGCCAGCCACACACACACACACACACACACACACACACACACACACACGAGAGCACATGGTAGGAAGGTGCTCTGCCCAGTGAGTGGCTGTCTGGCAAAAATATACGTAAAAGTATGCATACTTTTTATGTAGCAACCCCCCCCACCCCCACACACTAAGGGAAAAGTGAGCAGGGAATGAAAAGAAACTGAAGAGAAGTAAGAGAAAACAGGATATTTCATTATACTATTACCTGGTTTGGGTTTGTAGAACAGGAATGACTTTACCTAGTCTTCTCTCTTGGATTTTTAGCTTCTCAGAATCCTTGCCAAGAGCACCCTGCCTCTTTTCAGAGCAGAAGAAAAGAGGTCTTTACTTTTAAGAAAACACATGCGGGGAATTGAACTAAAGGCAGTAGAGGCATATATCTTTGAACCCTACCACGTACCAGTCACTATAGTAGGTGTTTTTTTTTTTAAATTTTTTATTATTTTTATTTATTGGATAGAGAGCCAGAAATCAAGAGGGGAGGGGGAAACAGAAAGGGAGAGAGACAGAGAGAAACCTGCAGCACTGCTTCACCACTTGCAAAGCTTTCCCCCTGCAGGTGGGGACCGGGGGCTCAAACCTGGGTCTTGTGCATCGTAATGTGCGCTTAACCAGGTGCACCACCACCCAGTTCCCAGTAGGTGTTTTAAATGATAGTGACTATGATCTCAACTAGGCAGGAGGGATTACTATATTCTTCTGACAGAAAGAGGAATGGGCTCAAAGAGGTTAGGTAGATTTTCAGTTCTTCAGTAGTCAACTCAGAGCTGGTAATGCATCTAATACAACATGGCAACTATGAATGAGACTTAGGCTGAAATCCAGAGAAAGGAGAAGTGGTAAAATCATCATCCTAGCAATTATTCCATAATTGGTAATTTAGTTATTTATCAGTTACTGTAAGTACAACTTCTGAATTTTTTTTCTTTTTGACCTTGAAAATATATACTTACTTTGTCTGATGAAGTGGAAATAACTGGAGAACTCATTTCACTTGATTTATGTGATCCATTTTTCCATGATGACTGGACTTCTTGGGGAGTTTCTGAGTGGTCCAAGGTTTGAGAGACTACAGAGACAGTTTTCTTACTGTTTGAAGGAAAAGGGAAATGAGACCCCTTTTGGGCAGAGTTACTAGGGCCAGTTCCTTCAGATTCAGTGCAAAGGTTGGTCTCATTTGGGCTAAGACCATCTTCTGTTATCTTACTTTCATTATCTCTAGATGAGTCAGACTTTTCCTTATCAAGCACAGCACAGCAAACTGTTGGATCAAATGGTGCAACAACTGTTATTTTCTTGAGATTCTTTTCTACTGTAAAATGTCCGTTTAGTGGTTTAGTAGGAGATGGTCCATGACCAGGTGATGTAGTTAGTTGAGGTAGTTTGAAGAGGCCAGGGGTCTCATCTACTGGACCTAAGCTGCTCAATGAATCTTTCTCTTGGGGCACATCACTTTGAATTTGACTCCCTTCTCCTTCCTTCTTGACATGGCTATCGTCATCTTTAAGAAGCCCTGCTCTACAAGTGTTCTCATTTGATGGGTCATCATCCTTCAAGAGCTCTTGAACCTCTTCCTCTGTAAAACTGAATAATCCATCATCTTCTTCTCCTTCAGATAGCTCTAGCAAGGAATCATTCAATTCATCCTTATCCAAGGAACCCCCAGAAAATGGGGCACTATCTTTAGGTGAAAAAGAGGTACCAGAAGACTGTTCAGAGGGCACTAGTGAGCACGTCATATCTAGAGAAATAAGACAGTTTCACTGTGGAGTAATAAAAATACCCTTATAACAACTCCAGTCTCCTCTCTATAAGAATACTGTCCTACTGGTGTAAGGATCCCAGTTTGAGCCCTTGGCTCCCCACCTGCAGGGGAGTCGCTTCACAGGCGGTGAAGCAGGTCTGCAGGTGTCTATTTTCCTCTCCCCGTCTACCCCTCCTCTCTCCATTTCTCTCTGTCCTATCTGACAACGATGACATCAATAATAATGGCAACAACAATAAAAAAAAAACGACAACAAAAGGGAATAAATAAATAAATATAAAAAAAGAATACTGTCCTAATATTTCAAATTATGAGCACTGTAAGTTACAACATGAGAAATAATTTTATGAAATTGAACCTTACCAGAAACATGGAAACACATATTAGAATAATAAGATACTTTTTTCTCTATCAAAATTGTAAAAATTAAGATGACATGATAATTTGAGTTGGTATAATTGTGAGAGATAGGCAGGCGCCCTCCCTCACACACTACCAGTGAGAGTGTAAGTCAGCACAATGATTTTATGAGAGGAATTTGGCACTATCATTTGACTTAGTAATTCCACTTCAGGAAACTGACCCAACCTGCATAGATACATTTATAAGAATTATTCAAAACAGCCTAATATTGGTATCCATTTAAATGGTCACCACCAGAACTGCTAAATAAAATCATAATGTATTCATTCTATGGAATATTTTATAAATATATTAAAACATAATAAAGTAGAAATGTATATGTCATAATGGAATATTCACAACATAAAAAACAAAATACATATCATATGTCTAGACTTCAGTTCACAAACTTTAAAAAAACATTATTTTTGAAATTTAACAAAAACTTATAACAATAAGAGAAGATAAAGAACTGTCTTCCATACTGTGTGGAGCTGATGGCGTGATCTCTGCCTTTACCACGAGGCCAGATGGAATAAGATTTCAGCTCTTGTGAGCTGTTCCTTTCAGGAGACTTGTCAAAATGATTGACTCCCACCTTCCTGCAGGCACAAAGAAAATTAGAGGATCTTCTCATCACTTTCAACTCTGCTAATTACAAAGTCAACTGTATTATGCTTCAAGGTGCTCCATCTATTAATTTTAATCTTGATTTTATTTTAAATACCAGAAAGTTGGATTCTGAGTCAAGAACATCAAAGAAAATCCTTCAGAAGAAAAATTATGCAACTAAGGAACTAATTTTGTTCTACCCAATAATTTGTACTTTCTTAAGAATACATTTGGCTCTAGAAGGATGAATATTAGGGTTTGGGAATCCAAAGACCTAGTCTGTAGTCCCTGGTTCTGGCACTAAGAGGCTATAATCATTTTGGCAAGATAGTTAACCATTTCAACTCATATCACTCGTTTATAAAACTGGGAACAGGGTGGGAGAGAAAGCCTAATTGTTATTTATGCAAAGAGAATCTCATGCCTGGGGCTTTAAAATCCCATGTTCAATTCCCCCATACCATCATAAGCCAGAGCTGAGCAGTGCTCTGGTAAGAAAAAAATAAAATAAAAAGATAAAAAGACAAATAATAAAATGGGCTATAGATGAAGAGGGACTAGGTAGTGTTTAAGATTCCACCAAGGCTAAAAGTTAACCGTATAGGGAGTTAGGGAGTTCAGCGGTAGTGAGTGGGTTAAGCGCACGTGGCACAAAGTGCAAGGACCAGAGTAAGGATCCCGGTTCAAGCCCCTGGTTCCCCACCTGCAGGGGGGTCGCTTCAAAGGCGGTGAAGCAGGTCTGCAGGTGTCTATCTTTCTCTCCCCCTCTCTGTCCTATCCAACAATGATGACATCAATAACAATAACAATTACAACAATACATTCCTGAAGCCCCAGGTTCAATCCCCAGCATCGACATATATGCCAGAGGTGAACAGTGAGTACTCTGGTCCTCCTCTCATAATGAATAGATATTTTTTTAAAGAAAGATCAAGAGGAGACTTTAGTTATCATTTTACTTTTCTACTCGAGTACTTACTTTCATATTTATTTGATAGGACAGAGAGAAATTGAAAGAGTAGAGAGAAAGAGGAAAAGACACAACTGAAGCGGGAGTCGGGTGGTAGCACAGTGGGTTAAGTGCACATGGCACAAAGCGCAAGGAAGGATGTAAGGATCCCCGCTCCCCACCTGCAGAGGAGTCGCTTCACAGGCGGTGAAGCAGGTCTGCAGGTGTCTGTCTTTCTCTCCCCCTGTCTTCCCCTCCTCTCTCCATTTCTCTCTGTCCTATCCAACAACGACAGCATCAATAACAATAACTACAACAATAAAACAAGGGCAACAAAGGGGAATAAATAAAAAAACATAAAAAAGTATTTTAAACAAGAGATAACTGAAGCACTTCTTTATCACTGATGAAGCTTTCTATCCTCAGGCACGGCCCCAGTCCTTGCACATGGTGACATGTGTGCTCAACAGGATACCTCACTACTAGCCCTTTGGGTATTTACATATTATCTGTAGTACTGAAACTTGGTTTTAAAAATAGCTTTTGATGATTCAGGGGTAGATAACATACTGTTATGCAACAAGATTCCTGCCTGAAGCCCCAAAGTCCCAGGTTCAATCTCCTGTACCACAAGCCAAAGCTGATCAGTGGTCTGGTTAAAGAGTAAAAATGGGGGCCAGGCGGTGGCACACCTGATTAAGTGCACACATTACAGTGCACAAGGACCCCGTCTCCACCTGCAGGGGGAAAGCTTCACGAGTGGTGCAGGCAGAGCTGCAAGTGTCTCTCTGTGTCTCTCCATCTCTATTCCCACCTCCCCTCTCAATTTCTCTGTCATTATCCAGTAAATAAATAAAAAGAAAAAAAAAAGACTGTGTCAGCTCCTGGACCACTGAAAATCATATTTTCCAGAACACACTCTGAGTTGTTATCATCACAAAGTACTGAAGTAGATAATGTCTTTCAATGATTTAATTTGTTTTTATTTGTTTTGAATAAAGACATACAGAAATTGAGAGGGGAAGGAGAGGCAGAGTGGGAAAGGCAGACACCTGCAGCCCTGCTTCACCATTCATGAAGCTTTCCCACTGCAGGTGGGGGACCGGGGTCCTCGCACACTGTAACACGCAAGCTTCACTGGATGCACCATCAACTGACCTTCTTTGTATGATTTCTAAGAAGTAAAGATGTGGTTTTCACTTTCAAGGAATATAACACTGATATTTCTAGGAAGACAACACTGAAAGTTAAATTCATATAGAAGAAGCTATAAAATTGTACAGACAATAAAGTTCCAGAGAAAGACTAGGAGACTGCAGAACTTTAGAATTACAAATGACTTATGTAATGTACAACATGATGACTAGCTAACAATATGTATTTTATAGTCAAAAGTTGCTAGAAAGGGTGGGAAGATAGCATTACTGGTTATACAAAAAGACTTTCATGCCCGAGGCACCAAAAGTTCCAAGTTCAAATCCAACACCACCACAAGCCAAAGCCAAGCAGTGCTCTGATAAAATAAAATAAGACAATAAAATAGAGAGAAAATTTGAGCAGCACTCTGGAATGTGTGATGCCAGGAAGTGAACCTGGGATCTCATGCTTGCACTAAACACTGCACCACACCCCAAGCCACACAGTAGTTCTTAAAACTGCTTAAATCACAGAAATTTGCAACTGTGAGATGTATGTTAACTGAACTTATTGTGGTTATCACTTAATGATACGTGCACATATAAATTCACTACACTGAACACTCTATTTAAACTAGAATAGCTATCCGTTTATTATGTCTCAGTAAAATGGGAAAGTAAAGGAACCTACTTACGCTCATTTATTATTATTATTTGTAGGGACAGAAAGACAGAGAAGGTGAGAGACCACAGCACCAGAGTTTCCTTCAATTCAATAGGCACTGGGCTTAACCCTGGGTTGTTTCATTGTCCCACCTTTTCTTTTCTCTTTACTTTTATTTATTTATGATACTGAAGAGGAGGAAGGAGAGAGAGAGAACATGAGTATCATTCTGATACAAGGGATTTGCACACTGAACTTGGGACATCATACTTGAAAGTCCAATACTTTATCATTACAGACTGCGACATGTGTTCATGGATCAGAAGAATAAATATTGCAAAAATGGGCACCTTACCTAAATCAACCTATAGACTCAATACAACTCTTATCAGAATCTAATGATTCTTCAAGGAAACTCAACAAACAATCCTAAAATTAGTGTGAAACCACAAAAGATCCAAAACAGCCAAAGCAATTCTGAGAGAAAGGGAAAAAAATGGAAGTATCTCAGCTCCCAACTTCAAATTATACCACAAAGCTACACTAATTAAAGCTGCGGTATCGGAACAAAAATACTCCAAGGGGGCTGGGCAGTGGCGCACCTGGTTAAATGTACATATTACCAAGCACAAGAACCTGAGTTCAAGCCCCCCCCACCTGCATGGAGGAAACTTCACAAGTGGTGAAGCAGTGCTGCAGGTATCTCCCTCTCTCTCTCCCTTACCCCTCTCAATTTCTCTCTGACCTATCAAATAAAATAAAGTTAAAAAATAAAATAAAGTGAATCGGGCGGTAGCGCAGAGGGTTAAGTGCAGGTGGCGCAAAATGCAAGGACTGGCAGGTGTCTATCTTTCTCTCCCCTCTCTATCTTCCCCTCCTCTCTCCATTTCTCTCTGTCCTATCCAACAATGACAACATCAATAACAACAATAACTACAACAATAAAACGAGGGCAACAAAAGGAAAAAAAAAATATAAAAACCTAAAAAAACAACAGGTACTTAGAGCAATGGGATGAAATAGCTAATATATGACAAAGAAATGAAAACCATTCTGAGGAAAAGAAAATCTCTTCAGTGGTCTGGAAGGTAGCACTGTGGATAAAGCATTGGACTCTCAAGCACTAAGTCCCAAGCTCAATCCCGGCACCACATGTACCAGGGCGATGTCTGGTTCTTTCTCTCTCTCTCCTATCTTTCTCATAAATAAATAAAACTTTTTAAAAGAAAGAAAACCTCTTCACCAAGTATGTCATGAAAACTGGACCAAATACAGATTAAAGAAGATTATCATTTAGTGCTATATACCAAAATTAACTCAAGATGGATCAAAGACTTGGATGTTAGACCCGAAATTATAAAATACATAGAAAAAATAGCTGATACACATTGGGACCTTAAGGTCCAAGAGTTATCTGGAGACTCAAGTCCACTGGCAGGGAAGCTAAAGAGGATAACTAAATGGGATATCAGATTAAAACGCGTCTACAGAGGTTGGGGAGACAGCGAATAGCTATGCAAAAGGCTTTCATGGCTGACTCTGAGGTTCCAGGTTTATATTCAATCACTACCTTAAGCTAGAGCTGATCAGTGCTCTGGTCTTTCTCCTTCTGTCTGTATCTTTTTCTCTGAATCGTTCTTTCATTAAAAAACTAAAATATATATATAAAAAAAAACTTCTGCAGAGGGCTAGGCAGTGGCACACCTGACTGGGTGCACACATTACTATGCGTAAGGACTTGGGTTTAAGTCCCTGCTCCCCACCTGCATGAGGGGTGCAATGTGAGTGATGAAGCAGGTCTGCAGTTGTCTCTTTTGCTCTCTGCCCCTCTACCACCCACTCCGTTCTCAATTTCTCTCTGTCCTATCAAAAGAAAAGAAAGAAATGGCTGCCTGGGGCAGCAAATTAATAGTGCTGGCATAGATCCCCAGCAATAACCCTGGTAGCAATAAAAAAATAAAAAAGCTTCTACACATTGAAAGAAACTGCCACAAGGATAAAAAGGGAGCCTAGTAACTTGGGAAAAGATACTTGCACATCATACAGCTGACAAAGCATATAAAAATAATATAAAGAAATCATATAGCTAAACAACAATAAAACAACCCAATTAAAAAGTGGGCAGAGGTACGGGGAGACAGCATGATGGTTATGCAAAAGACTTTCGTGCCTGCCTGAGGCTCTAAGGTCCCAGGTTTAATCTCTAGCACCACAAGTCAGAGCTATGCAGTGATCTGGTCTCTTTCTCTCTTTCACTGAAGATATAATAACTATTAAAAAAAAAGTGAGCAGAAAATCTGAGTAGACAATTCTCTAAAGAAGACATACAGATAATCACCAAGGAAAAAAAAAAGTTCCACATCACTTATCATTAGAGAAATGCAAATTAAAACAATACTGAGATAACACCTCACACCTGCGAAAATGGTCTACATCAACTAAACAGGAAGTGTTGACAAGGATGTGCAGAAAAAGAAACCGGTTGATGGGGGATGCAAACTGGTGCAGCCCCTACAGAAAACAGCATGGAAAGTCTTCACACAAATATAACCAATATAAATGAAAATACTTTATGATCTAGAAATACCACTCCCAAGCAAATATCTGAAGGACATGAAAACACTAATTCCAAAAGATCTATGCAGCCCTATGTTCATAGATGCACTATTCACAATGGCCAAAAGTATGGAAGCAACATAAATGCCCACTGACAGATAGCTGGATAAAGGGAATTTACATAACATAATGGTTATGCAATGACTTTTGTGCCTGAGGCCCTGAGAGGTCTCAGGTTCAATCCCCAGCACTACTCTAAACCAGGGTTGAGCAACCAGGGTTGCTCTGAGAAAGGAAGGAAGGAAGGAAGGAAGGAAGGAAGGAAGGAAGGAAGGGAGGGAGGGAGGGAGGGATATATTTAACGGAATACTACTTTTCAATTAAAAAAGATGCTATTGTACCCTCCTGGACAAAATAAATGGAACTGGTGGCCTCAGAGGTGCTACAGTGGATAGTGTTGGACTCTAAAGCATAAAGTCCTGAGTTCAATCGGCGTTTATGAAAATCCCCCCATGCAGGCGCTCCCATGTGGTGGCCAGGGGCTCAAACCTGAGTCCTTGCCCATGGTAACATGTTCACTACCAGGTGAGCTGTCTCCCATCCCCTATCATTTTTAACATACAAAATTAACAACAATATTCATTATTAACTCATAGCTAATCTTCTATCCTCCCTTTACCAGATTATTTTGAAGCAAATCAAAGGCATTATTCCACCTGTAAATAACAAGAATTCCTTATCATAATATGCAGGTTCAAAATTCTAATTATATCATATTTTTTCAAGGTCAAAAATATCTATACTCAAATAAGATCCATATATTGCTAATAGTTGCTATGTCTTGTAAGTATATTAAATCATTTATTTTTTGATGCAATTTACTATTTAAAACAAAATATTGTATACTGTGTATTGAAAGGCTCAATTTCATTTTGGGACTCCTTCCCCTAGTTTGACAGACTGAAGAAAAGTTCTTCACCTTGGGGGCCAAGCAGTGGTGCAGCTGCTTAAGTGCATATAGTACAAAGTGCAGGGACCCAGGAAAGGATCAGAACCAGCCACTTCCCTGGGTGTTGGATAAAACACTTTCTGGAAGCAGTGAAGCAGGTCTACAGTTGCCTATCTTTCTCCTGCTCTTAGTTTCTCTGCCCTATCAAATAAAATGGAAAAAATAGCCTCTAGGAGCAGTGGATTTTTAGTGCTGGCACAGAACCCCAGCAATAACCCTGGAGGCACTGGAAAAAAAAAAGTTCACAACCCTCACATGGACTAGACGTAGAATTAAACTGGCTGTGTTTTGTGAAAAGGTCACCAGAGAAATCCAGGTGTCTGTGACCCACAATACCCACCTCTTACAGGTTGTTTGTACTTGGCACATCACAGGAATAAATACATAAGCTAAATAAATGGTGGCTGTAATTACTTCACCCCACCATCACCACCTCCACAGCCACTGAAGAGTGTTGAACAGAGAAATGTAGTGGAAAAGATTGGTGAAGTGGTAGGGATAATCCCCTAGTCCTTGTTAAGAAATTATCCAGTATACTCTATTCTCTTTTGTTTAGTATTCAATCATACTGTCATTAATTAACTTCAAACAGACTATCATGAGGATGACTTAAGGGGACATTTAGGAAAGCACTCTACATCTAAAATCCGATACTAATGAAGAAAATTGGTATTTAATGAATTTGCAAGGGAGGAGGGAAAACAGATAAAACTGAAGTTCTCAAGTCCCACAAGACAGCTTTAGTATTTCTGTACGTCACTTACTTAAATCACCAGCCTTTCTTATAACCTCCAGCTAAAATATGAGGCTCTCTTTATTTATTTATTTTTATTGCTAGAAGAAGAAGCCTCCAGGGTTATTGCTGGGCCTCAGTGCCTACACTAGGAATCCACAGCTGTTGTTGCTGTTGGATAGGACAGAAACTGAGAGAAGAGGGGGAGAGAAAGACACCTGCAGACCTGCTTCACCACCTGTGAAGCAACCCTCCTGCAGACGGGGAGCCGGGGCTCGCTTCACGCCATGTGCGCTTTAAGCCGCTGCGCTACCGCCTGCCCCACCCCCTTTATTTTTAACAAGACTGTTTTCCCCAACCTCAAAGTCTCTCTTAATTGCTCTACTTCCCATCCCTTCTGTGACCCTATTCTGTCCTTCCAAGTCTCTCTCACCTGTCCACCCCCTTCTTCATACTTCAGTTTGCCACCCCCTCGCTCTGTTCTCTAACCTCCTAGTTTGCAACCTCAGAAACTGGTTCCATTACTATTTTTACTGTAGCTAAGAAGACCTGCCTTACAGCACAAAGCCCTTTTATTCAGGCCACTAAAATCCCAACATTAGACACAACCCCACACCCCTCTGAAGGACCACTGCCAAGCTGGATCCGATAGGTATGACCAAAGGCAAAAATTATTCTCAATGGACGGTAGAAAATAATTCTTTTCCACTGGCCTTTTGACTTGAGGCACAGAGCACAAAAGGCACCCAAGTAGGGTCTCCCACTCCCTAAAACGGGCATCATGTTCAGAAGAAAGCAACATGAGCTGAAATGTCAGAATTCTGCGACTCCCTTTGAGATGGCTGCAAACACCAGGACAGATAAACTCAGTGCTGGAAACTTGTTCTTAGTAACATTTCATCCTACACGGGTGCCAGGACTCTCTTTCCACGGGGGCTAAGCGGCAGCCACCAGCTTTTAAGAGAAAACGTTTTAAAAATTAACTTACGGGGGGCCAGGCGGTGGCGCACCGCGTTGAGCGCCTACATCACCCGGCGCAAGGACCTGGGTTCAAGCCTTCAGTTCCGACCTGCAAGGGGGAAACTTCACACGCGAGGAAGCAGTGCCACAGGTGTCTGTCTCCCTCCCTTTCTAGCTGCCCCTTCCCTCTCAATCTGTTTGTATGCAAATATAAAATAATTCAGACAGGTTTGCTCAAGCTGGAGCCTGGAACGAACCTCTACGGAAGTGGGGGCTCAGCTCGGGGCAGCGCGTAGGGAGCCGACGCCCTCCCGGCCCTCCCCAGGCTCCAGCCTCCCGGGTCGGGGAGACGCGGGGTCCCGGGAGCGAGGGCCCCCGCCCCGCACGCAGTCCCGCCTCCCCACGGAAGGCAGCCGAAGCGCGGGCTCGCTGCCCGCCGCAGCCCCGTCGGGGGGCGCCCGCAGCTCACAGGCCCCGAGCCCGGCACTCCCCCCCCCCCCGGGCTCCGCGGAGACGGCGACGCCGGCCACCTACGCCCGCGCCCCCGCCGCCTCGGAGCCCGGACGGGGGGCCCGTCTCGGGGAGACCAAACAGCCTCGTCTCCCCAGCGCCGCCGACGAGGAGGTGGGGGCAGGGACACTCCCCCTGCGGGCCGCCATCACCCCCAGAACCGGAACCAGCCCCGCCGCCAGCAGGGCGACGGCCTCCCCACCTCTCTACGGGGCGGACGGCGTGCCGGCCCCCCCAGAAGCAACAGGCGCCCCCACCCCTCCTCGGCGAGGAACGCGAACCCCCTCGTCCCTCCTGCTCTTCACCTCGGAAAGCCGGGCCGAAGCCAGGGCGAACGACAGCGCCTCACTCCGCCCCCGCCGCCATTTTATCGCCCCCTCCCAGACCTCCTCCACCCGGAGGCAGCCGGCTGGCACCGGGCAGAGGGGGCGGGCAAGGGACAGTGATTGGCAGGGAAACGCCCCGCCCCTGGGGGGGGGCCGCGCCCGGCCCTGACACCGCCTACTCACGCCCAATGGCCCCGCCCCCTCTCGTCTCATCGACTCGCTCGGCTCTCGACTCTTTCCCTGCCGGTGAAGGATCCAGGCCGAGCTAGGCGAGCAACGAACTCATCTGATGCAACCTAACTCGACCCGCGTGTCCGCGTGACAGCTCCCTGCAGGCGGCGGCGACCGAGGAGGGGGCGCGGGTGCCGGGCGGAGTGCGAGACATAGTGTCGGCGGAGCCATGGGGGACGCCCCGAGCCCTGAAGAGAAGCTGCATCTTATCACCCGGAACCTACAGGTCGTGCCTCGGCTAGCCTCGGGGTTGGACATGGAGACTGGGGATCCGAGGTCGACAGATGCTGAGCCGGGTCCTGATCGTGTAGGGTCGGGGCCTCGGTGCACAAGCGGCTCTGGGAGCGGGTACCTGGCCCCCATAGGGCTCACAGTGGGCTCGCCTCGCGTGCGCGGCTCCCCGGGGTTGCACCCGACTTTAGATCCGGGGCGTCCACACCTTCCGGCCTACTGGGCTTCAGGCGCGGTGCTCGGCTCTGGGGTGCGTGAGGAACCCGCGCTCTGGCTGGGTTCAAACGTTCAAAGGAGAGCCCATAGCCCAGCTGTTACACGGGGACTGGGAGGGATCCCTCGTGCAGCTTTGAGGGGAGAGGGCAGCGGGAGTGTCGGGGAAGGCTGAGAAAGCGACCTTTGAACTGCGCCCTGGCGGAAGTGGAAGAGCGCTTCAGTCCCCTTCAGAGCGGCGGGGCGGGAATCACCCCGGGGGAGGGGGCGATGGGGGGAGCGCGGTAGGCGGTCGAGACCAGACGGGAGAAGAAGCACTGTGGCTGGGAGAGAAGGCTGCTAGTGCAGGTCAGGAACTTAGTAAATGCTGACAATGCTCAGTCCCTTCCTTGCCTCCTCCAGGCTTCTGCCTAGTAGTGTTACAATGTCCCGGCAAGCCTTTTTGGATCACTTGACTTAAATAGCAAACCCTCTGCCTCCAGAACTGTCTTATCCCTTGCTCTATCATTCAGTTGTTATTTCTGCACATAGACTTTATCATCATGTGAGGTGCTGTACATTTGACTTGTTTGCTTAGGAACAGACCAGCCTTAAAAAAAAAAGTTCAACCTTTTATCCAACGTGCTACCACCGCCGAGGCTGCCACTGTCAAGAGCATGTTTTTATGTCCCAAACAGAGGCTGGGATGCTGTCGTGAGCATAGGAATTGAGCAAAGGACTCACTTAGAGCGTGTCGGGGTAAAACAATGATTTTTACTTATTTTAGATGCCATAGGAAGATCACACAATTCATACAGCACACAGCCAAACCGACAGCCCCCTCCTTACTTAATATCTGTACGCAGGCAGCAGGCACGGCTCACTAACTGGTCACCACCGGCTGTGTTGCCAGGAGGCAGTCCTTTGTTCTGCTGGTGCAACCAGCTTGGAAGCTAATTACTGAGGCTAGAGGAGCACGCTGACAGCATGCCATTCAGTAATGGTAGAATGTGCTTGCTTTACCTGGTTTCTGAGTTTCTATTTATACTTAGCTTGCCTCTGGTTTCAGAGTTACATCTCCTTTGGCCATGTACCGGTTGATGTCTTACCTAATGCACACCTATGTCTCTGTCTTATCACTCTATGCAGTTGCACTAAAGTTACACTTGTTTTATGTTAGCGAGCAAAAATCAAACCACCATCCACTGCAAGGAAGCAAAGATGTTTATTCACGAATTCGAATCTGGGCCGAGTGGTGACTGTCAGCAGTCCACCAGCTCGACCCCGAACAAGGCTCAAACCACACAATTTATAGGATTTCTGAATACACTCAGGGAGGGGGAATGCATCACCTTATCAATCTATATCCAATAATATGCTATAGAAAACGCGGAATCCAATCATTTCAAACCTAGCAAAAAGTGGGATCCACTCAAAGCAAAGCGCAGGCTAATTTTAAACATTGCAAAACCACACAACCAATAAAACCTGGCCAGGGTAGGGTCACCACATCTTCCCGCCATCAGCTGCAACCTTCTGGTAAACAGTTTTCTTGTGCAAAGGTCCTGATAAGCCTTGCCTGTATGCGGGGTCTTGGTAAACAATTAGTGGCTTACTGATTAGGTCCTGTTTTTCAAGGGGAAAGGGTAAGGAATTTTCCATCTTACATTTTACAAGTTCATGTTCACTGCATTTAGGTACTCACTACATTAGGGTTACATGATCATTACAGATACAGAAAAGTTTGTATGAGCAGTCCTTGGGGCACTGCCCTTCCTTACTTCCAGATCCCCCAGACAGCACTTGTTTGGAAGTGCCAAACAAGAAGTGCCTTTTGGAATGCTTTTACTTGGAATTCCACACTAATAAGCTAATGGTTTAATATGTACACACATTAATACATCAAAATCATATATTACAAAGTATGCTGGGAGAGAAAGCAGTCCTTAAGGGTCACATGACTTTCAGATAGGTCCCTCAGATGGGGTATGAAATTGGCAATCACAAGCAGCATGTTCTTTCATCAGTGCAAGAGAGCCAAAGTTCTAGATCTTCTCTCAATCTGTATAAAGTATTCACTAACAGGCATCCCTAGTCACCAGTGGGCTCCTCTGCTGTTTATCTCTGATAAGGCTTTTTCTCCAGGTGTGCCCATTATGGGTCCCATTGATAATCCTCTTCTCACCTCCTCTGTATGGTATTATACAGCCAGCTCTTAAAAAAAATGACTCACAGTCCACAAAATGGAATTTCTCGTGTCAAGAGTATTATGCTCCAGTCAACTACACAAATTGGTCTTAACCATAAATTCTTACATGCTTCCCCTCAGCCAGACCTTTCGTTTCCTAAGCACTGTCCATAAAATAATGTTGGCTATGAACAAAGCTGGTGGTGTTGACTCACTTGGGTTTTACTCAGTGCTGGGAATCACTTGGGTTTTACTCAGTGCTCTGATCTGCAAAGCATATATCCTGCCTGCTGAGTTACAGTGACTTCACTTAGCTTTTATTTATTTATTTATTTATTTAATTAAAATAATCTTTATTTATTTACTTATTGGCTAAAGACAGTCAGAAATTGAGAGGGGGGAGAGCGACAGACACCTGCAGCCCTGCTTCACCACTCGTAAAACTTTCCCATTGCAGGTGGGTACCGGGGGCTCGAATCCGGGTCCTTGTACACTGTAACGTGTGCACTCAACCAGGTGCCTGTGCCACCACCCGGCCCCAGTTCACTTAGCTTTTAATGGATAAATCATAGATCTTCCCTAGAGTGGTGAGAGCTCTCCAAGTGTCCAAATAGGAACTTGGAAGATGCAAGGCCAGCCTTCAATCCAGGATTATAGGATTTTACTTATTTTTAATATTAGTTAATTATTTTTAGATAGAGACAGAGTGATTCCCTCATTAATGAATAATGAAGTTTTATAAAAATTATTTTTTATTATGTTTTATTTATTGGATACAGACAGTCAGAAGTAGAGAGAGGAGGGGGAGTTAAAGAGGGAGAGAGAGAGGCACCTGCAGCCCTGCTCCACCACTTGCAAAGCTTTTCCCCTGCAGGTGGGGACCAGGGGCTTGAACTTGGGTCTTTGTGTATTGTAACATGTGTGCTCAACCAGGTGTGCCACCACCTGGCCCCCCAAAATTATTTTTAAAAGACCTCTCTGGCTTCCTTTAGAACATAGATTAGAGAGGGCAAGAATAGATATGATAGCCTGGGGGTTAGCACAGTAGATAAGACATCAGGCTCTTGGATATGAGGTCCTGAGTTCAATCCCTAGTATCATATGTATCATAGTGATGCTCTGGTTCTCTCTCTCTTTCTCTCTCCTACTTTCTCTCAAATCTAGAAAGAAAGGAAAAAAAGAGATATGGTTGGGCTATTCCAGTTATCCTGGTAAGAGCTGTGATTTGAGCTGTGGTGGTATAAAGGTGAAGAAAAGTAGGAGGATTTAAAAGCTGTTTATGAGTAACATTCCACTGGATGAGTGATAGTGTTGCTACAGACCCAAAGCCGCGTTCGCAGCCCCCTGGAGAAAGTATTCACAGAGGGGGCCACCCAGTTAAGCACACATAGCACCTTCATGAGCGATGAAGCAGGTCTGCTTCTTCTTCTCTCTCTCTCTCTCTCTATTTTTCCACCTCCGCTTTCAATTTCTCTCTGTCCTATCAAGGAAAAAATAGAAGGGGGGGAAAAAAAGGAGAAAGTGGTTGCCAGGAGTAGTGGGTTCATAGTGTAGGCATGGAGCCCCAACAATAACCCTGGTTGCAAAAAAAAAAAAGTATTTGCAAGAGAACTTTATGAAGCTGGACAAGGAAAAGAAGGAAAAAAAAATTCACAGAGGGGGGCCAGGTGGTGATGCAACCAGGTAAGCATACATATCTTCATAAGCGATGAAGCAGGTCTGCTTCTGTCTCTCTTTCTCTCTCTCTCTCTATTTTCCCATCTCCGTTTTCAATTTCTCTTTGTCCTGTCAAGGAAAAAATAGAAGTGGGGGGGAGGAGAAAGTGGCTGCCAGGAGCAGTGGGTTCATACTGCAGGCATGGAGCCCCAACAGTTATCCTGGTTGCAAAAAAAAAAAAAAAAGTATTCGCAAGAGAACTTTATGAAGCTGGACAAGGAAAAGGGACTACAGGGAGCCATTCTGTATGAGAGGACAGAGTTGCTCTCCTAAGAAAAGAAGGTTCTGGTTTTACAGTGAAGAGTGCATTCATGGGGTGGGGTACACACCATGAATGATTGGTACACAGAGCAAAAATCAGCAAAAAAAAAAGTCTCAATTGTAGCCCAGGTACCTGTATGAGAAAGATAGGTGGAGTGAGAGAAAGAACCAGATATCACTCTGGTATATGTGCTACCAGGGATTGAACTTGGGACCTCATGCTTGAGAATTCAGTGCTTTATCCACTGTGCCACCTCCTGGACCACTTTTTCACTTTTTTAAAAATAAAAGATAGAGACAGACATTGAGAGGAAAGGGGGAGATAAAGAGGAAGAGAGAAAGAGATACCTGCAGCACTGCTTCACTCCTGCTGAAGCTTTTCCCACCAGGTGGGGGGTTGGGGCTTGAACTCAGGTCCTTGTGCATTCTAATATGTGTACACAACCAGGTCCCTTATGTTGACTCCTGTCTGTCTCTCTCTGGATGCAAAAGTGGCCTGGGGGTGGAGGGTAGCTAGCATAATGGTTATGCAAAGAGTCTCTCATGTCTGAGGCTCCAAAGTCCCAGGTTCAATTCCCCGCACCACCATAAGCCAGAGCTGAGCATTGCTCTGGTTAAAAAAAAAAAAGAAAGAAAGAAAAAGTGGCCTGGGAGTGGTAAAGTTGTACTTGTGCAAGGCCTCAGCTCCATACACAAATGAAAAAGTCATTGGGGTTCAAGAGATGGCACATGGGGCCAGGTGGTGGCACACCCTGTTAAATGCACACATTAAAATGTGCAAAGATCTGCCCCCCACTTGCAGGGGGGAAGTTTCACAAGCGGTGAAGTAGGTCTGTAGATGTGTCTGTCTCCTTCACTCTAAGTTTCTCTATCCTACCAAGTAAAATAAAGTCAAAAAAGTCAAAGAGATGGCACAGTGGCTAGAGCTGTACTCTCAAGTGTGAGGTCCTGAGTTCAACCCGCGGCACCTCATATACCAGAATGATGCTTTGGTTGTCTCATTAACAAATACATCTTTTTAAAGCCACACATACATTTCTATGCTTTTGTAATTGATTATAAAAATAAAAGCCTAAAGCTATTAAGATTATTAATAATCATGAGTACACTCTCCTTTATACATGTGCAGAAAAGGTTTGTGTGTAGAGGCTAGGGCTAGACAGTCATTATTATTATTTATTTATTTTTTTTTACCAGAGTATTGCTCAGCTCTGGCTTATGGTGGTGTAGGGATTGAACCTAGGACTTTGGAGCCTTAGGCAGGAGAGCCTCTTTATATAACCATTATGCTATTTCCCCCTACTGCCCCCCAACAGTCATTATTTTAGTTCAAGAACACATCCTGCATTTCATTTACCTGCACATATGCTGGTAAATTAGTGAAACAAGGAATTAAAGTGGCTAAGACACTCAGATGGCTATTCTAAAATATACATTCTTTTCGTTCTCTGTGTTTGTTTCAGGACCATTTACTGAACTAGGGATGAAACTGTAAATGGAAAATTTGGTTGGGGAGTAAGATACGAACACAAAAGCATGAGTTTAATTTTGAGCACACCAAGTTTAAATTAGCTGCATTGATGTTGCATGGTTCTATATATAGGTGTAGTTATTAGCTCATAAGTACTGATTGAAACAAAAGAGTAAGGAAAAAAGAGGTAAGACCCTAAGGATTGTTTATAGTTAACGATTAAGCTGAGGAAGAATAGCTGCAAAGCAATCTGAGCCTGAGTAGGATGGAAACTAAGAGTGTAAAACAGGACCAGGAGCTGGGCTGTAGCGCAGCGGGTTAAGCACACTTGGTGCAAAGCGCAAGGGCCTGCGTAAGGATCCCTGTTGGAGCCCCCAGCTTCCCACCTGCAGGCAGGTTGCTTTGCAAGCGGTGAAGCAGGTCTGCAGGTTTCTGTCTTTCTTCCTTTTTGTCCTCCCCTCCTCTCTCCATTTCTCTGTCCTATCCAACAGCAACAGCTATGACAACAATGACAACTTCAACAAGGGCAAAAAAAATGGGAAAAATGGCCTCCAAGAGCAGTGAATTTGTATTGTAGGCACTGAGCCCCAGCGATAGCCCTGAAGGCAAAACAAACAAACAACCAGGACCAATAAAGAAGAGTACTTTAGAACTAAAGATGCTTACTGAATTTAGCTATGCGTAGGTCATCTGTGATATTACTCAGAGCACTTTATTTATTATTATTATTATTATTTTTAACCAAAGCACTGTTCAGCTCTGGCTTATGTTGGTTGGGGATTGAACCTGGGATTTTGGAGCCTCAGGCATGAGAGACTCTTTGCATACCATTATGCTATCTACCCTCTGCCCTACTCAGAGCACTTTAAGTGGCATAATAATCTATGGAATTGAAAATGAAATAGGAGATAAGGAATGGGGACAAAAAAAAATCAGGAGATTTCAAGAATTGGCTGTGGAAAGAGGCGGGGCATGAAGTAGAAGTAAAGATTCCTTGAAGGGATGGTAGGGAGGTAGCATAATTGTTATGCAAAAGCCTTTTATGTTTGAGGTTCTGAGGCCCCAAGTTTAATCCCCAGCATCACCACATGCCAGAGCTGAGCAGTGCTATGGTCTCTCTGTGTATCATTCTCATTTAAAAAAAAAAAAATGTCTTGAGGGATATTTCCTGTTGCCTTTACTGTAGTGTCAATTAGAATGGTACTAGCAACAGTACCAATGTAGTTTGGTTCTCACTCAGCATTAAGAACATGGCTGGGGGGTCGGGCGGTGGCGCAGTGCGTTAAGCGCATGTGGCGCAAAGTGCAGGGACCGGCGTAAGGATCCGTGTTCGAGCCCCCGGCTCCCCACCTGCAGGGGAGTCGCTTCACAGGCGGTGAACCAGGTCTGCAGGTGTCTGTCTTTCCCCTTCTCTGTCTTCCCCTCCTCTCTCCATTTCTCTCTGCCCTATCCAACAACGAATTGCGTCAACAAGGGCAATAATAATAACCACAACGAAACTACAACAAGGGCAACAAAAGGGGGGAAAATGGCCTCCAGGAGCGGTGGATTCATGGTGCAGGCACCGAGCCCAGCAATAACCCTGGAGGAGGAAAAAAAAAAAGAACATGGCTGGACCTCCCAATGACATATGCCTTTGCTTTCCTTGTCATAGGGTAAAGGATGGACAAAATGGGGCATTAAATCAGCTCTTTTGCTTCTATAACAGGAGGTTCTGGGGGAAGAAAAGCTGAAGGAGATACTGAAGGAACGAGAGCTTAAGATCTACTGGGGCACGGCAACCACAGGCAAACCTCACGTGGCTTACTTTGTGCCTATGTCAAAGATTGCAGACTTCCTGAAAGCAGGATGTGAGGTAAGACCTCATGTCATTGGGAGTCAGGCAGTAGAGCAGCGGGTTAAGCACACATGGTGTGAAGCGCAAGGACCTGTGTAAGGATCCCGGTTCGAGCCCCTGGCTCCCCACCTGCAGGGGAGTCGCTTCACTGGCGGTGAAGCAAGTCTGCAGGTGTCTGTCTTTCTCTCCCCATCTTTGTCATTTCCCTCCTCTTTCCATTTCTGTCTGTCCTATCCAACAACGACAACAATAACAACAATAATAGTAACTACACCAATAAAACAAGGGCAACAAAAGGGAATAAATAAATAAATATTAAAAAAAAAAAAAGACCCCATGTCATATACCATATACCATTGCTTTAGGGAATGACCGAGAGAGGCTTCACAAAGGAGAAACCGGGAGGGGAGTTTGAAAGTACTTGGATGCATTCACATTTTGGTTAATTGTCTTGTGTCCAGGTAATTATTCTGTTTGCGGACCTTCATGCATACCTGGATAATATGAAGGCTCCGTGGGAACTTCTAGAACTCCGAACCAGCTACTATGAGAATGTGATCAAGGCAATGTTAGAGAGCATTGGCGTGCCCTTGGAGAAACTCAGATTTGTCAAAGGCACTGACTACCAGCTCAGCAAGTAAGTGCTTCATCATCCACCCTCCTTGTAGTTCTCTGTCTCTTCAGGGTAATTACAGGTCTGTAGCGTGTTAGCACTCTTTACATGTGGTCTAATTAGAAGCTGTTTGGCCCTACCTGTTAAAAACCATTAAAAAATGCATATACACTTTGTCCTTTGTCATTCACCTATCAAAAAACTGTGTTGACTAGTTAATATTTGCCAGAGACAGAGCCACGAAGTCCTTGGCCTTGAAGAGTTTAGGCATATGGCAGATTGATGAACAAGTCAGTTTCTTTTCTTTTTTTTTTTTTAATCAGAGCACTGCTCAACTCTGTCTTATGACTGTGTGGGGGATTGAACCTGGGACTTGAGAGCCTCAGGCATGAAAGTCTCTTTGCATAACCATTATGCTATATCCCCAACCCTGTGAGTTTCTCTTAAAATCAGTTTTGCTTGAAATCAAAAGATTGAATGGGGCACCAGAAGTCCCAGGTTCAATCCTTAGCACCACCATAGGACAGAGCTGAGCAGTGCCATGCTCTGGTGTAGAAAACAAAAAACAATGGGCTTTTCCCATTCCCACATTACCCTTCAAGAAAAGTGAGCTGGGGGATGGAGATATTGTTGGCAACCCGCCTGGTCTTTAGAGATGTTTATCGAGTTTCAGACCTACAGAAACTGGAGGGTGCACATACCAAGAACTGAATCAAGATAGAAATCACATATGAGTGGGGGTAGATGGCATAATGGTTATGCAAACAGACTCTCATGCCTGAGGCTCCAAAATCACAGGTTCAATCTTCTAGCTCTTCTAGAAGAAAACAAAGAAACAAAAAAGAATTTGACCCCAAAAGAAATCACATATGAGTGTAATATCTCTGATATTACCAAAAAGCTAATGAATTCTAAAATGCCACAGGGAAGATAGTATAATGGTTATGCAAAAAAGACTCATACCTGAGGCTCCAAGATCTCTGCACCAGCATAAGTCAGAGTTGAGTAATACTCTGGTAAAATAGGGCCGGAAAATCTAAAATGCCAAAGAATTGCATCTATTTAAAAGGGAGGAAATTACAAAACAGACAGAAATTAGATATGAATAGAAGTAAGTGGGAGTGGGGTCGGGCGGTAGTGCAGCGGGTTAAGCTCACATGGTGCAAAGCGCAAGAACCAGCATAAGGATCCCGGTTCAAGCCTCAGCTCCCCACCTGCAGGGGGTTTGCTTCACAGGCAGTGAAGCAGGTCTGCAGGTGTTTATCTTTTCTCTCCCCCTCTCTGTCTTCCCCTCCTCTCTCCATTTCTCTCTGTCCTATCCAACAATGAATGACATCAACAACAACAATAATAACCACAAGGCTACAACAACAAGGGCAACAAAAGGGAAAAAAATGGCCTCCAGGAGCAGTGGATTCATGGTGCAGGCACTGAGCCCCAGCAATAACCCTGGAGGCAAAAAAAAAAAAAAAAGTAAGTGGAGCTGAGCAGTGGTGAACCCAGTTGTGTACACACTACTAAGTGCAAGGACCCAAGTCCAAGCCCCTGATCCCCACGTGCAGGGGAAGCTTCATGAGTGGTGAAGCAGTGCTACAGGTGTCTATCTCCCTCTCTACCACCCTGCCCCCACTTTATCCAAATAAAAGGGAGATAAAATGGTCACCAGGAGTGGTGGATTCATTGTACAGTCACCAAGCCCCAGAGATAACCCTGGTAGGAAAAGAGAGAGAAGTTTTAGAAGTGATGTGGGGCCAGGTTAAGCACACATGATACAGAACCCAGGGGCCGGGCTGCAAGCCCCTGTGGTGAAGCAGGGATTCCGGTGTCTCTCCCTCCCCTCTCAGTTTCTGTATCTAATAATACATCAAAATGTACTTTAAAAAAGAAATGCTAATGTTGTAAAAGTCAACCATTAAAGTAATTTTTAAAGTGCCACAAAACAAACTTCCAATAAATGAGATTAATTCCTCATAGGAGTTGAACACGGTTGAAGAAAGAGAGATTTGCAGGATAGTAGTACTAAGAAATCAGTGTAGGATGTAGCCCACAGAGTTGGAGGGAGAAAAGAAAAAAAGCTTAACAGAGTTGTTGAGATGTAAGTTTTTTCTATTTATTTTTATTTATTTTTACAAGATTACTGCTCAGCTCTGGCTTATGATGAGGCGGGGGATTAAACCTGGAACTTTGGATCTTCAGGCATGAGAGTTTCTTCACATAACCATTATGCTAGCTACCTCCCACCCTGCATTTTTTTGTTTCTAGTTGCCTGGCAAACTAGGTACTCTGAGTAGCCTTCCTACTGGAAACAAATAAATGCTGGATATGTCTCTCTCTCCCTGCCGACCCTCCAACAGAATGAGATACAGGCTAAGACTGAGAGAGGGAAAAGCACCAAAGCTTCCCCTGGGCCCTTTTCCATAAACCAAGTACCCTATTTTTTTTTGGTTTTTGTTTGTTTAAGTTCTTTTTTTTTTTTTATCTTTATTTATTTATTGGATAGAGACAGTCAGAAATCGAGAGGAAGGGGGAGACAGAAGGAGCACATTGCAATATATGCGCTCAACCAGGTGCACCACCCCTTAGCCTCCCCTGTTATATATATATATGTGTGTGTGTGTGTGTGTATGTATGTATATATCCTTGACATATATTTAAGTTTAAAAGGGCATAGAAGATAAATCAAGATATCCTGGTGTTTACTGAGAAGGTATTTTCTCAGAAGAAGAAAATAATAGGAAAATATCATTTTAAGAGATGGGGGAAAGAATGATTCATCAAAGCCATCTTTTAAAAATATTTCTATTTAAAGATTTATTATGTGTCAGAGAAAGGGCTTCACATGAGAAAGAGAGAAGCCAGAACACCACTCCTGCAGATCCAGTTCAGTCTGGGAACCGGAGGCCTGGGCCTAGTCTTGCAGCTGTTCCCTCTTGTTTCCTCTGCAGAGAGTACACACTAGATGTATACAGACTCTCCTCTGTGGTCACACAGCATGATGCCAAGAAGGCTGGCGCTGAGGTGGTCAAGCAGGTGGAACACCCTTTGCTGAGTGGTCTGCTATACCCTGGACTACAGGTACTTACAGGGAATCGAGTTGCCTGGTGGCCTTTTTGTCTATAAGTACTGGTCAGAAACCTCTCTCTCGGCACCAATGAACCTCTTCATGCTTTAGACTTTCCTGTCTGTTTCCTCCTCACCTACTTCCTGGAATGTCTTTGACTGTGTGTGTGTGTGTGTGTGTGTGTGTGTGTGTTGGATAGAGACAGAGAAATTGAGATGGGAGGAGGAGGTAGAAAGGGAAAGAGAAGGGACTGGGTGGTGGCACACTTTGTTGAGCTCACATATTACAGTGCACAAGGACACAGATTTGAGCCCCCGGTCCCCACCTGCAGGGGGAAAGCTTTGCGAGTGGTGAAGCAGTGCTGCAAGTGTCTCTCTCTCTCTTTCTCTCTCTATTTTCCCCTCCCCTCTAGATTTCTTTTTTTTAAGACTATTTATTTATTCCCTTTTTGTTGCTCTTGTTTAATTGTTGTAGTTATTGTTATTATTGATGTCATTGTTGTTGGATAGGACAGAGAGAAATGGAGACAGGAGGGGAGGACAGGGAGAGAAAGATAGACACCTGCAGACCTGCTTCACCTCCTGTGAAGGGACTCCCCTGCAGGTGGGGAGCTGGGGGCTCAAACCGGGATCTTCATGCTGGTCCTTGCGCTTTGTGCCACATGCACTTAACCGGCTCTGCTATCGCCCGACTCCCACTCCCACCTACATTTATTGATGGAGAGATAAAGAACCAGAGCATCATTTGACATAATGGGATGCCAGAATCTAATTAATAGAAAAACAGAGGTAGGAGAAGACAGAGAGGGGGAGAGAAAGATAGACACCTGCAGACCTGCTTCAACGCTTGTGAAGCGACTCACCTGAAGGTGGGGAACCAGGGGCTGGAACTGGTATTATTATGCCAGTTCTTGCGCTTTGCGCCACCTACGCTTAACCCACTGCACCACCGCCGACTACCTCCTCTAGGTTTCTAACTATCTCTATCCAACAAATAAAGATAATTGAAAAAAAAATTTTTTTTTTTTTAAGAAAGGGAAAAGAGACAGAGACACCTGCAGCCATACTTCACCACTCGTGAAGCTTTCCCCTTGCAGGTGGGGACCAGGGACTTAACCCTGGGTCCTTCCTTGTGTACCATAATGTGTGTACTTAACCAGGTGTGCCACCACTTTGCCCCTCAATTTCTTTTATCGTAAATTCCACCTGTCTTATTTGTTCTGTGAGACACTGTACTTCTCCTACCTCTGTTTTTCTATTAATTTCATCTTTGAATTGAAGAAAATGCATTTCAAAGTGATGTTTGAAAGTCAGTTTGAGGAATAATCCTGTTTTCTAACAAATAAAACATTCAGTTTTGTGAGTGTATGTTTGATGAGCAAGGAAGAAGATGGAGAAATGCAAACCAGTCTCTTAATAGTGATTACCTAGAAAAGAAAAGATGAGGGGGCCAGGCGGTAGTGCAACTAGTTTATATTATTAAATATAATATGGTATCCTGGGTACCATGCGCACATATTATGGTGCGCATGGTACCCAGGATCAAGCCCCTGATCCCTACCTGCAGGGGGAAAACTTCATGAGTGGTAAAGTAGGGCTGCAGGTATCTGTCTCTTTCCATCTCTATTTCCCCCTCCCTTCTCAATTTCTCTCTATCTAATAATAAATAAATAAATTTTTAAAAAAAGAGAAGGAAAGACGAAACTGTAGATAGACTTAACTTTTCCTTTGTAAATTTCTGCATTTGATATAATATACATATATATAGTATTTTCTTTATTGCATAGAGACAGCCAGAAATCAAGTGGGGAGATGGAGAGGGGTGTAGCAAGAATAGTGGATATACAAAGAGATTGTCATGCCTGAGGCTCCAAAACCCCAAGTTCAATCCCCTGCACCACCATAAGCCAGAGCTGAGCAGTGCTCTGGTAAAAAAGGGGGGGGGGAGAAAGAGGCATCTGCAGCTCTGCTTCACCACTCGCAAAGCTTTCCCCCTGCAAGTGGGGACCCGGGGCTCAAGCCCAGCTCCTTGCACATAGTGACATGCACACTTAAGGAGGTGTGCCACCACCCAGCCCTTATCTGATAATATAATAACATTTGTTTTTTTGATGTGTTGATTTTCTTTTTTTTTGCCTCCAGGGGCTCGGTGCCTGCACTGCTCCTGTAGCCATTTTTTTTTTTCCCCTGATCTTTTGGATAGAACAAAGAGAAATTGAGAGGGGAGGGAGAGACAGAGAGGGAAAAAAAGATTGACACCTGCAGACCTGCTTCACCACTTATGAAGTGACCCCCCTGCAGGTAGGGAGCCAGGGGCTTGAACTAAGATCCTTGCACAGGTCCTTGCACTTCATATTATGTGTGCTTAACCCCCTGTGTCACCACCCAGCCAGTCCCCTTGATTTTCTTCTTTTTTTTTTTTTTTGCCTCCAGAGTTATTGCTGGGGCTCAGTGCCTGCACCATGAATCCACTGCTCCTGGAGGCCATTTTCCCCCCTTTTGTTGCCCTTGTTGTTGTAGCCTTGTTGCGGTTATTATTGTTATTGTTGATGTCATTCGTTGTTGGATAGGACAGAGAGAAATGGAAAGAGATAGGGAAGACAGAGAGGGGAGACAAATATAGACACCTGCAGACCTGCTTCACTGCCTGTGAAATGACTCCCCTGCAAGTGGGGAGCTGGGGCTCAAACCAGGATCCTTACGCTGCTCCTTGCGCTTTGCGCCACCTTCCCTTAACCCACTGTGCTACCTCCCACCCCCCCCTTTTTTTTTTTTTTTTTAGGATTTTATTTATTTATTAATGAGAAAGATAGGAGGAGAGAGAAAGAACCAGATATCATTCTGGTACATGTGCTACCGGGTATCGAACTCTGGACCTCATGCTTGAGAGTCCAAAGCTTTATCACTGCACCACCTCCCGGACCACTTGATTTTCTTATATAAATCTTTCTTCCTTTGTCTCCATTGAGAGACTACCCCAAAGGTTAAATTTGGAAACTTTTTTTGTTTTGTTTTCTTACTTATTTTTTTCCCTTTATTGGGTGAATTAATGGTTTACAATCAACAATTAAATACAGTAGTTTGTACATGTGTAACATTTCTCAGTTTTCCACATAACACTCTCACACACACACACCCCCCCCCCCCCCCGGTCCTCCTCTTCCGTCATGTTCCAGGACCTTAACACTACCCCCACCTGGAAACATTCTAGACATTAACTGTCCAATATATTAATTTCTGGTCATAGTCATATATGGATATTAAAAGTACTATTCTGGGCAGGAGTAGATAGCATAGTCGTTCTGCAAAGAGACTGTTGTACCAGAGGCTCCAAAGCCCCAGGTTCAATCCCTTGCACCACCATAAACCAGAGCTGAGCAGTGCTCTAATTAAAAAAAAAAAAACTAACATAAATAAAATGCTTTCCTTTACAAAAAAACAAAAAAGAAAAGAAATAAAAAGTGATTCTAGGGAGTCGGGCTGTAGCGCAGCGGGTTAAGTGCAGGTGGCGCAAAGCACAAGGACCAGCATAAGGATCCCGGTTCGAGCCCCGGCTCCCCACCTGCAGGGGAGTCACTTCACAGGCGGTGAAGCAGGTCTGCAGGTGTCTGTCTTTCTCTCCCCCTCTCTGTCTTCCCCTCCTCTCTCCATTTCTCTCTGTCCTATCCAACAACGACAACAACAATAATAACTACAACAATAAAAACAACAAGGGCAACAAAGGGAATAAATAAAATAAATACAAAAAAAAATTTTTTTTAATGATTCTAAAAGTAAAATTATTTTATTTTATTTTCCTCTTTTTTTATTGTTGTAGTTATTGTTGTTGTTGTCATTGTTGGGTAGGACAGAGAAAAATGTAGAGAGGAGGGGAAGACAGAGGGGGGGAGAGAAAGATAGACACCTGCAGACCTGCTTCACCACTTGTGAAGCAACTCCCCTGCAGGTAGGGAGCTGGGGGCTTAAACCAGGATCCTTATGCTGGTCCTTGCGCTTGGCGCCACGTGCGCTTAACCCACTGTGCTACTGCTTGACTCCCTAAAAGTAAAATTCTTTATTTCTTTGGTCACATTGGTTAATATTTCAAATGTTCACAAGCTACATGTGTCATTCATTATCACCTTTTTTTTTTTTTTTTTTAAGATTCATTTGTTCAGTAGACAGAGGAGAGAGCGCGATCATAACCCTGGCACAAGCAAGGCCAAGGAAACGAACTTGGGACCACATGCTGTAGTGTCTTTAACACTTAATTCATTTTACCACTTCCTGGGTTCCTGTTACAGAATGATCTGTTGAACTGTGCTATTCTGGATTTTTTTTTTCCAGCTTGCTCACCTTTCTCTCCCTCTTATTCTTCAATAAGATATTAAATTTTATTAACCCCCCCCCCACACACACACAAAGGCCTTGAGGTCTCAGGCATGGAAGTCTTTTTTGCATAGCTACTGTGCTATCTCCCCTGACCCAATGCTACCTCTTAAAAATCTCTTAGATTCATTCTTTTGTTTTTGGCTTATTGATTTTGGATAGAGACAAGCGAGAAATTAAGATGGAAGGAGGAGATAGTAAGATAGATACTTGCAGCATTGTTTCGCTGCTCATGAAGCTTCTCCCCTGCAGGTGGGGACCAAGGACTTGAACCCAGGTCCTTGTGCCGGGCTAGTGTGGGGGTGCCTCTTCCTGGGCGCGTACTCTCTGGGTTGGAGGTAACTCGACTGGAGCCAGCCTGGGCTGCTACTCACTCGGCGACGGGAGAGAGAGATGACCCAGGGACAGAGCTGATGGTGGCGAGGCGATTCAATTCTTTATTGATCAGAGAGCCAAGGCTTTTAAGAGTCGGACCCGGAAGTGGTAAATCGGAAACAGAAATGGCTTGACATGGTTTGGAAAGGGGCGGAGAAAGGCAAAAGGGGCTGGGAAGGTGGGAACTTCCTTAGCAACTGTTGTGAAGGTTTTAACTGGTAGGATTAATAATACCCTGCGGGCAAGGAGGGTCTTGAGGGTAGAAAGAAGATAGATCAAAGGAATGGAATGGGTGGGGATCTTTCATGCAAAACAATGACTATGTAGATAGGCCATCGTATCAAGAAAGCAGGGGAAGCTGGCTTAATGTTTTAAGGAATGCCAGGCTCCTGGAGGCAGAAAAATGCAGGGTGCTTTGTGAGGCTCCTCACAATTTCCCAGCATCTCCCCCTTTCTTTTTATGTAATGGCCATAGTATCAGGAATGCGGGGTGCTTTGTGAGGCAGGGATAAGACGGGGCAAACCTTTGTGGTTACTGCTGTCCCTCCTTGCTCAGCCTTTTGGTAGAGAGAGAGACTGACAGGATAGACACACTCTCAGGTCAAGCCCTGCCAGGCTCTACCACACCCTCACAATTTACCATGTGTGCTACCACCTGGCTCCTTAGATTTATTCTTGCTCTGCATCTCCACTAATGGCTCAATATTATTTCTCTCCTGCATTCGCATGGAAGCCTTCTATTTATACTTTTTCTCCAACCCACAGGCCTCCACTCTATGTTCTTCCCCCTTACTGGCATGACCTTCCTATAGTGCAGGTCGAGTTTCTGTCCTTTAAAGCCTTAGACTGAAACCCTAGCATGACAGAGTCCTTACCAACTTTTCTAACGTCATCACTAACCACTTCCCTCATCCCTTGAAGTTTATGTTTTTATATACTGAATCACTCATAATTTCTCTACACACTTCTTCACACCTCTGTGCCTTCTCACACTCTGTTTCCTCTGCATGGTTAAAAAAAAAACACAAAAGGGGCTGGGTTGTGTGTGCACCTGGTTAAGTACATGTATTACAGCGTGCAAGGACCCAGGTTCAAGCCCCCGGTCCCCACCTGCAGAGGAAAAGCTTTGCGAGTGGTGAAGCAGTGCTGCAGGTGTCTCTCTGCAGCTATCTCTTTCTCCCTATCACCGCCTTCCCTCTTGATTTCTGGCTGTCTCTATCCAGTAAATAAAGATTTTTAAAAAATTAAAAAAAAAAAAAAGAAAAAACATCCTATATACTCTTCTAAACCAAGCTCAACCCATACTATGGTTCTAGGAAGTCTTCACTGCCACCTATCTGACCTGCTAGAGACAATTGGTGCTTTGTGATAGCATGGCTCCTTAAATGGACAGCTAGCTTAGTTCTTAGCATATCATATTGAAATTATCTGCTCATGTGTCTCTTTCTCCTCAGCTGGGCCATTGGATTCTTTTGGTACACTTCTCTTTATTCACAGGACTGGTACTAGGCCTAGCTTGTAGTAATTGACAGTAACTAGCTCAATCTTGTCTTAATTTATTTACTTTTTGGTGGGGTAACACCTTTTTATTTGTTTCATATGAGAGAGAGAGAGACCAGAGTGCCTTTCCAGTATACATGGCACAGGGGCAAAATGGGAGCCTCAGGCATGTATGTCCTGCTCTCTGCCAGCTGTGCTATTTGCTCAGCAGCCTCACAGCACTTCTTTATTCCACTCAGATATTTCTCAAAGGCTGCCTTGTATAACGGGTTGACATGGCTATCGTTTTTCTTCCCTTCCTCTCCCACTGTACTGTGGGCTTGCTGAGGCTAGATTGTTCTTTTTCGTGCATGCCAGCCCTGTGGCATAGTGTTCACTGTGCACTCAGCAAATGTTTATGCAGCTCCTGCAGTCAACAAGGAGGCTGAATGGTACTGCTCGGCTTCCTGACTTCATGTTCTGAAAAATCTAGTGGTTTCAGGGCCAGGCAGTGGTGCACCCGGTTGAGTGTACATGTTACAGTGCACAAGGACCTGGGTTCAAGGCCCCAGCCCCCACCTACAGGGGGAAATCAAGTGGTGAAGTAGTACTTGCAGATGTCTCTCTCTCTCTCTCTTCCTCTCTATCTCCCCCACCCCTCTCCATTTCTGCCTATTGCTATCCAATAAGTAAATAAAGATAATAAAAAAATCTAGTGGTTTCCAAAAGTGTCTGACCTGTCAGACCATATAAAAGAAATACAGTAGAGTTTATGCTATATTTTTTTCCACAGGCCTTGGATGAAGAGTATTTGAAGGTAGATGCTCAATTTGGAGGTGTTGATCAGAGAAAGATTTTCACTTTTGCAGAAAAGGTTAGTGTCTTCTTTCCTGCCTTTCTTTTTTCTCTTTTTTTTCTTTTTTTTTTCCTCATAAGTATGCATTAAAGTTTAATGAGGGGCCAGGTGGTGGCGCAGTAGGTTAAACACACATGGTGCGAAGTGTAAGGACCAGCTTAAGGATCTGGGTTTGAACCCCCAACTCCCCATCTGCTTCACAATTGGTGAAGCAGGTCTGCAGGTATCTATCTTTCTCTCCCCCTCTCTGTCTTCCCCTCCTCTCTTGATTTCTCTTTGTCCTATCCAACAACAACAGCAATAACAATAATAACAGTAAGCAACAAGGGCAACAAAAGGCAAAAAAAAAAAAAAATAGCCTCCAGGAGCAGTGGATTCAAAGTGCAGGCACCGAGTCCTAGCGATAACACTGGAGGCAAAAAAAAAAAAAAAAAAGGTTTAATGAATGTGCCATTTTCACCAGTCATATTAACCATGTTGTATGACAGGTATTGAGACGTGAAAAATTAAGGTTGAGAGAATAAGAAAAGTTTTCCAGAGTCACAGTGAGTGGCTGAACAGGAATTAACACTCAGGACTGCTTGATCCAGAAGCCTGACCACTTGCTGCCAGTAGGAGGCTGTCTCTACACCTATTGGGCTTGTTTCTTTCCTAGTGGTTTGATATCCCAGGAAAGACTACCAGTCAGAGTACTTGGTTTGTGTTACTCTGGATCTTCAAAGCCAGTCATGTATAAGATGTTGTTTTTTTGTGCAAAATGCAAGGACCAGCATAAGGATCCAGGTTGGAGCCCCTGGCTCCCCACCTGAAGGGGAGTCGCTTCACAGGCAGTAAAGCAGGTCTGCAGGTGTCTGTCTTTCTCTCCCCCCTCTGTCTTCCCCTCCTCTCTCCATTTCTCTCTGTCTTATCCAGTGACATCAATAATAACTACAACAATAAAACAACAAGGGCAACAAAAGCGAATAAATAAATATTTAAAAACCCTAAGATGTTGTTTTTCAAGGTTTAAAGGAGAAAATTGGCACAAACCCATAACAGTTCTTTCCTGGGAAAGAGTCTGGCTCAGTTGAAACGGGGAACTGAGATGTGGTTGGTGTTTTGAAAGCTTCTTAAAACCACATGTATTGGCAAGAGTGTTGAGAAAATATTGCTAGTGGAAATGAAAGTTCCTGGAAAGTGATTGACAACCCAAGAATTTTCTACTGTTTGTTCTAATAACAAACTAATTTGTCCTAAGGGGATTGGTTTATTTTTTAAGTATACCACAGTTTCTTAATATTTTTGTCATCCCCCAGAGTCTTGTATATGTACATCTTCACCATTCCCAGGTCAACTTTTTTTATTTTTATTTGTTTTTTTAAAAGATTGTTTTTTCCTCAGCCAGAGCACGGTTCAGCTCTGGCTTATGGTGGTGCGGGGGAGTGAACCTGGGACTTTGGAGCCTCAGGTATGAGAGTCTGTTTGCATAACCATAAAAGATTTTTTTTTTAATATTCTTTTTTGTTGCCCTTGTTTTTATTGTTGTTGTAGTTATTATTGTTGTTGTCGTTGTTAGGACAGGGAAATGGAGATAGGAGGGGGAGAGAAAGATAAACACCTGCAGACCTGCTTCACCACTTGTGAAGCGACTTCCCTGCAGGTGGGGAGCCAGAGGCTCGAACTGGAATCCTCATGGCCGTCCTTGCGCTTTGCGCCACGTGCGCTTAGCCCGCTGTGCTACCGCTGGACTCCCTATTTTTAATTTTATTTATTTATTTATTGCCTCCAAGGTTATTGCTGGGGCTCACTGCCTGCACCATGAATCCACTGCTCCTGGAGGCCATTTTCCCCCCTTTTGTTGCCCTTGTTGTTGTAGCCTTGTTGTGGTTATTATTATTGTTGTTGTTGATATCGTTGGTTGTTGGAAAGGACAGAGAAAAATGGAGAGAGCAGGGAAAGACAGAGAGGGAGAGAAAGATAGACACCTGCAGACCTGCTTCACTGCCTGTGAATCGACTCCTCTGCAGGTGGGGAGCCGGGGGCTCAAACCGGGATCCTTACTCGGGTCCTTGTGCTTTGTGCCACATGAGCTTAACCTGCCCGACCCCCTATTTTTTATTTTTTTTAAATAGGAAGAAGAGACACCACAACACCAGAGCTTCCCATGGTGCCTTGCCATTCCCATGTGGTACCTGGGTTCAAATTCAGACCTAATGGTTAACAAGGCACACACCTTGGGAATGAACTTCCATTCCCAAGGAAATTGTTGTATTTATTTTAAGATAATTTTAATGTAATTTTTTTAAAGTTTTAATTAGTTCATTGGGTAGGGACAGACATTAATTGAAAGGGAAAGAGGGGAATGGAGAAAGAGAGACACACCTGCAGCACTGCTTCATCACGTGAAGCTTCCCCCATGCAGGTGGGGACTGAGGGCTTGAACCCAGGTCTTTGCACATGGTAGCATGTGCACTCAGCCTGGTGCACCTCCCCCACAGAAATGATTTTTAAAGTGCAGTGCAGAGGTTCAAAGTGTAATCCTTGGTATCATATATAATAGAGGAATACTCTTATTCTCTCTCATTAATAGACATTTATCTTTAAATATTTATTTATTTAAATTAACCCAAGACCTTGTGCTTGAGAGTCCTATGCTTTATCCACTGTGCCACCTCCTGAACTATTCTAGTGCTTTTTAAAAAATGGTATCAAAGATATGTTGTAGAGATTCTGGATGATTTTGACAGAGTTCTGTGTTTTCTAAAGACTGCCAAGCTACCTTGATTCTTTCAGGGTGTAGTGTTAGACTTTTTCTGGAACAGGTCTATTTCAGTTTTCTCTTTTCCAAATGGTCTGGGCCTTTCTGGGTTTTAAACTGAAATCTCAATAAATTTTGTAATTCATTCTCAACTGAAATTCATAAAGCCCTACCTGGTTTAATTGGACCTCAACCTTGTCTCCCCAGTACTGCTGAGCCTCTGAAATCTTTCTTCAGATGTTCAACCTACCAGAGTCTAGTCTCTCCATACATATGCATATATATATATGAGATGGTTGGCAAATCAGTAAAGAATTTTAATTTGGATTCTTGGAGGAGACATTTTTTTTTTTTTTTTTCACCAGAACACTGCTCTACTCTGGCTTATGGTGATGCGGGGGATTGTACCTGGGACTTTGTCAGTCAGACATGAGAGTCTCTTTGGATAACCATTATATTGTATACCCCTGCCCAAGACTCCCTTTTTTGTAGTACAGAACCCTTTCCTTTCCTTTTTTTTATTTTTTATTTTTTAATCTTTATTTATTGGATAGAGACAGCCAGAAATCAAGAGGGAAGGGGAACATAGAGAGGGAGAGAGACAGAGAGACACTTGCAGCCCTGCTTCACCACCACCTGTGAAGCTTTCTCCCTGCAGTGGGGACCAGAAGCTGGAACCTGGGTCCTTGTGCACTGTAACATGTGCCCTCAAGCAGGTGCGCCACTGCCCAGCTACTATAAAACTCTTTCCAAGGCAGCCCTAGAACACTGCTTTCTACTTGGTCTCTTTTTCTTAGTACCTGGTTTGAAAAGTCATCCTCAAGGAAAAAGCCAGTATGAGTGTAGAGTTAGACATTTGCTTCCTTTCTCTCAAGATTTATATCCTTATAGTGGTTGCCTAAAATGTTTATTTATTTATTTATTGTTTATTTATTTATTTTTATAACTAAGTTTTTCTTTATTTTATTCCCTTTTGTTGCCCTTGTTTTATTGTTGTAGTTATTATTGTTGTTGTTATTGATGTCGCTGTTGTTGGATAGGAGAGAAATGGAGAGAGGAGGGGAAGACAGAGAAGGGAGAGAAAGACAGACACCTGCAGACCTGCTTCACTGCCTGTGAAGCGACTCCCCTGCAGGTGGGGAGCCCGGGGCTCGAACCGGGATCCTTACACGGGTCCTTGCTTCACGCCACATGCGCTTAACCCATTTCGCTACCACCCGACTCCCCAAATGTTTATTTTATTTTATTTTATTTTAAACCAGATCACTGATCAGCTCTGACTTATGGTGGTCCAGGGGATTGAACCTATAACTTCAGAGCCTCAGGCATGACTCTAGAGTCTCTTTGCATAACCATTGTGCTATCTACTCCTACCCACTAAAATGTTTCTTTCTTTTTTCTTTTTTTAATGTTTCTTATATACTTCCAGCTTTTATTGTAGAAGTAGAAGTCAGTAGCCTCACAATGTAATACTAATAGAAAGCCAAATGGGGTTGCAGGGGACTTTCATATTATTCTCACCATTGAAAAATTATATCCTTACTAAGAAGAAAAAAAGATTGGTCAGAAAATATCAATCTCCTAATTTGCTGGCCAAGTAGATGAACCTGGGCCATTGAAAAGTAATTTATACTAACTTTTGTGTGTGTCTTTCAAACTTCTCAGTACCTCCCTGCTCTTGGCTATTCAAAACGGGTACATCTGATGAATCCTATGGTTCCAGGACTAACTGGAAGCAAAATGAGCTCTTCTGAAGAGGTAGGTTGCCAACTCTGACTTGAAATCAGAAGTCAACAAGATAGATTAAAGATGCAAAAGAACAGTGAGCTGGCTAACTTAAGATGTTCAAATATTTGAGTCATAAGGAATTTCTTGTTATTCAGTTAATTCTGGAGTATTGAAGAAAAAAAAAGTTTTTTGTTGTTGAGTGGCAATATTATGAGTAGTTCTTCACTCTGATTAATTCTGCTTTTTTCTATAATTGTTTAATGTTTGACTCTAGGGAGGTGGCTCAACAGTAGGGTCCATGCCTTACATACACAAGGCCCTGGGTGGGATCCTTGACACACGATAGACAAAAGAAGTGGGACTGTAAGAATTATACAATGGGGAGTCTGGGCAGTTGTGCATCCAGTAGAGTTACTGTGTGCAAGGACTTGAGTTCAGACCCCAGGCCTCTGCCTACAGCAAGGAAGTTTTACAAGTGCTAAAGCAGTGCTGTACCTCTTCTCTCCATCCCTCTTAACTCCATCCTTCTCTCAATCTCTCTCTGTCTTATCAAATAAATATATAAAAGATTTATAGAATGCTGTGTCAGTTTCTCTAGAATGTGATAAATAGGGGCCGGGCAGTAGAGCAGCAGGTTTAGCGCACATGGCTCGAAATGCAAGAACTGGAGCAAAGATCCTGATTTGAGCCCCCAGCTCCCCACCAGCACTTTCTCTCTCAGTTTCTCTCTGTCCTATCCAACATCAACAATAGCAGTGGCAATATTAACAGCAACAAAGGCAACAAAATGGGGAAAATGGCCTTTAGGAGTAGTGGATTTGTAGTGCAGGCACCGAGCCCTAGCTATAACCCTGAAGGCAGTAAAATAAAATTAAATAAAATATTTCAAGTTAAGTTTACTTTCATTTTCAACCACAAGAGGTCCCCTTCTATATGGCTTCTAGGAATCCAAGATTGATCTCCTTGATCGGAAGGAAGATGTGAAGAAAAAACTGAAGAAGGCCTTTTGTGAGCCAGGAAATGTGGAGAACAATGGTGTTCTGTCCTTCATCAAGCATGTCCTCTTTCCACTTAAGTCTGGTGAGACACTTTTCTTCTCAGAGGCCAAGCTAAAATAGTAGAACTAATGTTACTGGTGATTTCTTTGTAAGTCTTCCTCCAAAGATTACCTTCCCCAGTATTTTTATTTATTTTATTTTATTTTTTACCAGAGCACTGCTCAGCTCTGGCTTATGGTGGTGTAGGGGATTAAACCTGGGACTTTGGAGCCTCAGGCATGAGAGTCTTTTTGCATAACCATTATGCTATCTACCCCTGTCCACCCTCCCCATATTAATGTGTGATTGAAGTTGGGGTTATTTGGTTGCTTGTGTCTGTTACCGGGTCTAAGTGGGGTGTTGGGGCAAGTAAGGAAGATTGTAGTGAGAGAAGGGCCAGTACGTTGAACTGGAGGAATACAAAAGATATGTGCACTGGGTCTTCCCTTTGAGTTTAGATGCTAGCTGGATGTACAGCACTGTCACTTTCCCAATTTAAAAATACATAAATGAAATACCGTATTGGAAAGTTCAAACTATGCGATATAAACTACAAATAATCATACACTTCATGAGGCTTGCTAACTGACGTTATTCATGAGTTTGTTGGTGTGGATCCTTCTTATAGAGTTTGTGATCCTTCGAGATGAGAAGTGGGGTGGAAACAAAACCTACACAGCTTACTTGGACCTGGAAAAGGACTTTGCTGATCAGGTAATACCAGTGAACTCATTCTGATCAATCTCCAGTCTGGCCTGGCCAGGTTTCTATTTCTGTGTCACAGAGCTATGTCGTAATACTTCCCAGCTCGCTCTCTCTTTTTTTTTTTTTAAGACTTTATTTATTTATTCATGAGAAAGATAGGAGAAGAGAAAGAACCAGCCATCACTCTGGTAACATTGCTGCCGGGGATCAAACTCAGGACATCATGGTTGAGAATCCAGTGCTTTATCCACTGTGCCCCCTCTTGGACCACTCAACTTTATATATATTTTTATTTATTTATTTTCCCTTTTGTTGCCCTAGTTGTTTTATTGTTGTACTTGTTATTGATGTCGTCGTTGTTGGATGGGACAGAGAGAAATGGAGAGAGGAGGGGAGGGGAAGACGGAGGGGGAGAAAAAGATAGACACCTGCAGACCTACTTCACCTCTTATGAAACGACTCCCCTGCAGGTGGGGAGCTGGGGGCTTGAACTGGGATCCTTATGCTGGTCCTTGTGCTTAACCCGCTGTGCTACCGCCCAACTCCCAGCTCCATATATCTTATTAAAGACTTGGGTGAGGATTCAAGTGGCTCACAGATTATTTGGGCAAGTGATACAAAGGTAACATAGTGACATTTTAATCACTTTCACTCTCCAAAGGACTTAATCTGAAATGAAGGGCCATGCCCAGCAAATGAAACATTTTATATCAGATACAAAATTAAGGTTTATATTTTTTAAATTATTTATTAAATACTTGTTAATGAGAGAGAGAGAGAGCCAGTACATCACTTTAAAACATGGGATTCTGGGAGTTGAACTCAGGACCTCGTGCTTGAAAATCCTAGACTATCTACTCACCACCTCCTGGACCCCAAAGTTAAGGTTTAAGGAAGAGTCAGGTGGTGGCTCACTCAGTAGAGTGAACATGATACCTTGTGCCAGGACCCAGGTTCAAGTCCCCAGTCCCCACTTACAGGGGAGAAGCTCAAAAGCAGTGAAGCAATGCTGCAGATGTCTTATTTCTCTCCTCCTTTCCCCTTCCCTCTTGATTTCTCTGTTTCCATCAAATAATTAAAAATAAATAAAAAGAGACACGCTGTACAAGGACAGATTAGAGAATACTATTTTTAAAAGATTTTATTTATTTATGAGAAAGATAGGAGGAGAAAGAACCAGACATCACTCTGGCACATGTGCTTCCGGCGATTGAACTCGGGACCTCATGCTCGAGAATCCAAACCTTAAATCACTACGCCACCTCCCAGACCACTCAACAGACATTTTAACCAAAGATTTACAAGGTGCCTATGTGTTAGGCACCATGCCACAGGCTGTCATTGCAAAAGAATTAAATCCTCATGAAGCTCAGAGCTCAGTAGGAGAGGTAGGCATATAGGTAAACAAATACTATATGTTGTGATACTGTCTGATGGCCCAGAAATAAAACAGGGAATTATTGCTATGAATATTCAGAATTCATGAGGAAATCTGGGTGTGTAAGTTGTGCAAAGACCTGGTGAGGAGAGACTGCCTGGTATATAAAGGGGGGGGGGGTTGATCTCACTGGAACTTAAAAGGGGAAGGGGGATATTGTGGGAGAGGGGGCAGGTCCAGGTCATGAAGGGAAGCTTTACTAATAGTATATACTAGGGATGAAATGGGATTTTGATTCGCTGTGAATCAGGGCAGTGTCCGTAGTGTAGAAGGACTGTCAAAATGTTGAGCAAGGCCAGCAGGTAATCCTCACACTTTATTTTGTGTGAGGACCCAGGTTGGAGGCACACCATCCCCATACCACATGGGGGCAGCATGCATGGCAGGTACAATGGTGTCTCTCCTTTTCTGTCTCTTTCCATCTGTCTCAAAGGGGGCAGAGCTAGGGGGCTGGAAGCAGGAGTCCACTGGGAGCAGTGAAATAGCATGAAGTCTGGCAATTCAAAGGAAGAAAAAACATGAGGTCCCAAGTTTGATCCAGAGTAATGTTCTGGTTCTGCCTCTATCATTAATAAGTCTTGGGGTGGGGGAGATAGCATAATGGTTATGCAAAGAGACTCTTATACTCTTATACCTGAGGCGCCAAAGTCCCAGGTTCAGTCCCCCGCACCACCATAAGCCAAAGCTCTGAACAGTGAAATCTTTTTTTTTTTCTGCCTACAGGGTTATCACTGGGGCATGGTACGAGCATTATGATTCCACAGCCATTTTTTTTTTCCCATTTTATTGGATAGGACAGAGAGAAATTGAGAGAGGAGGAGATAGAGAAGAAAAGAGAATGCCACTTGCGAAGCTTCCCCCCTGCAAGTGGGGATCCTTTTGTGGGTCCTGCCTGACCCCCAAAAGTAAATCTTTAAAATTAAATATAAATTTGGGGTCTAGGCGGTAGTGCAGCAGGTTAAGCACACATGGCACAAAGTGCAAGGGCCAGCTTAAGGATCCTGACTGGAGTCCCCAGCTCCCCACCTGCAGAGAGTTGCTTTGAAAGCAGTGAAGCAAGTCTGCAGGTGTCTGTCTTTCTCTCCTCCTCTTGATTTCTCTCTGTCCTATCCAACAACAACAACAGCTATGACAACAATAACAACTAAAACAAAATGCAACAACAAGCAGAACAGTGTTAGCAATGCAACTGAAAATCTAACTTTTAATATACATTTAAATATATATATATATTTTTAATTTCTTTATTGGGGAATTAATGTTTTACATTCGACAGTAAGTAGAATAGTTTGTACATGCGTAACATTTCCCAGTTTTCCATATAACAATACATCCTCTGTCATCCTTCTTGGACCAAGCACCTTCCTTTTTTTTTTTTTCCAGGGTTCTTGCTAGGGCTTGGTGCTCCACTGTTCCTGGAGGCCATTTTCCCCTCCATTTTTTTAATAGGACAAAGAGAAATTAAGAGGGGAGAGACAGACACCTGCAGACCTGCTTCGCTGCTTATGAAACATCCCCCCGTGCAGGTGGGGGGAGCCAGGGGCACGAATCCGGATCCTTGCAGTGGTCCTTGTGCTTAGTACTATGTGCACGTAACCAACTGCACCACCACCTGGCCCCTTGGACTTTCTTTTTATTATTATTATTATTTTTTTTTAATTTCTTTATTGGGGAATTAATGTTTTACATTCAACAGTAAATACAATAGTTTGTACATGCGTAACATTCCCCAGTTTCCCATTTAATAATACAACCCACACTATGTCGTTTTATCATCCTTAATGGACCTGTATTCTCCCCAAACACCCACTCCCACCCCAGAGTCTTTTACTTTGGTGCGATATGCCAATTCCATTTCAGGTTCTACTTGTGTTTTCTCTTCTGATCTTGTTTTTCAACTTCTGCCTGAGAGTGAGATCATCCCATATTCATCCTTCTGTTTCTGACTTATTTCACTCAACATGAATTTTTCAAGGTCCATCCAAGATCGGCTGGAAATGGTGAAGTCACCATTTTTTACAGCTGAGTAGTATTCCATTGTGTATATATATATACCACAACTTGCTCAGCCACTCATCTGTTGTTGGACACCTGGGTTGCTTCCAGGTTTTGGCTATTACAAATTGTGCTGCCAAGAACATATGTGTACACAGATCTTTTTGGATGGATGTGTTGGGTTCCTTAGGATATATCCCCAGGAGAGGAATTGCAGGGTCATAGGGTAGGTCCATTTCTAGCCTTCTGAGAGTTCTCCAGACTGTTCTCCACAGAGGTTGGACCAATTGACATTCCCACCAGCAGTGCAGGAGGGTTCTTTGACCCCACACCCTCTCCAGCATTTGCTGCTGTTACCTTTTCTGATGTATGACATTCTCACAGGAGTGAAGTGATATCTCATTGTTGTCTTGATTTGCATTTCTCTGACAATCAGAGACTTGGAGCATTTTTTTTTTTTTAAATGAGGGCAGCCTACAATGTTCTCAGCTGTGACCATGAACTTTGAGCTTAAACCAACAGCATCTCAGAGATTACACAGGTTCTGGTGCTAAATATAAATATTTATATGGGTCTTGAGTCAGGTGGGTGGGTTTTGTTTTATTGTTGTTCTTTTTTTTTATTTTTTAAATAATTTATTTCTTTATTGGGGAATTAATGCTTTACATTCAACAGTAAATACAATAGTTTGAACATGCATAACATTCCCCAGATTCCCATTTAACAATACAACCCCCACTATTTAATTCATCATTTTTCATGGACCTGTATTCTCCCCACCCACCCACCCACCCCAGAGTCTTTTACTTTGGTGTAATACTCCAATTCCATTTCAGGTTCGACTTGTGTTTTCTTTTCTGGTCTTGTTTTTCAACTTCGGCCTGAGAGTGAGATCATCCCATATTCATCCTTCTGTTTCTGACTTATTTCACTCAACATGATTTTTTCAAGGTCCATCCAAGATCGGCTGAAAACGGTGAAGTCACCATTTTTTACAGCTGAGTAGTATTCCATTGTGTATATATACCACAACTTGCTCAGCCACTCATCTGTTGTTGGACACCTGGGTTGCTTCCAGGTTTTGGCTATTACAAATTGTGCTGCCAAGAACATATGTGTACACAGATCTTTTTGGATGGATGTGTTGGGTTCCTTAGGATATATCCCCAGGAGAGGAATTGCAGGGTCATAGGGTAGGTCCATTTCTAGCCTTCTGAGAGTTCTCCAGACTGTTCTCCACAGAGGTTGGACCAATTGACATTCCCACCAGCAGTGCAGGAGGGTTCTTTGACCCCACACCCTCTCCAGCATTTGCTGCTGTTACCTTTTTTGTTGTATGACATTCTCACAGGAGTGAAGTGGTATCTCATTGTTGTCTTGATTTGCATTTCTCTGACAATCAGAGACTTGGAGCATTTTTTCATGTGTTTCTGGGTCTTTTGGATCTCTTCTGTGGTGAATATTCTGTCCAAGTCCTCCCCCCATTTTTGGATGGGGTTATTTGTTGTCTTGTTGAGTTTGGCAAGCTCTTTATATATGTTGGTTATTAAACTATTGTTTGATGTATGGCATGTAAAGATCTTCACCCATTCTGTGAGGTGTTTCTTGGTTTGGGTAGTGGTTTCTTTTGCTGTGAAGAAGCTTTTTAATTTGATGTAGTCCCATAGGTTTATACTTTCTTTAGTATTCTTTGTTATTGGATTCGTTTCATTGAAAATATCTTTAAAATTTATGCAGAAAAGAGTTCTGCCAATATTTTCCTCTAAGTATTTGATAGTTTGTGGGCTAACATCCAAGTCCTTGATCCACTTGGAATTTACTTTTTTTTTTACTTTTTTTTTTAATATTTATTTCATTTATTTATTCCCTTTTGTTGCCCTTGTTGTTTTATTATTGTAGTTATTATTGTTGTTGTTGTTGTTGGATAGGACAGAGAGAAATGGAGACAGGAGGGGAAGACAGAGAGGAGGAGAGAAAGATAGACACCTCCAGACCTGCTTCACCGCCTGTGAAGCGACTCCCCTGCAGGTGGGGAGCTGGGGTTCGAACTGGGATCCTTATGCCGGTCCTTGTGATTTGCGCCACCTGCGCTTAACCCGCTGCGCTACAGCCCAACTCCCTGGAATTTACTTTTGTATTTGGTGAAATACAGTGATTCAGTTTCATTCTTCTGCATGTTTCAACCCATTGTTTCCAACACCATTTGTTGAAGAGACTCTGCTTTTCCCATTGAATAGTCTGGGCCCCTTTGTCAAAGATTAGATGTCCATACGTGTGGGGCCTCATTTCTGGGCTCTCAATTCTATTCCACTGGTCAGTGTGTCTATTCATGTTCCAGTACCAAGCAGTTTTGATGACCATGGCCCTATAATACAGTTTGAGATCTGGGAGTGTGATGCCTCCGGTTCTGTTCTTTTTTTTCAAGATTGTTTTGGCAATTCTAGGTTTTTTCTGGTTCCATATAAACATTTGTAGCATTTGTTCTATTCTCCTAAAAAATGTGCTTGGGATCTTGATGGGGATAGCATTAAATTTGTAGATGGCTCTGGGTAATATATTCATTTTGTTGATGTTAATTCTTGCAACCCATGAACATGGAATATCTTTCCACTGTAATGTGAGTGCTTAACCAGGTGTGCCACCGCCTGACCCTGCCACCTTGTGTAATTTTGTCCTCATTCTGACTTAAATAAAAGAAAAACTATTGGCTTTAAAATTAAGAGAAGAATCCAAAACTGGTTTTTTTTTTTTTTTTTTTTTTTGTTCTCCAGGGTTATCGCTGGGGCTAGGTGCTAGCACTATGAATCCACTGCTCCTGGCAGCTGTTTTTTCCATTTTATTGGACAGGACAGAGAGAAATTGAGAGAGGAGGAGGAGATAGGGAAAGAGAAAGGAAAACACCTGCAGACCTGCTTCAACACTCATGAAGTTTCCCTCTGCAGGTGGAGACCAAGGACTTGAACCTGGGTCCTTGAGCACTGTAATATGTGTGCTTAACCAGGCTTTATACCACCTAGCCCCCGAAGCCTAAATTTGTTAAGTGTCTTGTTAGGTGTCACACAGTTTACTAGAACTATGGCCCTTATTCTTCCTACTCACTTGATCCCCATCAGGCTTCTTTTAGCTCTCAGACTGCCAGTGTGTATGTTTCCCTGCTTACAAATGGCACCTGGTGGGAGTCGGGCAGTAACACAGCAGATTAAGCGTAGGTGGTTCAAAGCACGTAAGGATCCTGGTTCTAGCCCCCGGCTCCCCACCTTTAGGGGTGTTACTTCACAAGCAGTGAAACAGGTTTGCAAGTATTTCTCTTTTTCTCCCCCCCGTGTCTCCCCCTCCTCTCTCCATTTCTCTCTGTCCTATCCAACAACAATGACATTAATAACAACAATAATAGCTACAACAATAAAATAAGGCCAACAAAAGGAAATAAATATTAAAAAATAAATAAATGGCACCTGTTTTATGCCACTACTCTTTTAAGTTTACAATGCAGGAACTAGAAGAATTCTAACTATAAAAACATTCGTCTGGGGCAGGGTGGTGGCTCACCCAGTTGGGTACACAAAGATGGAGGTTCAAGCTCCTCGTCCCCACATGCAGGGGCAAGTTTCACAAGTAGTGAAACAGGTCTGCAGGTGTCTCTTTCTCCCTCTATCTCCTCTTCTCCTCTTGATGTTTCTGTCTTGCTGGGCTAGCATGGGGGTGCCTCTTCTTGAGCGCGTACTCTCTGGGTTGGAGAGATAGCGACTGGAGCCAGCCTGGGTTGCTACTCACTCAGCGACAGGAGAGAGAGATGACCCAGGGACAGAGCTGATGGTGGCGAGGCGATTCAACTCTTTATTGATCAGAGAGCCAAGGCTTTTAAGAGTCGGACCCAGAAGTGGTAAATCAGAAATGGAAATGGTTTGACATGGTTTGGAAAGGGGCAGAGAAAGGCAAAAGGGAAGGTAGGAACTTCCTTAGCAACTGTTGCGAGGGTTTTAACTGGTAGGATTAATAATACCCTGCAGGCAGGGAGGGTCTTGAGGGTAGAAAGAAGATAGATCAAAGGAATAGAATGGGTGGAGATCTTTCAGGCAAAACAATGATTATGTAGTAGCAGCCCATAGTATCAAGAATGCAGGGTGCTCTGTGAGGCAGGGAGTCTAATAAGACAAGGCAAACCTTGGGGGGTTGTGTCCTTCCTCGCTCGACCTCTCAGTAGAGAGAGAGATTGACAGGATGGATGTCCCCTCAAGTCAAGCCCTGCCAAGCTCAACCACATCCTCACAATTTCCCTACACTGTCTCTATCCCAAAAATACATAAATTAAATAAATTATTAAAAACTTAAAAAAAAGAAAAACATTTCACCACAAAGTTCAAAGATCTGTGTCTAAACACATTAGCTGACATTTCTGACTTATTTTCCCCTTCTCTTTTTTAGTCTTTTTTTTTAAACCCACATTTTACTTTATTTATTTATTTGTTTATTTACTCCCTTTTGTTGCCCTTGTTTTATTATTGTTGTTGTCGTTGTTGGATAGGACAGAGAGAAATGGAGAGAGGAGGGGAAGACAGAGAGGAGGAGAGAAAGACAGACACCTGCAGACCTGCTTCACCACCTGTGAAGCGACTCCCCTGCAGGTGGGGAGCCGGGAGCTCAAACTGGGATCCTATGCCTTTCCTTGTGCTTTGCACCACGTGCGCTTGACCTGCTGCGCTACCGCCCGACTCCCTTTTTTTTTTTAATTACTGCATAGAGACAGAAATTGAGAAGATAGATAGGGAGTGATACAGACACCTGCAGCACTACTTCACCACTCATGAAGCTTTCCCCCTGAAGGTGGGGAAGCCTGAACCCTTGTGCACTGTAGTGTGTGCGTTTAACCATGGGTGCCATCATCACCTGGCCCTATTTTCCCCTTCTCTACCAGCTTCACAAAATTACTCTGAAAATCAATTAAGAGTCTGCTGAGAAAACACCCTGAATCTTATAGACATATGCACACTATTCTGGGAACACGCAGGTTTCCTGTGCCCCCACTTGAGCACCTCATCTAATCAGGCTTTGTACACTCTTACAGGTTGTGCACCCTGGAGACCTAAAGAATTCTGTTGAAGTGGCCCTGAACAAATTACTGGACCCCATCCGGGAAAAATTTAATACCCCTGCGCTGAAGAAACTGACCAGTGCTGCCTACCCAGATCCTTCCAAGCAGAGTAAGGCCATCCTGGGGGCAGGGAGTGGGGGTGACTTCAGAATAGAGAGTTTATCACTGGGCCTCAATAAAAGGTCTTCAAGTAGCCAGGGGTTCTGAAGTGTAAGAATGTCATACACGAGGCCAGGCAGTGACACACTAAGTTAAGTGCTCACATCACAGTGCTCAAGGATTCAGGTTCAAGCCCCTGGTCCCTACCTGCAGGGGGAAAGCTTTGTGAGTGGTAAAGCAGTGTTACAGGTATCTATCTATCTGTCTCTCTCTCCCCCCTTGCCCTCTCGATTTTTGGCTATCTCTATCCAATAAATAAAGATGATTTTTAAAATATATTTTAAAAAAATTTTAAAAGGGGGGTTGGGCGCTAGCGCAGTGGGTTAAGTACACATGGCACAAGGACCGGCGTGGGATCCTGGTTTGAGCCCATGGCGTTTCACAGGAGGTGAAGCAGGTCTGCAGGTGTCTGTCTTTCTCTCCTCCTCTCTGTCTTCCCCTCCTCTCTCAATTTCTCTCTGTCCTATACAACAGCAATGACACCAATAATAATAACAACCCCAGCAACTATAAAACAAGGGCCACAAAAGGGAGGGGGAAAAAAGCCTCCAGGAGCAGTGTATTTGTAGTGCAGGCACCAAGCCCCAGCAATAACCCTGGAGGCAAAAAAAAGAAAGAAAGAAAGAGAGAGAGAGAGAGAGAGAGAAAAGAGAAATGTCATACACCATTGACTCCTGGAGTGGAACTTGAGTTATTTAGGGTTTTGGTTTCATTGGTACAATGAAGTAATTATACCTGTTTTGCCAATAGTGCTGAGAAATACTAGTGTAGGACATGTGCTGTGATCCTTTGAGCATCTCTCTACTAAATCTACTTCAATTAAGGAGACCAGTTATGTTAGGCCATGAGGGTGATACAACTGCACAGCCCTTCAAGGAGGCTATTTGTTTATTTATTTATTTATTTGTATTAGTGATTTACAAAATAACAGGTATGATTTCATTCTGTTCCCATTACCAGAGTTCTGTGTCACCATTTCCTTCACTGAGAGCTGCAGTAGTTCTCCCAAGGTCACAGATAGGGGCTGTTATTTCTTTCTTTCTTTCTTTCTTTCTTTTTTTTTTTTTTTTTTTTTTTTTGAGGTATTTTAAAGAGTTTTTTTTTTTTTCTTAAAAAAAATAATATAAAGTTATAAAAAGCGGCGGCAGCCTGGGGCCCGGATCTGGAAAGGAGGAGGTGCTGGCAGCTCCATTGCAGTGGGCAGGCACTTTCTCATTAATGGGCTTTTGACTTCAGTGTGGAACACTTCTCTTCAAAGGCGAGGGCTGGGCCTGGCTTCTTGCGGCGCACAGGACAGGCCACATCGGCAGGGGCATCCGCCTGGCAGTGCTTGGTCTTCACTGGCCAGCAGGGGGCTGTTATTTCTATAACTATCTATGTTTTTCTTCCATTTTATTTGTTAATGAGAAAGATAAGAAGAGAGAGAAAGAACCAGACATCACTCTGGTACATGTGCTGCTGGGGACTAAACTCAGGACCTCATGCTTGGGAGTCCAATGCTTTATTCATTGTGTCACCTCCCAGACAACTCTTTGTCTGTCTGTCTGCCTGCCTGCCTGCATGTCTGTCTATCTATCTATATTTTTGCCCATTTTTTCTATGGTCCTTCTTTCTCTTCCTAAGTCACACCTATACCTATGACTACTTCCAAATGTTTTTCCTTTTTTCCTCTTCTCTCTCTGAGTCCTGGTGGAATTGGTTTCAGAGCCCTCTCATCATCTTCCCCTAACATTTCTCCTCTGGGAGTATGGACCAAAATTGCTTTTGGAGTGCAGAAGGTAGGAGTTCTGGCTTCTGTAATTGCTTCTCTGCTGGACTTGGGTGTTGACAGGAATAGAACAGGTGATAATAGGGATTTTAGGGCTGTAAGAAGGTAGGAAATCAGGGTAGGGTGGTGTCACACCCGGCTAAGCACACATAGTACTATGTTCAAGGACTTGTTCAAGGACCCAAGTTTAAGCCCTACTTCCCACCTGTGGGGATGTTCCACAAGCAGTGAAGCAGGTCTGCAGTTGTCTGTCTTTGTCTGTCTATTCCCCCCCTCCCCTTTCAATTTCTTTCTGTCCTGTTGAATAAAATAGGGAAGAAAAGAAAATTTACTGCCAGGAGCAGTAGGTTTGTAGTGCCAGCACTGAGCCTCAGTGATAACCTTGAAGGAAGAAGAAAGAAAGAAAGAAAGAAAGAAAGAAAGAAAGAAAGAAAGAAAGAAAGAGAATAAGAAGCTAGGAAATCTATTTTAGGTATGTTCCTAGGGGCTTATTATGACTTTAGTGATTTTTTTTGCCTGAGCAACATGAAAGCAGGCTAAAAATACTGTCTGGAAGATGTAATCAGAGTTGAGAATAGAACTAGAAAGCTGGACTAGGGCAGAGAGTAGCTCCCAGACTTGAAAAAATTATATAAATGTAATTAACTGTTTGCCCCATCAATCTGACCTAGGGCCCATATATATTTATATTTAGCATTGGAGTCTGTATAACCTCTGAGGTGCTGTCAGTTTGAGCTCACTGTCCATGGTCACAGCTGGGAGTTTTCTGGGCTGCACTCATTAGGGAGGGGGAGAGAGGGAAGGAAGGAGAAAGAGAGAGAAAGAGAGAAGAAACCAAAGCATCACTCTGGCATATTCAGTGATGGGGGTAGAAGTAAGGACCTCATTCTTGCAAGTCTGGTGCTCTCTCCACTGCAAACTTTCCAGACCATGCTGAATATTTCTTTGCTTGTTTAAAGAGAGGAAGCAGAGACCAGAACACTTCTCAGCTCTGCCATAAGGTGGTGCTGTGTGCTGTATCCTGACAGGCTAAGCTATCATAAGCTTCCCCAGCCTTGGAAGCTCATCTTTACATTTGCCCAATTTCTTCCCATTTTCTGACATGTCTGACGCAGCTCTAACTGAAGTGGTTACAGTGTATCCATGATCCTGAAATATTACTGTAGATAATATTATGTCACTTTTCCACAAAACACCCAGTAAATATATGTGGAATGTATTAACAGACAACAAAAAGTAGCAAAAATACTGCCTTCTCATTTCCCCTCCAGCCTAATAACTGAGGGAAAGTCTATATGAAAACCACTTAGTGGGAGGGACAGGCTAATAGTTATGCAAAAAGCTCATGCCTGAGCTCCAAGGTCCCAAGTTCATTCCTTGGTACCACCATAAACCAGAGCTGAGTAGTGCTGAAGTGTCTCTCTCCTCTCCTCTCCCCTCCTCTCCCCTCCTCTCCTCTCCCCTCCTCTCCCCTCCCCTCCCCTCCCCTCCTCTCCCCTCCTCTCCCCTCCCCTCCTCTCTTCTCTCCTCTCCTCTTTCTCCCATTAAAATAAAATGTAAAAAAAAAAAAGAAAAAGGAAAAAAGAAAACTTCTCAGAGGTTTCTTAAAGAAGGTATAGCTCAGATGGTAGATCTGAGGACTCTGCACTAAATCCTGCTAATCTCAGTGTTCTCTGCAGCTGATTTGTCCTGGAAAGAAAGAAGGACATTCTGATGCCTTGGTTTCTTCCTATTCCCAGAGCCAGTTGCCAAAGGCCCTGCCAAGAATTCAGAACCAGAGGAGGTCATCCCATCCCGGCTGGATATTCGTGTGGGGAAAATCATTAGTGTGGAAAAGGTACTCATTTTTCACCACATCCCAGAGGCAGATAGGGGTCAGGTTTGTCTATTTCCATCTGGAGGAAACCTTCCCTGGGATAGGAAGTAATGCTGCTGGGGTCATATTACAAGTCAGAGCCCAGGCATCTAATTCTAGGCATCAGGCTTTTCCCTTTGCTGCCTCTGGACCTTAATGTAGCCAAATATGACCAGGAACTCAGAGTAGGGGGCGGATATTAGTCAGAGGGAATTTGTTGATCCATTAAATTCTGTCTGGTGGATTCACCTGGATCTCTACCAGCTTGTCTGGACTAGCTGCAGGCCTTTATCTTGGATTAGCCACTTTGTTCTCCATTTTCCTATTTCTGTGATACAGGAAAAAGGACTTCCTTTTCCCAGAGACAGAAAATTAATCAGCCAGTGGCCTGGGCCATTGTTTTGGGCTTTTTTTTTTTTCTTCCATTTTTACCTTTCAGCATTGATTTGCTTTTCACTATATAAACCCAACCACCAAAACTACCTTGCAATAGCTGCTGGAGCTCTCATTTCAGATGGAGAGGCCAGTAGCTGTGCTTCCAGTATTCCGTCCGTAGGACTCAGACAGTGTAAGATGTGGTCACAATATTAGCCGCCCAGACAGTTCAAACCATTTAATCTGCTAGAGAGCCCTCCCACCTCTTAAATGAATGACTAGACTCATAATACTCAAATCTTACCCCTTGACTGAGATTAGAATGTAACATCAAGATCTGTTCTCCTGGCTTCTGAGATCTGAAATAATGTGAGTTAGCTCTCAAGGGTCCTCTGCAGAGAGGGATGCCTCCTTCTGGAATCAAAGGGCTCACCAGGCCCTGTGATCTCTCCTGTTATCATAGTTTTTGCGACTGACTTATCTTCCCGTCAGCACCCAGATGCAGACAGCCTTTATGTGGAGAAGATTGATGTGGGGGAGGCTGAGCCACGGACTGTGGTGAGTGGCCTGGTGCAGTTCGTGCCCAAGGAGGAACTGCAGGACAGGCTGGTGGTAGTGCTGTGCAACCTGAAACCCCAGAAGATGAGAGGAGTCGAGTCCCAAGGCATGCTTCTGTGTGCTTCTATGTAAGTGAGGACCTGGGGTGGACCACATGATCGGGAGAGGCCAAGGGGAGTGGGGCGTTGACCTACATAGCTGCCCTCCTGTGTACCTAGGGAGGCTTTGAGATACTGTTCAAAGGATGATAGAGTTGTTATATAAGTACTGCAAATAAAGCACTTGACCTAAAGTTACAGTTTATTTTAAAATATTGAGCCTGGGATATGCTCAATGGTAGAGGATGTAAGAGACCCTGGGTTTGGTCTCTGGCATAAGAAAGAAAGGGAGTTCTCTCTGGCATAAGGAAGAAAGGTAGGTTGGTAGATTGGTTCATTCAAAGTAGTGGATATGTGCCCAAATCTCACTGCTTTTAAGACACAGGGTCAGGACTTCAATCTAGTTCTGACTGTGGTAAGAACCTGCTCTCTGTTATGTCATACTTTCTCCCCTTTTAAGAGGCTAGGTTTTGATATCTCAGTCTCACTTCAGCCCACATTAACAACACCCCAGTGCAAGAGGGAGACCCTGCGCTGACTCTGACATTGAGGGAGTCCCAGATGCCATAAAGATCCTGATCCCGGGGGCCGGGAGGTAGCTTAGTGGGTTAAGCGCACATGGTGCAAAGCACAAGGACTGGCATAAGGATCCCAGTCCAAGCCCCCGGCTCCCCACCTGCAGGCGGTGTGAAGCAGGTCTACAGGTGTCTATCTTTCTCTCCCCCTATGTCTTCCCCATCTCTCTCAATTTCTCTCTGTCCTATCCAACAACAGCAACAGCAACAAGGGCAAAGAAATGGGGAAAATAGCCTCCAGAAGCAGTGGATTCGTAGTGCAGGCACTAGAGCCCCAGCAATAACCCTGAAGGCAAAAAAAACCAAAAATAAACAAGACAAAAAAAAACTCCTGATACTGTGGCCTCCATGGTAATAGATGCAACCCATAGCTTCACCATTTCTTGTCTGTGTGTCTTCCCAGAGAAGGAATGAACCGAAAAGTTGAGCCTCTGGACCCTCCTGTAGGCTCTGCTCCAGGTGAACGAGTATTTGTGAAAGGCTATGAGAAGGGCCAACCAGATGAAGAGCTCAAGCCTAAGAAGAAAGTCTTTGAGAAGTTGCAGGTAAAAAGCTGCTGTTCTCCTATTACCTAGCCTGCCTGGGCTGTGGCCCTTGACTGCTCTGTGTGCGTTTGTAACATCAATAGTCTGGCGTATTCATTGCCAGGGACCAAACTCAAAAACTTGAAAGTTCAACACCTTACCTACTTAACAGCTTCCTGCTGAACTTAGAGCTGCTACCCTTTCCCAGGTAGTCTTTCTGACATCTAAGCCACTCTCTTCCTTTAGTCCAGACCTTTCTGATTGAGGTTCCTAAGGAGCATGGGGGCCTGTATATATACTGAGGCCCTGTGTGAGGGTCTTGGTCAGTGCCTCACCTGATCTTCAGTTTATGACAATAGATTGTCCCTATTTTGCCCTACAAGATACTTGCCAGACCACATTAGGCCACCAGGGAGTCCCTGCTGTCCACCTTGACCTTTGGCCACTCATTCCTTATGGGTATTGACTTACATATGGCTGCCACTGTGATTCCTGAGTTTATTCAACAAATACTCAATTCCTGAAATAAGTGTTGGACATTGTTTTAGACTGCATCAGTGACTAAAACAGTAAAAATCTACTTTTATGGAATAGTACATGTATAACTTCTAGTAAATACCTTATTTTCTCAACTAGGTAGTGTTTCTTGAGGAGAGCAAGTATGATTTCCATCTATTTTTTTAAAAATATTGTATTTATTAATGAGAAAGGAGGAGAAAGAACCAGACATCACTCTGGTACATGTGCTGCCGGGAATTGAACTCAGGACCTTATGCTTGAGAGCCCGATACTTTATCCACTGCGCCACCTCCAGGACCACTGATTTCCATCTCTCCATCCCCCTGCATGCGGCAGATGACTTTGTTTACTCCCTGCTTTCTTGTTTTCAAGGCCAATGCTTTTAATCACTTTTAAAAAAAATGATAGATAGAAATCAATGGAGGTGCAGGTCTGGTAGGAATTGACCTGTAACTGCTAACCCATAAAATAAATGTAATTCCCTGCTTAAAAAAAAAAAAAAAAAGGTCTTGGGAGTCAGGCAGTAGCGCAGCGGGTTAAGCACAGGGGTGGGGTGCAAAGCGCAAGGACTGGCGTAAGGATCCTGGCTTGAGTTCCCGGCTCCCCACCTGCAGGGGAGTCGCTTCATAGGCAGTGAAGCAGGTCTGCAGGTGTCTATCTTTCTCTCCCGCTCTCTGTCTTCTCCATCTCTCTCCACTTCTCTCTCCTATCCAACAACATCAATAACAACAATAAAGAAAAAAGGGGGGGGGGGGGCGACAAAAGGGAATAAATATTTAAAAATAAATCAATAGGGAAAGGGAAGATAGAAAGGAAGAGAAACATTTGCACACTCACTACATTTCACTACTCTTGAAGCTTTGCCCCTGCAAGCCAGAACCAAGGACTTGAACCCAGGTCTTTGTGCTATAGCATTGGTCTTCTACCAGGTATGCCACCACCTAGCCCCTTAGTCACTTTTTTTTCTGGCCATAAAATAAATTTTCTTTATAGAGCTGTCTAAGGTGTAGTGTGAAAGTGAAAAAAAGTACCCATAGTACCATCTGAAAGTACTGAAATATTTGTGATTTTAGTAGTGATTATTTCCTCTTGCACTCTTTCTATACGTAGAGGTGATATATTATCTGCTTAAGTCATATCATACTTATCTGCTTAAAAAAATAGAAACCGTTTAGCTATAAAGTTTTCTTAAATATTGAGACATGTATAATAGTATGCCATTATCATCATAATTTAACTGAAACTTGACTAGACATTGAGATTGTTCTTAATTTTTGGCTATCAAAAACAAAAAGGAGTTGGGCGGTAGTGCAGCAGGCTAAGCGCAGGTGGCACAAAGTGCAAGGACCGGCTTAAGGATCCCAGTTTGAGCCCCTGGCTCCCCACCTGCAGGGAATTGCTTCACAAATGGTAAAGCAGGTCTGCAGGTGTCTTATCTTTCTCTCTCCTTCTCTGTCCTATCCAGCAATGATGACATCAAGAACAATAACAATAATAACTACAACAATAAGACAACAAGGGCAACAAAAAGAAATAAAGATACTTTAAAAAAAGTCTGGGGCTGGGGAGATAGCATAATGGTTATACAAAAAGACTTTAATTCTCAAAGCTCCAGATTCCCAGGTTCAATCCTCATGCCACAAGCCCAAGCTAAGTAGTGCTCTCTCTGGTTTAAAACACATGTACACAGGTGCACACACATATGCCTGTGGCCCCCAGGGAGACCCTGGTGGCAACCAAAAATATATATACTGATGTCCCAGTACATAGTCCTCTACTCATGGTTGTTTTTCCTTTCTTTTTTTTTTTTATTTACTTTTTATCTTCCCTTTTGTTGCCTTTGTTTTTTTATTGTTGTTGTAGTTATTATTGTTATTATTGTTGATGTCATTGTTGTTGGATAGGACAGAGAAAAATGGAGAGAGATGGGGAAGATGGAGAGGGGGAGAGAAAGAGAGACAATTCCAGATCTGCTTCACCACCTATGAAGTGACTCCCCTGCAAGTGGGGAGCCGGGGACTCGAACCGGGATCCTTAGCTGGTCCTTATGACCCGATTGTTTTCTTAAACTAAATCAAGAGTCCAAAAGTATGAACATGAACGTTTTTGAGAAACAGATTCGTTAAATGAAGTTGAGTCAGTTCACACTAGTTGTAGTATAAGAGGTTGTTTGTTTTCTTGCAGTCAGCTGCCATCGCTGTGATCACTTTTTGTTTATTTATATCATTCAGGCTGACTTTAAAGTTTCTGAGGAGTGCATCGCCCAGTGGAAGCAAACCGACTTCATGACCAAACTGGGGCACATCTCCTGTAAATCGCTGAAAGGGGGGAACATCAGCTAGTCGGCCCAACACCACTTCCCTTCTCCCATGATCATCCTGAGTCACCTGCCGTCTCATTTTGCTCCTGCCATCATCACCCACTTGCCCATCTCCTAGGACACTGGTGCAGGAACTTTGGGACTTTGTTGGGTACAGAACTCAGTAAGGGGCAGTGCACCCGCCCCAGAATCCAGGATCATCTGTTTGGCCACAGTGAGAGGCTGGTCTCCCAGGTGGTAATGGCAGCAGTGTGGCAGCAGGGAGTCCAGCTCTGCTTTCTGCACTTGGCAGCTGACTAAGAACTCTGGTCTCAGTACAATTGTAGAAAAATGGCTCTGTCACAGTCTTTTCTAATCGGAAAAATGCTAGGTTTTCCTCAAGTCATCCCAGAATCTGTGCCTCTGGCTAGGATGTGGTGCCTGAACTGGGCTAATTACAGCCTCTCCCAAACAGGAAATTGTGGGATTTGGAAAGGGAAGGGAAAACAGAGAAGCTATGGTCTACCAAGTGGTTGGCAGCTTTCCCTAGTGCCTGCCAGCACGGAGGCTTGGCACTGGGGGCAGAGCTTGTCCTGGGGCTCTTAATTTCCCTTGGTCCTGCTAGGCTGGGACAGTCCCCAAATCAGTTATGTGCCGTTGATATGGGACGTGGGGTGGATGGCACAATCTGGTTGTTCAGAGAGGGTGGGAACTTGGAATCCATCAATGTCATGAGTTCAAATAAAGTCTGAATAGGACAGCCCTTTGAGTTGGTTGGTCTCATAAAAGAGGAATACAAGTTCACTCAGACTGGTTCACCCACTCAGCCTAGAGCTGCTTGTATCTTGGTGAAAGGGGAATATGATGGACAACAGACATTTAAACTTGCCCTCGGGCAGAATTAAGAGACCCACTTCATGGTCAAATGCTTGAACAGAGCTTTTACACTTCCAAATGTGGACCCAGATCAGCGTTCCTGCCCGTCCCCCATCCCCACCCCCATTAAACAGTGGCAACCACAGCCAGTTTTAATCATTTAATTAACACCTTTGAATGAGACAGCCTTTTCATGTGTCTTGCTCAGGCTTCAGAACAGAGGATTGTTTGTATAGTCATATCAAAGACTCAAAAATTTAAAGAAATATATATATTTTATATATACTTCTAACATTTTTTAATGGAAATTAAAAATCAGGCATTTGGTCTCTCCATTTGCACTAGATCAAACTCATTTACGCCAAAAGACAAAGAGGAGTTGCCTCTTCTAGATCCTCCTTTCTCTTTTGCACGCGGTCCCACCCAGTGGGGAAACAAACTCAGAGAAGTCTGAGAACAAGGAGCTTAAGTAACATGGGGTGGGGATTGGGCTCCTTCCTCCCTCCAAGTAGCTCCAAGGCTGCTGCCAGGACCTGATTTCATACAGGCCTTGGCCAGTCCTGGCAGGGGGTAGGCAGGGGAAAATCAGCTCTGAACGGAGCCATGCTTATGGACTGTCCTCTTGCCAGCACATTGGGCAGGCACAGCACATACCCAGCAGCTGCTCTCCGTCATCTGATGGAAGAACATTGGTCTACAGCTACAGGAAGATGATAGTACTGAGAGGGAGGGCTGAGGGAACCTGAGCTCTCACTATATCCCCAGTGCTCCCAGCTCTTGCTCCTGCAAAAGGGGTCATCCTCCCCTTGGTGAAGAAGCAGCTAAAAGTGAGGTTCCTTGCAAGGTCAAGCCCAAGTCAGTGGTGAACAGAGGATCAAAACAGAAGGGGTGGCACTGCTTGGCAGCCACAATACTATGGAAGGAGGCACGAGGGCCACCCCTGCGGGGCCATGGGCCGGTGGGAGAGCCAGCTTTACCTAGGCAAGTGGCAAAGGCTGAAGACAGAAAAGTGTAAAGATTCCTGCGGGGGGAGAGAACAGTAGCAGAGGTTCATGTCTGGGGGCAACCACCCAGCCTGCTCCCTAGGAGAACTGAATGCCCCCTGCCTGGCATCAAGTAGGGAAAGGGTCTGGAAGAGAATGCACCTCTGGCTTCCCACCCTTGTTACTCAGCCTCAGCTTTCCCCACCTCCAGCCCCAAATAGACCCACCTGTGCTGAAAGGCAGCTGCAGAAAGATGCACCGAGTCGAGTAAGACGGGGCAGAGTGAAACCCAAGAGATCAACTCTGGGCTCACTTGCCAAACCTACCCCTCCATCCGTCCACTTTCTGCAGAGCTGAAAGGGACACCTCTCACCACAGCCCATGGGCTTCTGCCTCTCAAGTGTTGTACACACCCAGCCCAGCCACACTAAGTGAAGCAAGGTGCAGATGGCTGGCAGTGCCACATGCCCAGCTCTGAGGACAGTTTGTGGCCCTGCCCTCTGATGTTAGCTCCCCAGCCCCAAACCACCACCCGTGTGTTTGGGCTCTGGCAGTCTCCCATCTGTTCCCTGCATGGAGCACCTAGCAGAATTGGAAGGCAGGAGGGTGGTTGGTGGTTAAGTTGAGGTACAGGAAGGATAACTCCTCACTGCACCTTTTGTGCTTTGGAACTCCACGGCCCCACACTTGCCTCCAGCCTGGAAAAGCCTGTAGGGAGTACACTGACTTGCCCACCTCCAAGAACTAAAAGGAGCCAACTGGACTGGAGGGAGGATAGGCTGGTCCCAGCCATGAGATGGCTACCAGGTACTGATGCTGTCACCATGTAAACAGGCCCTTGGAATGTGGCTTCACAGGAGGATGGACATAAAGCCACTTTTTCAAAGTGCTTTGATTCTGGACTACAGTGTGTGCATGATTCCAACAAAAAACTAAAAGGGGGGATGGGGAATGAAGTTCAAGTGAGGTGTTCTGCAACCAACTCTGTGGCCTCGAGGCCAGCAGGGGGTGCAGCCACCCACTCCTGCAAACCACCTCCTTCAAGAAAAGGCTTAAGGCCAAAGGATGAAGTGGCAGCCACCAGAAGTGAGTGGATCCATTCCCTAAAAGGCATGAGAGCAGGATGACTTGGAGGACAGGGTCGCCACCAGGCTTGCTGCATAAGTGTTGAAGGCTTGGAGGTTAAGGCTGCAGGCATCCTCTCTCAGGCTGTGTCTGCCATATCCTCTCATCCTTGGAGCTGCTCAGGTCCCTGAGATTGTATTCCTGGGATGGGTCAGCAGGGCCAGTGGGTGCCTGGTGGTCAGACCAGCTCTTTCTGTGGGTCTGTAAGAATAAAAACAATAAAAATAAAAGATGTAGCAGGTGGCCTCCCAGCTTGATTCTGACACATTCCCACCCCAGTCAGTGACCAGACCAGCAACACCAGCACCAGGTTAGAAGCTTTGGAAACATTACCCCCGACACTGTAGTGTGACATCATTCCTCCACATTCTACAGTAAGGAGTCTGAGGCTGGGCTAGCTAAAGAAAATGGCCAGGCTGGAATTCAAATTCAAGCAGCAAAAATAAACACACAAAAACTTTCAGGGAGTCGGGCTGTAGTACAGCGGGCTAAGCGCAGGTGGCGCAAAGCACAAAGACCGGCATAAGGATCCCGGTTCGAACCCCGGCTCCCCACCTGCAGGGGAGTTGCTTCACAGGCGGTGAAGCAGGTGTGTAAGTGTCTATCTTTCTCTCCCATCTTCCCCTCCTCTCTCCATTTCTCTCTGTTCTATCCAACAACAATGACATCAATTAACAAAAAACAATAATAAATACGACAAGTGCAACAAGAGGTAATAAATATTTAAAAAAAAATAGGGAGTCGGGTGGTAGTGCAGTGGGTTAAGCACACATAATGCAAAGCACAAGGAGCGGCGGAAGGATCCTGGAGCCCCCCAGCTCTGCACCTGCAGGGGAGTCGCTTCACAGCAGTGAAGCAGCAGGTCTGCAGGTGTCTATCTCTCCCTGTCTTCCCCTCCTCTCTCCATTTCTCTCTGTCCTAACGACGACATCAATAACAACAACTATAACAGTAAAAAAAGACAACAAAAGGGAAAATATAAAAAAATTAAACAAAATCAAGGACTGGCTGCAAAGCCCCACATTATAACTAACTCATCTTCTGACTTTAGATGCCTGTACCCCACCGTACCTGAGCCAGGTGGCTTCTGCTCCTCGGGGCCCACCAGGTGCATAACACCTCCATTCTCTGCCAGCTCCCCTTGAGTCCTGTCCTTGGCATGAGGGAGCCCATTGCTGGGGGCAGTTGGGGGCTCAGCCCGAGGAAAGCCAGGGGAGGTGGGTGCAAGTACCCCCCCAGAGGGCTTGCGGGCCACAGGTGGGGGAGTCTTGGGTGACTTCTTGGTAGCCTGGGGTGGCCGCTGCTCTGAGACACTCCGAAGTTCTGCCACCAGATTCCGCTGGAGGTCAGCAAGGGCCTCAGGGGACACGGGCCGCTCCAGCTGCAGCTTCTTAGTGCCCTTGGAGAAGATGAAGCTGGCTGTGGAGGCAGGGGATTGGGGGGACCGTGACTCGGCCTCAGGTGGTCCATTGGGCTGTGCACTCAGTGGACCCTCACTGGCAGCCAGGTTGGTGGCCTTGAGTCGGACAGCAGCATGGAGCCCAGAAGAGGGGGCAGTCACTGGGCTGGCCCGCCCTGACAGGGCCCTTCGGAGTGGCTTCTGAGGGGCTGGTGACCCAGATGCTGGAGTTGGAGGCCCAGTGGGGGCACCCACAGAGCGCAAGCGCACCATCTGCAAGAGTGAGGGGGTGACCAGGGGTGTGCCAGCATCCTCCTTGGGCATCCCAGTGGTCTTGCTGCAACTCACTGGTTCCTTCCGAGGGGCTTTGGTCACAGACCCTGTGACAGAAGCAGCAGGAGGAGGTGGAGGAGGGTCAGGGGTACTACAGGATGGGACAGTGGCTGAAGATAGAAGAACCAGAGAACTGGCAAGCTCTGGGGGGACTGAAGGGCCAGCAGGCTCAGAGCCAGCCACAGAGAAAAAGGCCTCTTCAGGCGGGGGGAAGTCGGCCATGGACAGGTCTTGCTCCTCAGGGGCCGGAGGTGGAGGTGGGGGCCAGTTGGGATCTTGGAGAGGTTCCTCAGTGGACTCTGGGGCAGATGGGGCGTCCTCTACCACTTCTGGCTTCTTAGTGGGTGGTGGGGGTGGGTGATAAGAGGGGGGTGGGGATGGTGGGGGTGACTGGTCTTTGGAGGCAATGAGAGACCTCTGTGGTGGGGCCAGGGATGTCTGGGAAGCAGGAAGGGACTCAGGACTGGCACCAGTGAGAGAGACAGGCCCAGGGGCTACTGCTGGGGCAGCCACAGCAGGGGCAGCTTGGTTAGGGTTCTTGGGCTTGGAGGGAGGTGGCGAGAAGGGGGCAGGTACCTTGGGGTGAGGGGGGATGACAAACCTATCACCCAGGGTGGCTGACGTGTGTGGAGCAGAGGGCACTGGGTCAGAGGAGGAGGAGCACAGAGATGTGAGGGAGGAGGAGACAGAGGCCCCAGGAGATCGAAGGGAAGTGACTCGCTCTGGTTTAGGAGGTTGGATTTTGCCTGGGGAAGGAGGGGCCCCTACTAGGACTTTGGGAAGGAGAGTAGGGGTACCACTTTGGCTTGAGTAGCCACTGGAGGGGGAGAGCGTCCGTTCTGGGGAACGCGGGGGCCGCCGAGAGCCACCTGGAGACAAACCAGGCACCCAGCGGCCTGCTGAGTTGGACGAACAAGGTGCTGCTCCAGTCCCTTCTGACCCACCAGTGGTGGGCGGCCTTGGCAGCTGGGGCTGCTGCTTCCGCTCAGGCTTGGGAGGCAGCCCTGTAGGCCCATCCGGTGAGGTTGAGCCCCGCTGATGCTGATGAAGTGAGTAGGTCCTGCGGGGAGGTGGTGGGGCCCGCTTCATCTTACGCAGGGACACACTTCGGCCAGACAACTGCCCACTGCTCCGAATGCTGACAGTGTCTGAGGCCTCAGCAGTGCTGCCCCCACTGGGAGAGCCCCTCCCGCTGCCCCCCTGGGGGGGAGGGGCCACACTAGCACTAGCCACAGAGCCCTCCGGCTGGCCCTCAGAGCCTCCCTTAGAGGAGAGGGTAGAGCCGTCAGACACAATGGTCTCGGAGGACTGAGAGTGGCTCCAGGTGTCACTGGAGGAGGAAGGGTGGCGGCTGCGGGGCCGGGGGCTGGAGACCGAGGAGAATCGGCCGAGTGAGTGGACGGAGGCTGGGCTGGCAGAGAGCAGGCTACAGCGGCTCAGTGTGCGCACACTGCAGCGGCCCAGGGCCACCACATCCACTGTGGGGGGCAGCACAGCATGAGGGATGAGCTTCGACAAGTAGGTGGCCTGAGGTGAGATGGACATGGCCGGGCTCAGGGGCTCCACAGGCCCTGCCCCTCCTGTCATTCCAGGCACTGCCAGGGACATGGGCCGGGTCAGAGGTGGGGGCCGGGCCCCCGTGGACCGGCCGACAAGGGTGTCATCTCGGTAGACACGATCTATGTGGCACTGCAATGTGGCCTCTGTCTCAGCATTGGCCTCTGCCTCCAGTGTCTGCAGGGACACTCGAACCCCAGTCCCAGAAGCCAGGCCTGCAGGGTGGCCATCCACGGTGGGGATTCGTACAGCATCCCGAGGACCAGGAGGCCGAGGAGTGCCGGGTGCCTCACGCTCATTCCGCAGGCCTAGAACAAACGGAAGACCTGAGAGTCATGGTGCTGGCAGTCAGGGCTCCTCAGCCACCACCACTGTCCCTCAAATCCGGGACTCACCCAGTTCCTTCTGCACATGTTGTGGCAGCCCCAGTACCGTGCTGCGCCGTTCCCGCCGCCGCCGCCGCCCTGACTTCCCTGATTTGGGAAAGGAGTCATGGGGTCGGAAGGTGGAGCCTGAGGGCAAGGGAGAATGAAAAAAAAAAATTTTTTTTAACAGTTCTCTGGGCACATTCTATAGAGAACTGCTTTAGAATCTGAACATAAACTCTTAGAAAAAGTTTTCATTGTCAAGTAGGCCTGGACAAAGCTAGGTTAAACAAAAGTTGCTTCTTTTCTGTAAGATCTCTGGAAGGTTTTACTGAGTCAATAATGATAATTTTCACTTAATGAACATTTATTGTTAGTCAACAGGCTAACCACTTCTCATTTATCCCCATAAGACTGAGTATTCTTTTCTTTTTCTTTCCTTTTTTTTTTTTTTTTTTTTGCCTCTAGGGTTATCACTGGGGCCTGGTGCCTGCACTATGAATCCACTGCTTCTGAAGGCTATTTTTTTCCCTTTTGTTACCCTTGTTGTTTATCGTTGTTGTTATTATTGTTATTATTGCTGTTGTTGTTGTTGGATAGGACAGAGAGAAATGGAGAGAGGAGGGGAAGACAGAGAGGGGGAGAGAAAGACATCTGTACTTGTGAAGCAACCCACTTGCTTCACCACTTGTGAAGCAACCCCCCCTGCAGGTGGGGAGCCAGGGGCTTGAACTTTGATCCTTATGCAGGTCCTTGCGCTTCATGCCACGTGCACTTAACCCACTACGACTACCAACCCATTGCACTACCACCCAGTCCCAAGACTGAGTATTCTTTTTGTTTAATATTTATTTATTCCCTTTTTGTTGCCCTTGTTGTTTTATCATTGTAGTTACTGATGTCATCGTTGTTGGATAGGACAGAAAGAAATGGAGATTTTTTTTTGACTGAGTTTGGAGTATGGCACCAAAGTAAGAAAGCAGAAGTACACTAGAGTTTGCAGTGAGTACCCTCCCTAACACTTCCTCTCCACTATTCCAAGCTTTGGGTCCATGATTGCTCAACAATTTGTTTGGCTTTGTATGTTAACTCTCTTTTCAGTCATCAGGTTCCAGATGCCACCAGGATGCCGGCCAGGCTTCCCTGGACTGAAGACCCCACCAATGTGTCCTAGAGCTCAGCTTCCCCAGAGCCCCACCCTACTAGGGAAAGAGAGAAGCAGACTGGGAGTATGGACCGACCAGTCAACGCCCATGTTCAGCGGGGAAGCAATTACAGAAGCCAGACCTTCTACCTTCTACAACCCTCAATGACCCTGGGTCCATGCTCCCAGAGGGATAGAGAATGGGAAAGCTACTGGGGAGGGGGTGGGATATAGAGATTGGGCGGTGGGAATTGTGTGGAGTTGTACCCCTCCTACCCTATGGTTTTGTTAATTAATCCTTTCTTAAATAAAAAAAAAAAGAGCAACAAAAGGAGAAAAAAAAATAAATATGTAAAATAAAAATAAAAAAGAAAGAAATGGAGAGAGGAGGGGAAGACAGGGGGAGAGAAAGATGGACACCCACAGACCTTCTTCACTGCCTGTGAAGCGACTCCCCTGCAGGTGGAGAGCTGGGGGCTCAAACCAGGATCCTTAAGCAGGTCATTTCGCTTTGTGCCATGTATGCTTAACCCACTGCGCTACTGCCCAACTCCCAAGACTGAGCATTCTTATAGAACATCCTACAGAAGCTCAAAGGTCAATGATTGGCCCAAGATTACACAGGTGGTATGTAGCAACGTCCAGCCCTAACCCTGCTTTCTGAATCTTAACTATTTTATTTATTTATTTATTTCCTTTTGTTGCCCTTGTTTTTATTGTTGTAGTTATTGTTCTTATTGTTACTGATGTCATCGTTGTTGGATAGGACAGAGAAATGGAGAGAGGAGGGGAAGACAGAGAGGAGGAGAGAAAGACAGACACCTGTAGACCTGCTTCACGGCTTGTGAAGCGACTCCCCTACAGGTGGGGAGCCAGGGGCTCGAACCAGGATCCTTACGCCAGTCCTTGCACTTTGCACCACATGCGCTTAGCCCATTTCGCTACCGCCCGACCCCCCCTTTTTTTTAATCAGATAAAGATAGTTAGGAATTAAGAGGGAAAGGAGAGATGGAGAGAAAGAGAGGCAGAGAGACCCCTGCAACACTGCTGCACTACTCGCAAAGCATTCCCCCTGCAGGTGGGGAGTGGGGGTTCGAACCTGGGTCCTTGTGCACTGTAACATGTGCTCTCAACCAGGTCAGCCCCTCTTAACTGTTTCTTTGTAAACAATGTCATCATGGACCTTCAAGAGGACATAGGGTACTGTATATTGTGAATTCACAGAATCACTGAGCCTTGAAACGCTTGAGATTAGGAACTTCAGGTGCTGGGACCCAGCTAGAGGCCACCACCCAGTCCTCCCCCTGCTTAGGAATCCCAGTGGCTGAGCAGGCACCTTTGCGCTGGATCATCTCTGAGCGGATAGAGAGCGCATCCTCTGCCGTGGAGCTCTCGGCTGTGTAGGATGTAGACTGGCTGCAGAAGGAGATGCTATCTTCATCCGGCCCTGTCTGGGAAGACTGTTGGAGGAAGAAAGGATCAGGCACTAACCTCAGACCCAGCACCCTCCCTCCTCCACCACCCCAGTTCTGTGTGGGGCCATTGCTGCCCCTTCAGGACTCCCCTTTGGAACTTTGGACTCCCGATTTCCCCCAAATCTGAGTAGGCATTTGCTGAGCAACCCTAAACTAGCTCTCAGGATCATCTAGTCTAGCCTTTCATGATACAGAAAAGAAAAAAAAAAAACCAGAAAAGTTCAAAGAGATACTGTCAGAGGCCAGGGGTTGGTTACCTGAATGCTCTGGGTGTCTCCATGGTCCCAGCCACCCCTGTTCAGCTTCTGTTTTTCTGAAAGACACCAGAAAGGTATGTCAGACGGTGGTTCTGATCTTGGGAGCTGAGAGCAGCACTGGAAGGGAGGGGAAGGTTACCTTGGTACTGCAGGGAACGGAGTCCCTCCTGGGCCTGCGTATGCAACTCCTCCAGGTGAGGCGGTCGCCCACTAGGGAAGAAGACGTTGTCCTGGTGGTCATCAATTACAGATCTTTGTCCCTGGCCTGGACCTACACTCAGACGTTTGTCACTCTCGGACTTGGCAGAACCTAGTGGAACACAGGAAAGAGAGAAGTGAGGCTCAAAAGCATTGAGACCCTGGGCATACACAAGCACTACAATAAGGGAACTCATAGTTCCCAGCCATACCCCCCCCACATGTCCATTCAATACCCACCCCCCCCAATCTACTCATAATACACAGTTCTCACCACACACAGCTCCCCTGTACAGGTGCATAGTAGACCTAGGTATACATAGATCTGAGTACCCATGTCAAAGGCCCATACAGCGCACCACACCTGGGACCCAGAGGCCCAGAGCATACGCACACAAGACCCACCTTCAGTCTGTACACACATCTACAGGTATCACTGTGTATATGAACAAGCAATACCCAGGCACAAACACATCTGTGTACACACGCAGGGGCCAGCACCAAGCACCTCCAGCCCCCATGTCTATACTACCCACAATCCCCATTCTATACACACTTCCACAGAACCTAAACACACACAACTGTACACCCACATACCCCTCAGGGCCCTATTCAAGATATACCAACACACACACACAGCCCACAGCAAATACATTCCTTTTGTCTCCAGGCCCCAGCTGCACTTTGCAGAGAAACAAATCACCCTTTTCGTGCACCTCCTTAGTCCAGGTCCAGGAACAGACTGGTGGGACATCAGGAAGGGATAAGGACTAACAAGATCCCCAGGAATCACAGCTAGATCCCCAGTAAGTACTGGAGTGGGCGTAACAAACCTGGGCTAGGATTTCTTGGGTCCCCTACTCACCCATATGACAGTCCCTTAGAAGGAGGGGAGAAGGCTCCAGATCTCTCCACCCCAGTCAAGGGAACTCTAGCCTCTCTTGGGGGATTGGTCCCACCCCTCTCCTGGAGGCCGCAGCCCCTGGTGCAGAAAGTCAGGGATCCATTACAAAGGATCCCATTACAGGCCCCGCCCAGAGGGGAGCAGAGTCAATCTAATCCTGGGAAGGGGGGGAGAGGTATGTCAGCACTTTGCAGCCCAGTCCCCCACCTCCCTTTAAATGGAACCCACAACATAAGCAAAAGTCTGGATGGTCATGTGACCTTGGCAACACCTTGTAGAGGGGCAGAAACAAAACAAACCCTTTAAAGGGCCAAGCCCCATGATCAGATCAGGGTCTTTGGTTCAGACACCTGCCCTTCCTCAGTCCAGTCTTCAACAAAGTTCCTGTCCCCGGGAGAACCAGCAGTAGAAACCAACAAGGCCTGAGATCTGGTGCCCCTAATGGCTTGATTTTACAAGTCAGACTTAAAGAGAAAAGGTCAGCCAACAAATCAGACTGAGGCAGAGCCAGCACTAAACTCCCAAGTTCTCAGATGAGACTCTTAGGTCACATTCAAACCAGGGATGCTCTATTCTCCCAAAATAGCCCATTAGATCCTGATCTTCCCTCCCAACCCAGCTCAGAAAGCTCACTCTCTGGGTGAGTTAGCACAGGCATCTCCCCGAACTTCTCCTTCCCAGAAACTAAACTAATCATGTTCCCCAACTCCCAGTGGAACTGCTTTCCTGTTCTCCACATCACATCCTCCCCCAACCATCTGACCTGGAAGGGGTACCCTATCTACCCCAGCTGTGCCCAGACAAATGAAGTATCTGGGAAGGAGGTATTGTCCCTTCACAGGAGGACTGCAGGTGTCAAGGTCAGAGACACCTGGATCCACCCGCCAACAGGCATGTCCAGACAAAGGCAGGGGAAAGCCGCTGGACGAAGACTCACTAGCGCCTGGGAGGCCTGGCCTTATTTCCACCCCCATCCTCCAGCCACTGCCCTCCCTCGGCCTGGATCCCACAGTCTACAACAAAGGTCTGGCAGAGCAAGGTAGGGGAATCTCTCTTCTACACCCCCCAGCCACACCCACTCACTCTTCTTCTTAAAGAGCCCAAGGAGTGCCAGGAGGTGGCAGACCAGGAACACCACCATGACTGTGCATGTCTCTAGGGCTGTTCCCTCCCTATTCTGACCTGTCACCATATCCCTAACACACTGGGGATGAGAGTGGTGCTGCAGAGCTGGCCACTTGCAGGGGAGAGGAAGGAGGGAGGGAGGGGGAGGGGCTACTGTCCAGGTCCTCCCCCCACCTTCGCCATCAGACTGCCCTTCCACCTCCAGGACCCTTCAGGGACTCCTGGAGAGAAACTAAGGCCTGGAATCTGCGGGGATAGGCTCCATAGAAAGTGTCTAAGATGACCAAAGATATTCAGTTCCAGTGGCAGACCTCTGACACTGTCCCCAAGTCCCTTTCTTTTTTTTTTTTTTTTTTTTTTTTATATATTTTTATTTTATTTATTTATTCCCTTTTGTTGCCCTTGTTTTATTGTTGTAGTTATTATTGTTGTTGTCGTTGTTGGATAGGACAGAGAGAAATGGAGAGAGGAGGGGAAGACAGAGAGGAGGAGATAAAGATAGACACCTGCAGACCTGCTTCACCGCCTGTGAAGCGACTCCCCTGCAGGTGGGGAGCCGGGGTTCGAACCGGGAACCGGGGTCCTTATGCCGGTCCTTGTGCTTTGCGCCACCTGCGCTTAACCCGCTGCGCTACAGCCCGACTCCCCCCAAGTCCCTTTCTAAAGAGCTAGGAGCCAGAGCTAAGATAGAGAGTCCCTGGGGCCAGGTGGTGGCGCACCTGGTTGAGTGTATGTAGTACAATGTGCAAGGACCCAGGTTCAAGCCCCCGGCCCCCACCTGCAGGGGGATAGCTTTACAAGTGGTGAAGCAGAGCTGCAGGTGTCTCTCTGTCTCTCTCCCTCTCTACCATTCCCCTCCCTCTTGATTTCTGGCTGTCTCTAATAAATAAAGATTAAAAAAAAAAAAAAAAAGATAGAGTCCCAGCTGCCAGCTGTAAGTAGAGGAACCATGGACTAGCCTTGGCATGGTGCCCACCCCCAAGTCCTCCTGGCTGGGGAAGGTAATTCCCTGGGGAAGGCGCTGACACATGGAACAGCCAGGCAAAGGACTAGCCAGGGCTGTCTGTGGGGACAGAGGGGCCAGTGGCAGGCTCAAAGGGGTGGGAGACATCCCAGGACACAGTGCTGGAAAGCTGGTTCATGTTCAGCAGCCCCCACCCCGCATGTTTCAAAGCACTTTTCCCCCACTTTGGTGATGTGACAGCAGCAGCCCAGAGAAGCACTGTGAACTGTTGAGGTCACACAGCAGAAGGAGACTATTATTATTATTATTATTATTATTATTACCTCCAGGGTTATTGCTGGGGTTCAGTGCCTGCACTATGAATACCACTGCTCCTGGAGGCTATTTTTTCCCTTTTATTGCCCTTGTTGTTTATCATTATTATTACTGTTGTCATTGCTATTGTTGTTGCTAAATAGGACAGAGAGAAATCAAGAGAAGAAGGGAAGACAGAGAGGGAGTGAAAGACACCTGCAGACCTGCTTCACCGCTTGTGAAGTGACCCCCCAGCAGGTGGCTCGAACCAGCAGAGGCTCAAACCAGGTTACTTAAGCCAGTCCTTGTGCTTGGCGCCATGTGCACTTAACCTGCTGCGCTACCACCCGGCCCCCAAAGGGAGACCTTCAATGTAAGCCCCCTGCCTCCTCTAGCCTGCTTCCCACTGGCTTCACTCTGCTGCTTCACCAGGCTCAGAGTGGGAGCAATAAGAGGCAGGCATACAACCAAGAAAGTGGCTCAGAAGCAGAGCACTGGACTTGCAGGCATGAAGTCATAGTTTCACATGCCTAAGTGGCTGTTCTGGCCTCTGTCTCACAAAGAAAATAAATAAATAAATCTTAAGGGAGAAAAAAAGTCAGGGGTGATGATGGAGAAAGGTACAGTCAGGTGTGATTCAAATCCAGCTCCAACAAGCACAAGCCAAATCATATGGAAAGTCACAGAAACCAAGGTCAAGAACTCCTCCTTTAGAGTGTTGCGTCCACTTACTGAATCAGAAAATATTTATTTACTTTTGAAAGAGATTTATTTTCTCTTACAAGACAGAAAGACTAGAGTACAACTCTGGCACATACAGGATTCAAACTTGGAACCTTATATACACAAGTCCTACAACTCTAGCCATTACACTACACCTCCCTTGCTGCCACAGCAAATACTTCTTTCTTTTTTTTTTTAATTCTCTTTTTAACATTTATTTTTCCTTTTGTTGCCCTTGTTGTTTTATTGTTGTTGTAGTTATTATCGTTCTTGTTATTGATGTTGTCGTTGTTGGATAGGACAGAGAGAAATGGAGAGAGAAGAGGAAGACAGAAGGGGAGAGAAAGATAGACACCTGCAGACCCGCTTCACCGCCTGTGAAGCGACTCCCCTGCAGGTGGCCAGCCCGAGGCTCAAACCGGGATCCTTACGCCGGTCCTTATGCTTCTGCTTTGCGCCACCTGTGCTTAACCCGCTGCGCTACTGCCCGACTCCCAGAAAATATTTATTTCTTACTTACTTATTGTACAGAGACACAGAGAAATTGAGGGAAAGGGGAAAGAGAGAGGGAGAGACTAAGAGACACCTGCAGCACTACTTTATCATTTGTGGAGCTTCCTCCCTGCAGGTGGGGACCAGGGGCTTGAACCGGCTCCTTGAAAATTGTACCATGTGCACTCTACCAAGTGCATTATCACCCAGTCCCACAGCAAATAGTCAGGATTTATTAAGCTAGTACTGGGGGATACAGCAAAAGACAGAAAAGTTTATCTTGTTCCATAGTGCCTAAAACAGTGTCTGACATGCTGTGAGTCCAATAGATAGTTGATGAACATAATATGTGAGGTAAACTAACAATGTAATTTTAGATAGTAAAGACTCAGGAGCTGTGACAGGGAGTACCTTTAAAAGACATAAATAAAAAATTTTAAAAGAATCTTTTGTGGTTCAGGAGGTGGCACAGTGGATAAAGTGTTGGACTCTCAAGCATGAGATCCTGAGTTCAACCCCCAATAGCACATATACCAGAGTGATGACTGGCTCTTTCTTTCTCTCTCTCCTCTTACCCCCCTCATTAATAAAGAAAATATTTAAAAGAAAGGAAAAAATAATATTTAAGAAAATGACACTGGGGGGGGCAGGGCCGAGCAGTGACACACTTGGTTGAGTGTACATGTTACAATGCACAAGGACCCTGGTTCAAACCCCCAGTCCCCACCTGCAGGGGGAAAGCTTCTCAAGTGGTGAAGTAGGGCTGCAGGTGTCTCTGTCTCTCTCCCTATCACACCCCTTCCCTCTTGGTGTCTGGATGTGTCTATCCAATAAATAAATAAAGATCAAACAAAAAAAAATTTAAAGAAAGATAACACTGGAGTGGCCTGGAAGGCGGTGCAGTGGGCGCAGCCTCTGACTCTCTAGTACGAAGTTCTGAGGTCCCTGGCATTAGGTGCGCCATAGTGATGCTCTGGTTCTCGTTCTCTCTCTCTCCTCCTCATCATCAATAAATACTTCTTTTTGGAATATTTATTTATTTTCCTTTTTGTTGCCCTTGTTTTTTTTTTTTTTATTGTTGTTATTGATGTCATCATTGTTGGATAGGACAGAGAGAAATGGAGAGAGGAGGGGAAGACAGACAGAGGGAGAAAAAGATAGACACCTGCAGACCTGCTTCACTGTCTGTGGAGTGACGCCCCTGCAGGTGGGGAGCCAGGGTCTCGAACTGGGATCCTTACCGGTCCTTATGCTTCTCGCCACGTGCGCTTAACCCGCTGCGCTACCTCCTGACCCCAAATACTTTTTTTTTAAGAACATTTGGGGCCAGAGGAAGACTGCACTTTGGAGGATGCCCGTTTTGCCATGTAGCAAGATCCAGGTCTGAGCCTCGCCCCTATCACTGCTTCAGTGCTATGGTGTCTCTCTATCTATAAATCTGAAAAAGTTGGCCAGAGCGGTGAAGCTTTGGTCATCTAAAAAGAAATTAGAACTGAGAATTCAAAAATGAGGAGTCAAACAGGCAAGCACTGGTGCACAGCCTTCTAGATAGAGCCAACAGCAAGTATAAAAGGCCCGGGGGGCAGGGGAAGGTTTCCCAGAATAGAGGGGAGACCAGTGTAGCTCAAATGCAGTGAGTACAGAAGAGAATGGCAGGGGCTGAGAAGAGGGCAGGAGCCAGGTCACGCAAGGGCCTTGGCAGTCTGGGATCTTATTCAAACAGCCCCAGGAAGTCAGTCAGTATTGAGGCTTAAGCTGGGTAGTGACAGTGTAGAAAGAGATTTCCCCCTAGCAACTCCAAAAAAAGTAGTAGCTGAGGCTGAAAGAGAGGGTGTGTGAAATCTAGTGCTGTCTCCCAAACTATCTAAGGACAACCCTCTCTCTCTCTTTTAAAAAATATTTATTTATTTATTTATTCCCTTTAGTTGCCCTTGTTGTTTTATTGTTGTAGTTATTATTGATATCATTGTTGTTGGATAGGACAGAGAGAAATGGAGAGAGGAGGGGAAGACAGAGAGGGGGAGAGAAGCTTGTGAAGCGGCTCCCCTGCAGGTGGGGAGCTGGGGGCTGGAACTGGGATCCTTACGCTGGTCCTTGCGCTTTGCATCACATGTGCTTAACCTACTGCGCTACTGCCCAACTCCCAACCCTCTCTCTTAGACCCTAGAGGCCTAAGAATTTTTTTTCCCCTTTCTTTCTTTTTCTTTCTTTCTTTCTTTCTTTCTTTCTTTTTTTTTTTTTTTTACCAGAGCACTGCTCAGCTCTGGTTTATGGTGACGCAGTGGATTGAACCTGGGACTTTGGAGCCTCAGGCATGAGAGTCTCTTTGCATAACCACTACGCTAGATACCCCTGCCCAAGGCCTAAGAATTCTGATGCAAGAATTATATGGAATTGTACCCCTCTTATCCTATGGTGTTGTCAATACTTTCATTTTATTTTTTTAAGTTTTTTTTTAAATATTTATTTACTTGTTTATTACCTTTTGTTGCCCATGCTGTTTTACTGTTGTAGTTATTACTGTTGTCGTTATTGTTGGATAGGACAGAGAGAAATGGAGAGAAGAGGGGAAGTCAGAGATGGGGAAGGAAAGATAGACACCTGCGGACCTGCTTCACTGCTTGTGAAGCGACTCCCTTGTGAGTGGGGAGCTGGGGGCTCGAACCAGGATCCTTGCACAAGTCCTTGTGCTTTGCACCACCTGTGCTTAACCCGCTCACTGCACTACCGCCTGACTCCCAATACTTTCATTTTATAAAAGGAGAAGGAAAGAAAGGAAGAAAGAAAGAAAGAATTCCCACGCAGCAAGACCCCCTCCTACAGTTCCTTCTCCCCCCTCCCATTTGCTGCCCGCCCCACCTCTCAGAAACCAAACCATGCAGGGCAGGGAAATAATATGATAGTTATACAAAAAGACATTCATGCCTGAGACTCCAAAGTCCCAGGTTCAATCCCCTGCACCACCATAAGTCAGAGCTGAGCAGTGCTATTAAAAAAAAAAAAAAATCAATCAGAGAGCTAATAAGTCTTCTCTGGAGAATAAATTTCCACGGAACTGGGTGGCATATATCCACAAATCACTGAAATCAAAACATCAATCCAAAGAAGTAGATACTTCAGGTGAAGAAATGGAGGCCAGAGAAGGTCAGCAACTATAAAGCTGGTCAGTGGCAAGACGGCATTCACACTCAGGGCACCTTGAACACAAAAGCCACATTCTGTCCACTGTTCCAGCTACAAACCTGACTTCCTCTCTGAAAGACTGAGTGACAGACCCTACCAATCCCACAAAGTCAAGGTTTCTTGACCATATCCTCTCCCCTATGTGTACCAGTCACAGAAAAGAGCAGTAGAGACCCAGGAGGTGGTACAGTGGGTAGAGTGCCCACCTTGCAAGCATATGTTCCTGTGCTTGATCCCTAGTATTACATGTGCCAGATTAACACTTTGGTTCTCCTTTTTGTTTTTACCAGAGCAATGCTCAGCTCTAGTTTATGGTGGTACAGGGGGTTGAACCTGTGATCTTGGGGCCTCAGGCTTGAGAGTTTCTTTGCATAACCATTATACTGTCTACTCCTGCTCCTCTTTCTTTCTTTAATAAATTAATAGATCCTGCTTGCAAGTCCAGCATTTAAAAATTTTTAATACTTATTTATTTATTCCCTTTTGTTGTCCTTGTTTGTTTTATTGTTGTAGTTATTATTGTCATTGTTACTGATGTCATTGTTGTTGGATAGGACAGAGAGAAATGGAGAGAGGAAGAGAAGACAGAGAGGGGGAGAGAAAGACAGACACCTGCAGACCTGTTTCACTGCTTGTGAAGTGAACTCCCTGCAGGTGGGGAGCCGGGGACTTGAACCAGGATCCTTACGCTGGTCCTTGTGCTTTGTGCCACTTGTGCTTAACCCGCTGCGCTACCACCTGACTCCTGTAAGTCCAACATTTTATCCACCATAGCACTTCCCAGGTCACACAGATAGCTCAGAGGGCCCAGATTCAATCCCCATCACTACTATAAACCAGAGCTGTGCTGAACATGCTCTGGTCTTTCTCTCTATATTTCTCTCTCATTAAAATAAAATAAATATAAAAAAGAGAGAGAGAGAGAGAAACAGAGAGAATCAAGAGACCACAGCCCTGCAGCTTCCTCCAGTGCAGTAGCCAGGCTCAAACCTGGGCTGCACACATGGCAAAACAGCACACAGTCCAAATGAGTATTTTGCTGGCCCAAATAAGTCTTCTTTAAAGATTTACTTAGTAAGGATGGGGGGCAGATAGCATATGGTTATGCAAACAGACTCTCATGCCTGAGGCTCCAAAGTCCCAGGTTCAATCCCCTCCATACCTCCATAAACCAGAGTTGAGCAGTGCACTGGTAAAAACAAAAATTAATAAAATATTAAAAAAGAAAAAAGATGTACTCATTGACACAAGTGAAACAGAACATTACTCTGGTGTGAGCGATGCCAGGGATCAAATATGGGACATCAAACTTTTAAGTCTAAAGTTTTAATCACTGGTCTACTTCCTGGGCCGCAATAGATAAATCTTTAACTTAAAAAAGAAAGCAAGAAAAGAGTAGCAGAGCAACACTTGCAGGGTGATTGATTCATGCCAGGCATTATGCCAGAGGCTAGTGGAAGGCGAAGTCTCTGCCCCCGTGGATCTTACATCAGCCCTCCAAGGCAGTTACTGAAAGATCCTCATGGTAATTGATGATAGACCTGTGACGCTCAGAAAGCTAGGTGAAGGAGTCGGATGGTAGCGCAGCGGATTAAGAGCAGGTAACGCAAAGGGCAAGGACCAGCGTAAGGATCCCGGTTCGAGGCCCCAGCTCCCCACCTGCAGGGGAGTCACTTCACAGGCAGTGAAGCAGGTCTGCAGGTGTCTATCTTTCTCTCCCCCACCCTGTCTTCCCCTCCTCTCTCCATTTCTCTCTGTCCTATCTAACAATGACGACATCAATAACAACAATAATAACTACAACAACAATAAAAATCAACAAGGGCAACAAAAGGGAAAATAAATAAATAATAAATCTTTTTTTAAAAAGCTCTGGTTACCTCCCAAAGTGAAGCCTCTGTCTATGCACGATTCCTCTAATGAGGAAAACTAAGCTCCCACTAAATCAGGGGCAGGAGAATAGCTGCTCATCAAGGTCTCAGGCCCACAACTGGCAGTGAGGGCCACAGCTGTGAATTCCCTGCAAATTCTAGGCCCTCAACACTTGATAAAAATCTTGGTTGCCCAGCAACACCCCTTCCCCCACCCACACACCCACCCACAGCTGGGACAGTGCCTGACTTCTCCCTGAACCAACCCAGGAGCAGGTCTACACACCTGTAGCTTGCTAGGGAAGGGAGCCAACCTGAGCCTCAGGTAGAAAGCCTGAACCTCACAAAGGAACTGAGGTCCAGAGTGGAATGACCTTGCCAAGGACACACTCTTGAGTTCCTGTTCCAGGACCCATGCTTCCCCAGATCTGAGAAGACACACGGTTCCTAGCCACACCCCCCGGGCAGGGCACATTGGGAAGCACACACACAAGTTCAGAAAGTCAACCAGCGATCACAGGGAAGCATGAATGGCCAAAATGTCCCACTGGAGCCACCCCCACAGCTGGGTTCCCTCAGAACCACTCTGCTTCTGCCTTCTCCAAAGGAACCTGGGGACAGGGAGGAATTGGGGGTGGGGACAAGGCCACAGGTATGTGTGCATACGCACCCACTGTGTTGGCAACATCCTGCTTGGGGTGAGGCCTCAACCTGCCCCATTCCAGAGCAAGGGGCAGGGGGGGGAGAGGGGGAGGGTTACACCCACAGCCAAACAGTTCTGACTCAGGGGAAAGGAATGAGGGGGAGGGCACAGCTGCCCAGGTGGCCTTGATCCTCCAGAGCTGGAACCTTCCAGACATGACTGCAACCCTCCCCCCCATTCTTCAACCCTAATTCTGGTAACCAATGTTGGTCAGCCCAGCAGACAGAACTCAGGGCATTCAGAGCCCTCAATCTCAAGGTGTCTTTCTTTTTAATATCCATTAATATGGGAGGAGGGTGTCAGAGCATCACTCTGGCATAAGTCATGCCAGGGATCAAACTCTGGACCTCATGCTTTTTTCAATGTGCCACCTCCCAGGATGCTGTCTCAAGGTTTCTTGATCACATCCTCTCCTCTTCCCTCTCAGAAGCCAAATCCATCCTCTCCCCTTATGAGTCCCACTCACAGAAAAGCACAGTACTACCTGCCTGCCTGCCCTGCAAACATGAGGTCTTGAGCTGGATCCCCAGCACAGCAAGTGCCAGAGTGATGATGCTTCAGTTCTCATTTCTCTCTCTCTCTCTCTCTCTCTCTCTCTCTCTCTCTCTCATAAACATATCTTTGAGAAGGAAGAAAGGAACGAGAGAAAGAAAGAGCAGTAAAGAAACACTTGCAGAGGGAGTCAGGAGGTAGCACAGCAGGTTAAGTGCACATGGTGCAAAGCACAAGGAGCAGCATAAGGATCCCAGTTCAAGCCCCCAGCTCCCCATCTGCAGGGGAGTCGCTTCACAGGCAGTGAAGGAGGTCTGCAGGTGTCTTTCTCTCCCCCCTCTCTCCATTTCTCTCTGTCCTATCCAACACTGATGACATCAATAACAACAACAATAACTACAACAATAAAACAAGGGCAACAAAAGCAATAAATAAGTAAGTAAATAAGAAAGACTTGCAGAGTGTTTAATTCATGCCAGGATCCATGGCTAGTATAGACAAACTAAGGCACAGAGGGGAGGGGGCCAGAGCCATTCCATAGAGCAGAACCCAGAGAGTAGATCTTAGTGGCGAGACAAAGAGAAGTGAATATAACTCAAACTTTAAGGGGGAGCTTGTCTAGGCAGTTTCTTTTCTAAATAGTTGTCTAGGACCTACTGAGGAAAATAGCCCTGCTGGACAGTGTGCTACTCTGCTGTGTGCAGGCTGAAGTTTAAGCCTCGTCCCTACCACTCTGAAGGAAGCTTCAGTGCTATGGTCTCTTTCACTATCTGTCTCTAAAACAATTTAAAAAGTAAAAATAAACAAAAAAATAAACAGTTGTCTAAACAGTGTCTCTTCTATTGTCTCACAGACCAGGAGAGTCCAGAAATGTATGGCTCCCCTTTTCATTAGGAGGTTCAAGGTCACCCAGCCAAGAAGTGACCCAGCCCAGTTTCCAGGATCTCACCCCAAGGCTTTAATGTTGTTAAGCCTGAGGGTGCTAGGAGTTATGGGAACCACAGGAAGAGGGAGAGCTCTGTGTCCTGCTTCTGCAAGGGCAGAGGGAGTCCCCACTTCCTTCTCTCATTATGAAGCCCTGCCCCAGCAGGGAAAGCTGACAGGCCGGTTCTAAAGTAAATATTGGGGGGCAGGGAGTGCCAGGACAGGAAGGAGAGAATCCCATCCACAGGTGCCTCGGGGAATGGGCAGCAGGGCAGGGAGGAATTAGCTACAATAATATTAATAAATGTCGTGTAAGAGTTTCTGGCTCAGTATCTGCTCCTGACAATGATATAATAATCATCATCTCTTTCAGCCAGCGTGCAATTTTGACTTTCCAAAGCCCTTTCCTTTGTTCCTTCAAGGCATGATTATCCTCATTTTATATATATTAGAAACTGGAAGAAGAAAAGCTTGGGAGTCAGGAGGTCTGGAAACCAGGCCTTAAACCAGGCATGTTAATCAACCTCTCTGGGCCTCAATTTCCTACTCCCTAACTACTCACCTCACAGAGCTCCTAGGAAAGTTACAGAAAGCTAGGCAACCAAGTGTAAATACAGTGTCACAACCAAAGGGGGCCCCTGCCTCTCCAGGGTGTGGGTAGGAGGTTAAGGGCCCTCTCAAGCCCTTCTGCCTTTCCACTTACAACTACAATAAACTAGCACTTGCTGAGTACCAGCTGACTGAGGCAGATAAGAACTCACTAAACCTCACTCACTGTATTGACATGGTCTCCTACAGTCAGAGACTTGCCCAAGGTCACACAGCTAGGGAACACAGAGTCAGGACTTGAGCCAGCTGACTGTAAAATCTAGTTCTTCACTTGCCACCCAAAGACCTCACTCCCAGCCACTTCCGGAGTTCTCTTCAAATCTCTAGTGGAGCTAAGGACCATATTAAGATAAGGTTTGATAAGGACACTTAACCCCAGCTTTCCTGCACTCCTCAGCGATCTTGCCGTAGCTTGTAGGCCTATCTTTAACATTTGGGTACAAAGAGAATCCCATATGGATGGACCTGCTAATGCTCATGTCCAGCAGAGAAGCAATTACAGAAGTCAGAACTCCTACCTTCTGCATGCTAAGAAGAATTTTGGTCCATACTCTCAGAGAGATAAACAATTGGGAAGTTTCTTTTTAAAAAAAAATTTTTTTAATTCTATTTATTTATTTTCCCTTTTGTTGCCCTTATTGTCTTTTTATTATTGTTGTAGTTATTATTGTTGTTATTGATGATGTCGTTGTTAGATAGGGCAGAGAGAAATGGAGCGAGGAGGGGAAGACAGAGAAGGTGAGAGAAAGACACCTGCAGACCTGCTTCACTGCCTGTGGAGGGGGCTCGAACCAGGATCCTTATACTGGTCCTTGCGCTTTGCGCCACGCCCACTTAACCCTCTGCGCTACTGCCCGACTCCCAATTGGGAAATTTCTAATGGTGGGGATGAGACACAGAATTCTAGTGGTGGGAATTGTATGGAATTACACCCCTATTATCTTACAATCTTGTAAATCAATATGAAATCACTAATAAAACAAAAGAGAGAAGGAAAGCATACTCTAGAGCCCACTGCCCTCAGAGTCAGTAGTCCTAGGTTTGGGTCCAGAAGATAGCTCGGTGCATTAGAGCACAGGATTTGCTTGCCTGAGATCCTAATACCTGGCACCACCATAAATCATAACTGAGAAGTGTTCTTGTCTCTCTCATAAAAATAAGTGGGGAGTCGGGCTGTAGCGCATCGGGTTAAGCACAGGTGGCGCAAAGCACAAGGACTGCTGTAAGGATCCCGGTTCAAGCCTTGGCTCCCCATCTGCAGGGGAGTCGTTTCACAAGTGGTGAAGCAGGTCTGCAGGTGTCTATCTTTCTCTCCCCCTCTCTGTCTTCCCCTCCTCTCTCCATTTCTCTCTGTCCTATCCAACAACAAGGACAACAATAATAACTACAACAATAAAACAATAGGGGCAACAAAAAGGAATAAATAAATAAAATAAATATTTTAAATAAATAAATAAATAAATAAAAATAAGTGGGGAGCCGGATGGTGGTGCAGTGGGTTAAGCGCACGTGGCACAAAGTGCAAGGATGGGCATAAGGATCCCAGTTTGAGCCCCAGCTTCCCACCTGCAGGGGGATTGCTTCACAGGTAGTGAAGCAGATCTGCAGGTATCTATCTTTCTCTCCCCTGTCTTCCCCTCCTCTCTCAATTTCTCTGTCCTGTCAAAAAAAAAAAAAAAAAGATGACAACAATAACAACAACAATAAACAACAAGGGCAACAAAAGGAAAAAAATAGCCCCCAGGAGCAGTGGATTCCTAGTGCAGGCACTGAGCCCCAACCAATAACCTGAAGCAAAAAAAAAAAAAAAAAACTTAAAAAAAATAAATAAGTGGCCCAGCAAGTGGTATAGTGGATAAAATGCTGGACCCTCAAGCATGAGGTCCTGAATTTGATTGGTCCTCAACACTACATGTATTAGAGTGATGCTGTAGGTCTCTCTTCCTCTCTTTCTCATTAATAACTAAGTCTCTAAGAAATAAATAAGGGGCCTGGGCTGTGGTGCACCTGGTTGAGTGCACACATTACCATGTCCAAGGACCTGAGTTCAAGCCTCCACTCCCAGCCTGCAGGGGAAGGTGCTTCACCAGCTAGAGAAGTAGGTCTGCAGATGTCTTTCTCCCTCTTTATTTCCCCTCCCCTCTCAACTTATCTGTCCTGTCAAATAACTTGGAAATAAACAAACAAGTGGCCTGGGACTTGGCATAGTAGGAAAAAAAATTGGATTCAAGCATGAGGTCCTGAGTTCAGTCCCCAAAGTAATGCTCTTGCTCTATTTCTTCCCACCCCCACAAATAAATAAATAGATCTTTGAAAATAAATGGAGGGCAGGTGGTGGCACACACATTAGAGTGTCCATGTTACCATGTACAAGGACCCGGTTCAAGCTCCAGTCCTCACTTGCAGAGGGAAAGCTTCACTAGCAATGAAGCAGTGATGCAGGTATGAGCGGTGACAACGACCCAGGTTAAAGCCCCCAGTCACCACCTGCAGGGAAAAAGCTTCAAAAGTAGTAGTGCTGTGGGTATCTCTCCCCTTCCCTTCCAAATTCTATCTCTATCCAAAATATACATATACGTGTGTGTGTGTGTGTGTGTGTGTGTGTGTGTGTGTGTGTGTGTGTGTGTGTGTGTGTGTTTATTTATTTATTTTTACTACAGCACTACTCAGCTCTGGCTTATGGTGGTGCTAGGGATAGAACCTGGAGCCTTTGGTGCCTCATGCCTGAAAGTCTTTTTGCATAACCATATCTTCCCCAGCCCATAAATAAAATTTTAAAAGGAAAGAAAGAAATGAAGAGAGAGAGAAAGGAAGCAAGGAAAAAGAAAGAAAGAAAGGTCACTAGCAGTGGTGGATTCGTTGTGTAGGCTACAGGCTCCCAGCAATAACTTTGATGATGAGTAAATAAAAATAAATCCTAGGGAGTTGGGCGGTAGCGCAGAGGTTAAGCGCACATGGCTCAAAGCACAAGGACTGGCATAAGGATCCCAGTTCAAGCCCCTGGCTCCCCACCTGCAGGGGAGTCACTTCACAGGCAGTGAAGCAGGTCTACAGGTGGCTGTCTTTCTCCTCCACCCGTCTTCCCTCCTCTCCCCATTGCTCTCTGTTCTATCCAACAACAATGATAATTATAACAATAAAACAACAAGGGCAAAATGAAAACAAAAGGGAAATGAATAAATATTAAAAAATAAAAAATGAAAAAAAAATCCAAAACAAAAAAAAAAAAAAAAAAAGGAGGCCTAGGTTTGAGCTTTTGCTATCACTCAATTACAGTTTGATTTGAAGCCAGGCAATGCCCTTTGATGGGTCTCAGATTCTTCATTCACCTCCACAGGTTTGGGTAAGTTGGAGAGATGATCTCTGAAGAACACTTGGCATGTCTGACTCTGCCCCTAGAAGGAGGGCAGTGTACCCACTTTGGGTCAGGGTCTGGGACACTGGAAGATCTGGCTTCTCTCAGATCAGAGAGGGCTGGGTCAGTCTCTTATCTGAGAGGCCAGAGTCCCACAAACAAGCCAGGTGATCACAAGTCACAGGAAATGGGAGGAGACACAGGAAAAAAGCCGCAAGTGGGGGTGGGGGGGGGCGGTGCAGAGAGGAGGGAAGATCTCAAGCCTCTTGTCAGCTGTGAACCTACCAAAGACCTATGGCACTCCAGGTTCAGAGGCAAGTTGTGCTGGGGAGACATAATGGTTCTACAAAAGACTTTCTTGCCTAAGGCTTTAAGCTCCCAGGGTCAGTCCCCAGCCCCACCAGAGCTAAGCAGTACTGTGGTGTTTCTCTCTATATCTCTCTCATTAAAATAAAATATTAAAATAAGAAAAAGAATTCCAGGTTGGGCTCAGGTGACAATTCAGCCCATTAGAGAACCAACATTCATGCCCGAGGTCACAGGTTCAACCCCCAGTACTTCCATATGACAGAGCTTAGTGGTGCTCTGGGTCTGTCTGTCTCCATCTTCCCCACCCCTCTCAACACTTCAAGATAAAGAAATCTAGGGAGCCAGACGGTGGTGCACTGGACAAAGCACACATAGTACTAAGCGCAAGGACCCCGATCAAGGATCCAGGTTCCAGCCCCGGCTCCCCACCTGCAGGGGGGGGTCACTTCACAAGTGGTGAAGCAGGTCTGCAGGTGTCCCTCTTCCTCTATTCCTTTTTTTTTAACTTTTTTAAAATTATCTTTATTTATTGGATAGAGACAGCCAGAAATCGAGATGGCAGAGGAGATAGAGAGGGAGAGAGAAAGAGAGACACCTGCAGACCTGCTTCAATGCTTGTCAAGCTTTCCCCCTGCAGGTGGGGGCTCAAACCTGGGTCCTTGAGCACTGTAACATCTGTGCTCAACCAGGTGCACCACCAGCCAGTATCTTCTTTTTCTATTCCTATCTCCCCCTCTTCTCTCAGTTTCTCTGTCCTATCCAATAAAATGGAAAAAATGGTCATCAGGAGCAGTGGATTTGTACTGCTGGCACCAAGCCCCAGCGATAACCCTGGAGAGAAAAAAAAGGGGGGGCTGGGCGGTAGCACAGTGGGTGAAGCGCACATGGCGCAAAGTACAAGGGCTGGCAAGGATCCTGGTTCAATCCCCCAGCTCCCCACCTGCAGGGGGGTTGCTTCCCTTCCGGAGTGGTGAAGCAGGTCTGCAGGTGTCTATCTTTCCCTATCTGTCTTCCCCTCCTCTCTCCATTTCTCTGTCCTATCCAACAACAATTACACCAATAACCACAGTAACAATAACCACAACAACGATAAAACAACAAAAAGGGCAACAAAAAGGGAAAAAACAGCCTCCAGGAGCAGTGGATTTGTAGTGTAAGCACTGAGCCCCAGCAATAACCCTGGAGGCAAAAAAAAAAGAATTTCAGGTGGCCTTACACATTCATCCTCCTCACCTGCAAGACAGAAACAATAAGCTCAACCAGGAGGAGGATCCTGTGTGTAAACAACAGTACAATGCAATGGGAAAATGAGGGCCTTGTGGTGTGGGCGCTCCTAATTCACATCTTCAGACAATCACCCAGCCTTTCCAGAATGCAGTGCCCAGCTGGCCTGGGGAAGGGAGGGTTGGCTCTCTCCTGAGAGGCTACAGTCTTTCCAACAGAGGAGGCCTCATCCCAGCCACTCTGGCTCTTCTTGGCTTCCCCCTCCCACTTCCCACCTGCTCCCTCGCTGAGCCTTTCGAGGCTTCAATGCTTTAGTTCTTACTCCCTAACCTTTGGGCCTTACAGAGTCCAAATCCTGCAAGGCCTCAGATTTTCTTTCCCCATGGGACCTGCAGATCCTTCAATCCAAGAGGAAATTCATCACTCCCTAAAATGGATACAGGTGCACGACCCAGGCTCAAGCCTAGCCCCCACTGCATTGAAAGAATCTTCAGTGTTGTAGTCTGTCTTCCTTCCTCCTTTCCTTCCTTCCTTTTTTTAAAAAAATATTTATTTATTTATTCCCTTTTGTTGCCCCTGTTGTTTTATTGTTGTAGTTATTATTGCTGTTGTTACTAATGTCATCGTTGTTGGACAGGACAGAGAGAAATGGAGAGAGGAGGGGAAGACAGAGAGGGAGAGAGAAAGATAGACACCTGCAGACCTGCTTCACCGCTTGTGAAGTGACTCCCCTGCAGGTGGGGAACCAGGGGCTTGAACTGGGATCCCTACATCAGTCCTTGCGCTTTTTGGCACATGCGCCTAACCAGCTGCACTACCACCCAACTCCCCCTTCCTTCCTTCCTTCTTTTACCAGAGAACTGATCAGCTCTGATTTATGGTGTTGCTGGAGACTGAACCTGGGACCTTTGGTGCCTCCGGCATGAAAGTCTTCTTGTGTAACCATTATGCTGTCTCCCTAGAACCTCTCTCCTATCTAAAATAAATCTTTTTAAAAATATTTTATTTAGGGTGGGGGTAGATAGCATAATGGTTATGCAAACAGACTCTCATGCCTGAGGCTCCAAAGTCCCAAGTTCAATCTCCCGTACCACCATAAGCTAGGGCTGAGCAGTGCTCTGGTGAAAAAAAAAAAAAAAAAAAAAAAACTCATTTATTGCCTAGACAGAAATTGAGATGAAAAGGGGAGATAGAGAGAGGGAGAGACACCTGCAGAACTGCTTCACCACTTGTGAAGCTTCCCCCCTGCAGATAGGGGCCACGGGCTTGAACTCAGGCCCTTGAGCATGACAACATGTATGCTCAAGCAAGTGCTCCACTACCCAGCCCTTTAAATTAAAGAAATAATGATAATAAAGAAAGACATTTTTTATATTTATTTTATTTTCCCTTTTGTTGCCTCTTTTTATTGTTGTTGTAGTTATTATTGTTGTTGTTACTGATGTCGTCATTGTTAGACAGGACAGAGAGAAATGGAGAGAGGAGAGGAAGACAGAGGAGAGAAAGACAGACACCTGCAGACCTGCTTCACCGCCTGTAAAGCTTAACCCACTGCCTGACCCCTGAAATAAAGAAATTTTTAAAATAAATAAAATGAGGGAGTCAGGCAGTAGCACAGTGGGTTAGGTGCAGGTGGCGCCAAGCACAAGGACAGACATAAGGATCCTGGTTCGAATCCCAGCTCCCCATCTGCAGGGGAGTCGCTTCACAAGCGGTGAAGCAGGTCTGTAGGTGTCTCTCTCTCTCCCCACTGTGTCTTCCCCTCCTCTCTCCATTTCTCTCTGTCCTATCCAACAACAATGACATCAATAACAACAATAGTAACTGCAACAATAAAAAACAAGGGCAACAAAAGGGAATACATAAATAAATAAATATCTAAAAATAAATAAATAAATAAAATGAAAAAGAGTGCAGGCTTACAAATGGTTAAGGGCACTGATTACAAATCTAAGAGGTTTGGGTCTGAATCCTGACTAGGCCACCTCCTTGCTGTGTGACTTTGGGCTAATGATCCACTTCTCTGAGCTCCAGCTCCTTTATATATAGAAAAGGACAAAAAGAATGACATAGTGGGGGTTGTATTGTTAAATGGGAATCTGGGGAATGTTATGCATGTACAAACTACTGTATTTATTGTTGAATGTGAAACATTAATTCCCCAATAAAGAAATAAATTATTAAAAAAAAAAAAAAAAGAAAAGGACAAAAAAAGACCCAGGAAGTGGCACAGTGGATAAAGCACTGGACTCTCAAATGTGAAGTCCTGAGTTTGATTCTTGGCGTCATGTGCCAAAGTGATGCTCTGATAAGCTTTCTTTCTCTCTCCTCTCTCATTAATGAAGAAATAAAAAGAACATAAAAACTGTATTATTTTTTTTTCCTCTCTGCAACGCTCCCTCAGTAAAACAGTCTCCACAGTCCTCCCTGGCCTTTACTCCAACATGTGATTAATCCCACTGCCTATCACTCCTGCCACCTCCTCCACAGTCTCTACAGCTGCCACTCCTCTCCACTCCCACCACCCCCACCAGTCCCCAGCCCTTACCCCATCACCTCTCCCCTAGATTGCTGCAACAGTCTCCCAAATTCACTGAGCTTCCACCCTTAATACTCCACCCCCAACCGGTCCTGCCTGCCTGCACCTGCCCCCACCCTGAAGCCATCTTCCTAACATACCACTTGTGTAGCTTTCTTCCTTGCTCAAAAACTTTCACTGGCTCCTTATGTCCTATTTTTGTTATATATATTTTAGATTTAGTTATTATAAGAGAAGTGAGAGGGAAAGCAGAGCACTGCTTAGCTCTAACATAAAGTGGTGCTGAGGATTGAACCTCTAAGGTCTCAGGCTTGCAAGTTGGTGCTCTAATAGGCTGAATTATCACTCCCTGCTCAGGCCTCCCCATGTCTTGGTAACTAAGCATTTTTTTTCTCTGCTTGATTTTTTTTATTATTTTTTTTTATTATCTTTATTTATTAGATAGAGACAGCCAGAAATTGAGAGGGAAGGAGGAGATAGATAGAGAGGGAGAGAGACAGAGAGACACCTGCAGCCCTGCTTCACCACTTGTAAAGCTTTCCCCCTGCAGGTGGGGCCTCGGGGCTCAAACTTGGATCCTTGCACACTATAATGTGTGCGCTTAACCAGGTGCGCCACCACTTGGCCCCTCTGCTTATTTTGCATCTTTTCCTTCATCCTTACAGATGAATAAAATGAGTAAGTACTCAGATCCTGCCAGGGAGACCCTTAGAATTCTCAGAAGTAGGGAGTCGGGCTGTAGCGCAGCGGGTTAAGCGCAGGTGGCGCAAAGCACAAGGACCGGCATAAGGATCCCGGTTCGAACCCCGGCTCCCCACCTGCAGGGGAGTCACTTCACAGGCGGTGAAGCAGGTCTGCAGGTGTCTATCTTTCTCTCCTCCTCTCTGTCTTCCCCTCCTCTCTCCATTTCTCTCTGTCCTATCCAACAACGACAACAACAATAATAACTACAACAATAAAACAACAAGGGCAACAAAAGGGAAAATAAATAAATAAATAAATAATAAAAAAAAAAAAAGAAAAGGCACAATGCATTTAAAAAAAAAAAAAAAAAAAAAGAATTCTCAGAAGTAGATCATTTGGATAGTGCACTACTTTGCCATCTCTGTGACCCAGGTCTGAACCTAGCCCATACTGCACTGCAGAAAGCTTCAGTGCTGTGGTCTCCCTCACTCTCCCTCTCTGCTTCTGCCTTCTCTGTCTCTACTTAAAAAAATTAAAGGAGACTGGGCAGTGACGCACCTGGCAAAGTGCACGTAGTAGGAAGCACAAGGACCCGAGCAAGGAGTCCCTGGCTCCCCAACTGCTGGGGGGATCACTTCACAAGTGGTGAAGCAGGTCTTCAGGTGTTTATCTTTCTTTCTCTCTCCCTCTTTTGTTTAAAAAGTTTTACTTATTTATTATTGGACAGAGACACAGAAATCGAGAGAGGAGGGGGAGAGAGAGGAAGAGAGAGAGAGAGAGAGACACCTGCAGCCCTGCTTCATCATTCATGAAACATTCCCTCTACAGGTGGGGACCAGAGGCTTGAACCTGAGTCCTTGTGCACTTTAATGTGAACCACCACCTGGCCCCCTCTCTATCTCCCTCTCCTCTCTTAATTTCTCTCTGTCCTGGGAGTCGGGCTGTAGCGCAGTGGGTTAAGCGCGGATGGCACAAAGCACAAGGACCGGCATAAGGATCCCGGTTCGAACCCCGGCTCCCCACCTGCAGGGGAGTCGCTTCACAGCTCTGCAGGTGTCTATCTTTCTCTCCTCCTCTCTCCATTTCTCTCTGTCCTATCCAACAATGACAACAACAATAATTAACTACAACAATAAAAAAAAAACAAGGGCAACAAAAGGGAATAAATAAATAAAATTAAATTAAATTAAAAAATTTCTCTCTGTCCTATCCAATAAAATGGGGAAAAAATGGCCTCCAGGAGCAGTGGATCCATAGTGCAGGCACTGAGTCCCAGCGATAACCCTGGAGGCAAAAAAAAAAAAAGAAAAGAAAGAACATTAAAAAAAAATTCAACACAAGTAAAACCAAAGGGATTCAAATTTGCATTCACAATGGAATTGATGGAACTTCTCCCAGGTATAAGGAAGGAGCCTCAGCTACTTTCCTTTTCTAAAGTATTTATTAATAGGGGTGGGGAAGGGCATCACTGTGGCACATACAGTGCTGGAGAATCAAGCTTGGGGCTTCATGCTCCCAAGCCCAATGCTCTAGCCGTGTGCCACCTCCCAGACTGCACATTTTTTGTTGTTGCTAGAGTTTCACTGCTCAAGGCTGACTTTTTTTTTTTTGCCTCCAGGGTTATTGCTGGGGCTCAGTGCCTGCACTATGAATCAATCCACTGCTCCTGGAGGTTATTTTTTCCCTTTTGTTGCCCTCGTTGCTTATTGTTGTTGTTGTTGTTGTTATTGCTGCCATTGTTATTGGACAGGACAGAGAGAAGTCGAGAGAGGAGGGGGAAGACAGGGGAAGAGAAAGGCAGACACCTGCAGACCTGCTTCACCGCTTGTGAAGTAACTCCCCTGCAGGTGGGGAACCGGAGGCTCGAACTGGGTTCCTTACACGGGTCTTTGCACTTTGCCATGTGCGCTTAATCCATCATCGCTACAGCCCGACCTCCAAGGCTGACTTTTTTAGAGAAGGGGGCAGGGAAGGAAGTTCCCCCAGTTCAGTGAAGGTTGGGCGCAAACTGGCTCACAGTCATGACAGAGCAGGCACCCTTCCAGGTGAACTATCTTGCCAGCCCACCTCAGCTACTTTCCTCTTCAACCTCCATGCTCAGTCTCAACACCCTGCCTTTGCTGACAACCATATCCCACAGCTGAAAGGCATCCTTGGCCAAGTTCTCCCCTTCAGCTGACAATTCAGGACTAATTCCAACCCTGCAGCTACTTCAAAGACCAACTTAAGATCACCTCCCCTATTTTCTTTTCTTTCTCTTTTATTTTTTTAGATATTTATTTATTCACTTTTGTTGCTTAATTGTTGTAGTTATTATTGTTGTTATTGATGTCATTGTTGTTGGATAGGACAGAGAGAAATGGAGAGGAGGGGAAGACAGAGAGGGGGAGAGAAAGATAGACACCTGCAGACCTGCTTCACTGCCTGTGAAGTGACTCCCCTGCAGGGGGGGGGGCTGGAACCAGGATCCTTGCACTTTGCGTCACCTACACTTAACCCACTGTGCTACAGCCGGGACTCCCACCTCCCGTTTTCTAAAGCTGACCTCTACCCAAAAGCTTTTTCATATATAACCTAGAATACTCCCCAGCCCCCACATTTACTTCTGTGTTGCCTTGGCATTGCTTTGTTTATTTATTTGCTTTCTGTTTTTTAAAAGGACATCTTAGAGCTTGTTTGATCCATGAGTTGCAGCAAGAACTGTAGAGCAAGTTGCTAGAAGCCCCAGTTTCTTCCTAAAGGGCCAGCAGGCAGCAGACTGTAAACATAGCCCTCTTAATCTCTTTCCCCCACCACAAAATGATCACAAGTCTGGACTCACAGTTAGTTCACAGGAAACAGTCAGCTTAGAGTGACCATGAGAGAACAAATGAAGAGCCCCAGCCCCACCCACTCAGGCAGATTTTAGGAGGCATGGGTGGGCACAACCCAGATTCAGGACTGCTGAAAGAACCTGAAGTCTCTCATCAACCCACCTTCTGAGGAATCCTAGGGGAGCTCACCAGAACTTAATTAGTCCTTTTCCTGCTGCTATTTTAATTATTTCTTTTTTAAAAAAATTTTTTATGTTTATTTTTTTCCTTTTGTTGCCCTTGTTTTTTATTGTTGTTGTTATTCATGTCATTGTTAGAACAGAGAGAAATGGAGAGAGGAGGGGAATACAGAGAGGGAATACAGAGAAAGATAGACACCAGCAGACCCGCGGAAAAGCGACTATCCTGCAGGTGGGGAGCGGGGGCTCGAACCAGGATTCTTATGCCGGTCCTTGCACTTCTCTCTCGCTACGTGTGATTAACCCAATGCGCTACCGCCCCACTCCCTTTATTATTTCTTAAACCACTGCAGGTAAATGACCTTGGGAAAGCCCTCCCCCCCTTCCGTCTTTATCCACAGCATGCCAGAACTAAAAGGGTCCCAGTAAGTCACCTACACCAAGTTCTACAAAGAGAGCCCCCACCCCAACTCACCCCAGCTCCAGGAACCAGTCTGAAAGCAATCTGCTCAAGGTCACCTGGGCCCACATCATAACTCCATGGAGAATTCAGCCCCCCACCCCCCAAAATACCTAGCCTAGGCTCTATCAACCCCCCTGCCGCCGCCCCCGCGTGGAGGGATGAGGTCATCAGGTTCAGTTCTGCACCTCTAGGAATGTGGGCCATCCTGGGAAGATATGGGTGGATTCTCCCACAATAACAGAGCCCCCCCACACCCCCATTCTGCCGAATTCTCACTCCCTCAGATCATCAGGTACCGCCTCTGTTGGGGACCCCTTACCTTGTGGGGGAGGTGGGGAGAGGGTCCACCATCCTTCCCCTACCCTATTTCTGGATTCACCAGATAAGGGGAACTAGGAACCCTCTGCAGTCCCTCCCTCCTCCCCCACCCCTCAGGACTTTGGGGGATACCCGAAACTGCTGCACCCTGCACCCTCTGGGGAAAACCAGAAACGCACCTCCCGCCCTGGTGTAAGAGGCCTCCCCTCTCCCACCCCCTCCCACCCCGCCCCCCTTGGTTGGAATGTGACCCGCGGAGGGATCCCGCAGCACGCTGGGAAGGGCTGCGTTCCAGCTTGGTGGCTGTACTGAAAGGGGGAGATGCGGCAGCCACCATGGGGACCGCGGGTGGGGGGGAGGAAGGCCAAGAGGCAGTGGAGCAACAGCGCGGGCGGGGGCGGGGAGGGAGCCCAAAGAACCAGTCCGACTCCCGATCACGCCAGATGGAGGCGGCCCCGAGCCTCCAGCCCCAGGTTTCCTGCTTCTCCCCTCCACCTTTGTTTCCCCTCCCTCCTGCAAACTTTCAGCCTGTTTGGAGGACGAGAGAGAAAAAAGAGAGAGAAGGGAAAACACACCTTAGGATCTGTTTCTGAGCTTGAGTGTGTAACTCTGCTTGGTTGTGCAGTTTTGAACCAGTGTGCCCATCTGTGAGTCTTTGACGCTCTGCAACTGTACCTACATGTCTGGTGTGTGTATGCGGTTGTGTCTGAACCTGCGCCTGTGATGTAGTTCGTGTGGCTACGCAGACCGTATGCATAGGTAGATGTACCTGTCTCGAGATCTCTGCGTCCTACAGCGATGGCGCGAGCGTGTGGGTGTGATCGTGTGTGATTTTGTGTCTGCATGTCCGCGCACGGAAGTGGATATTGTGTACATAAATTGTGGACATGGTCTTGTGCCCGCCCGTGGTTTTCGTGTGTTTATCTGTGTGCATGAGGGGTGGGGTCTGTGCAGGCAATACCCGGCCCCCCACGCTCACACCCACCAGGCCCCGGGAGGGGGCAGCAGCGGTGGCGGCGGCTGCGGCAGGAGAGACCCTCCTCCCTGCCTGCCCCGCCCCCACCCCAGCCCCTACCTGCCGGCCGCTTCGCTGACCGCCCGAACCGCCAGAAGCTGCGGACCCGGGGACCGCTGGGGGCCTTCCTCTTGTGGTGTGAGTTGCCCATAGCGGGCGCGGGAACCCGAGCACAGCCCGGCCGCCGGGCCCGCAGCCCCGGGAGGGAGGCAGCGAGACTCGCTAGTGGCCACCGCAAGCGCCCCCAGCCTCAGATAAGCCACGCCCCCGGGAGCTGTGGCCAATGGCCAGGCCAGGAGGGGCCACAGAGGGGCGGGGCATTGAGCACGTCTCGTAGGCTCCGCCCCTTCCAGGACCTGGGAGACCTGCGGAGCAGCCCCGCCCTGAGCGCCTGGGAAAGGTTGGGCAAGTCCAGGTGGGGCAGGAGGGTGAATAGCTCGCCCAGCCCAGCGGCCGCCTCTTTGAAGACCGCAGTGGATCCGAGAGAAATAGGGGTCGGGCTCCAGACAGGCGGGGTCCAGAGCCCGCCACTGGCTGCTAGTGCCCACCAACCAACCCACCCCATGAATGTCACGTGTCTGTGTATAGCTCTTGTTTCTATGTCTGGCTAAACAAATGTGTCAATCTGACTACTTCTGTAGTAACAGTGCTTAGATTAGCAGCACCCTTTTATATATCGATTAGTAGATGCTAGGCACTATGATGACCACACTCTTACTTCATCTCAAACAAAACAATTTTATAAGGTAGAGAGTCCTTTTGTCGTCCCCATTTTACAGATGGGAAAACTCAGGTTCTATGACTTCAGACTGGCTTAAAGTCAAACAGCACTAAGCTAGTACTCAAACTCATACTGCCTCTAACAGCCAATTCTCCGTGCTATCACCCCTCTGCTTTATGCCTCTGCCTGACCTTAAAGAGGGACATATAACTGAATATTTGTAATGTGTATGCTCTATCTTATACACCACCACTAGGTCCCCTGTAACTGGGTATTTGTAATTGTGTGCTTCAATGTAGTGATGGAGCTAGGTAGCTGTGTATGTATGTATCTGTGACCCTGAACATGTGGGTTCCTCTTTATGTAATCTGTGTGTGATTGTGTGCCTGTATCCATATAAGTGTTAACATGTGTCTGGTTATGTACTTTATTTTTATCTGTGTAATTATGACTCTCAAGATGGCTAAACACCACTGATTTTTGTGTATTTAAGTATGTAACAGTCTGCCTGTGCAAATTTAAGTGTACATGTTTATCTACAGGACTGTGTAATTGTATATGTTTTGTATATTAGTATGACTGTGCAATTGTTGAGAGTATCCTCATACCTACATTTGAGGTGTGGCTGTATATAAGGAATGGAGTATAGAAGTAAATGTGAAATCATCCATGTCTGTGTACATCTGTAGAGCTAACTGTCCCTCACTCATTTTTTTTTTTTTTTTTTTTTTACCAGAGCACTGCTCAGCTCTGGTTTATGGTGGTGCAGGGGACTGAACCTGGGACTTTGGAGCCTCGGGCATGAGATTCTCTTTGCATAACCATTATGCTATTCTACCCCTGCCCTCTGTCACTCATTTTTTTAAAAATAGTTTTGTTTTATTCTGAGAGAGATACAGAGAGAAAGAAACAGAAACATCAGAGCACTGCTCAACTCTGGTTTATGATGGTGCTGGGGATTGAACCTGGGACCTCAAAGCCTCAGGCATGAGAGTCTTTTGCATTATCCTGTCTCCCCAGTCCCACTCATTTCCTCATATACAAATCTTGTTCAAAATCCATGACATATGTTACCTTTTCTGAAAGCATCCAGGCTTTCAAGCTGCCCCACTATATCCTCTGTATCCTTACAAGAACCCTTATTCCCAGGGACCGTCCCCTGGGAAGTGACTATCACCATCTCTTTAACTAGGGGAAGCCTGGTGTAGCTGAGAGCACACTGAGTTGTGGGTGCTGAGCTGTTGGTTCTCCATACAGTGCATCCTTTCTGCCACTTGGGCAAGTCCGTCCATTACACCAAGATGCCTTTATGCGCGGGACACTCTGTTCCCTCACCCAAAAAATGACAGAGTAAAAGCTGATCTCCATCCTCCAAGAGTCTGAAGTTGACAACAGTGCAGTTCCTGAGGGATTCATCCCTCTAGAAAATACTCAGCAGACACACACTGTGTATCAAATTGTGTCCCTGTTTTGCACAAAGAGTAAGGTCCTACTGTCAAATCGAGAAGAGAACTCAGAACTCTGCTACCCAATTTCCTTGACTTGCTGATGAGGAAATGTGAGGTCTATAAAGGAGAAAAGTGACAAGAGAAGCAGAGAGAACATTCAAGGAGAAAGTCCATATCCCTTGGTTTGAATTGAGCTAGGACAGGTATGAAAAATCCAGAAGGGCATCCAGGCACATCTGCAGAGCACAGAACTTGCAGGTATGAATTCCTAGCTTCAGTCTCTAGCACTGCATATACCAGATGGTCTTTTTTTTTTCTTTTCTTTTTCACCCATTCATAAATAAATGCATAGGAGGTTGGGTAGTGGGTAAAGCATCAGACTTTCAAGCATGAGGTCCTGAATTTGATCCCTGCCATCACATATACCAGAGTGATGCTCTGGTTCTCTCTCTTCCACCTCCTTGTACTTATTAATGAATAAATATATCCATAAGAAATAAGGCCAGAAAGATGTCACATATAGCAGGTATCTTGGCCTTTGCATGAAGCCTTCTGCAGCTGCCCTATTAGTTTAGCCTCATCGCCTACTATATGCCTCACTTCTCCAGGTACACATGGCCACAGGTGCTCTTCTCTCTCCTTTTGCCTGGGAAACTCCTTGTCTTCACAGTCTACTCTACAAGGTCTTCTTCAAACAACAGTCTCCCATCTCATTCCCCATGCACCCTCAGAGCTCCCCATCACTTTGCAGACACCACCCTAGCACTTGTCTCAGGACAACAGTTTGTTTTTGTATGTCCCTGTCCAACTAGAAAACAGATTCCTCAAGGGCAGTGATTGTCTCACTCTTTTCACTAATTGCAGGTTCAGCATCATTCCTAGCACACAGGTGTGCCCTACAGGGGGAAGAGAAACTGGTGGGGATGATGCGACTTACATATAGCAAGCATGGCAGTAAAGATGACACTGTGGGGGAGTCGGGCAGTAGTGCCGCGAGTTAAGCACACGTGGTGTAAAGTGCAAGGACCAGAGTAAGGATCCCGGTTGGAGCCCCTGGCTTCCCACCTGCAGGGGAGTCGCTTCACAGGCGGTGAAGCAGGTCTGCAGGTGTCTATCCTTCTCTCCCCCTCTCTGTCTTTCCTTCCTCTCTCCATTTCTCTCTGTCCTAACAACGACACCATCAATAACAACAATAACTACAATAACAATGTAAAACAACAAGGGCAACAAAAGGGAAAATAAATAAATATAAAATAAAAAAATTAAAGAGATGACACTGTGGGGCAGGGGTAGATAGCATAATGGTTATGCAAAGAGACTCTCGTGCCTGAAAATCCAGAGTCAATGCCCCACACCACCATAAGCCAGAGCTGAGCAGTGCTCTAGTAAAAAAAAAAAAAAAAAGACACTGTGGAGGTGAAAGGGGACAGGCTGGAGAGGCATGGGCAGTTTTCCATTCTTTCACTGCAATGCAATGGCTATGGAAGAGTACTGCCAAGAGCATGAGAGGGCCTAGGTAGGACTGGTAGAAAAGAGAAGGAATGGACCAGAATTCCTGAAACCATAAGATAGGGCTTAAGTGCCTCCTGAGCCTCTTGCAGAATAGCAACAGTGACTTCCCCTGGCTAGAAGCTTGGAGGAGAAAGGATACTTAACAGACAAGAGGCCCTTCTTGGAATAGAACCCCCTAGATTCAGGGTTTACACTCTTTGGGAGCTGAGTAGTTTGTCTCCATTAAGCACAGAGCTGGGCACCCTGTGAGTAAACTGAAGACTTTGGTGAACCAACCCCCAAAGACAGGAGAGCACTGGTGTATTTGGTGCACCAAAGTAAGACTCTGGGGTGAGGGGTGGGGGAGTTACAGGTCCTGGAACTTGATGTCAGAGGACCTAGAGGGGGTTGAACTGTTATGTGGACAACAGAAACATCGTGGTCTGAGACACAGTGGATAAGGCATTAGACTCTTAAATATGAGGTCCTAAGTTCAATCCCTGGCAGCATATGTACCAGAGTGATGTCTGGTTTTTCTCTCTCCTATCTTTCTCGTAAAAAAATAAATAAAATTTAAAAAAACTTTAAAAAAAAAGAAAAAAGAAAGGGGTGGGAGAGATAGCATAATGGTTATTCGAACAGACTCTCACGCCTGAGGATCCTAAATCCCAGGTTCAATCCCCCGTACCACCAGAAACCAGAGCTGAGCAGTGCTCTGGTGTTTCTCTATGTCTCTCTCTCTCTCTCTGAATTTCCCTCACAAATAAAATAAATAAAATTAAATTTAAAAAAAGAAAGAAAACTAAGAAATGTTATACATATACAAACTACTGTATTTTACTTTCTGTTACTATATTTTATTGTTGACTGTAAACCATTAATCCCCCCAATTAAAAAAAAAAGATAGGAGAGCAATGTGTATGCTGTACCCAGTAGAGTGCTTGTGTTATATGTGCAAGGACCTGGATCTAAGCTTCTGGTCCCTACCTGCATGGACAAAGCTTCACGAGTGGTGAAACAGGTCTGCATGTATCTGTTTCTTCTTCCCTCCTGGTTTTTCTCTGTCTCTATCCAATAAATAAATAAAGTATTAAAAAAAATAAGTGGAATAATGGGATGGGCGGAGGCTGGGAGAGTGGTGCAATGGGTAAAGTGTTGAACTCTCAAATATGACGTCCTGAGTTCAATCCCTGGCACTGTATGTGCTAGAGTAATACTCTGGTTCTTGCTCTAGTTAGTTAATTTAAATAATAATAATTCCATTCCCCTCTCCAAGGAAGCTGCTGTCACTGACTCCCTTCCTCAAGTCAGCGGGGGGGGGGGGGGGGGGAGGCGGGGGGGGGGTGGCCTGGAAGCCTGCAAGTGGACGTGGAGATGGTATACCTGCTAGTCCCACCTACCTCATGCCCTAACAATGCACAATGCCTCTTCTCATTAGTTTTCTCCTGCATGTGACAGGCCAGGAGCTGTTGAGAAGGCTCTGAGGCTTGGGAAGAGGGGAGTTTCCAAGGGGCAGAGATGGGTGAATGGAATTTCTCCCCCATCCTCTGCCCATAAGGCTTGGCCACCCCAGTTGTGCAGACCTTGCTGGCAGCTCTGCTTTGGGGGCAGGACTAGATAAGAACAGTCAGGGGAGGGCCCCTCCCAACCTGAGGGAATTTCCAGAACACTGGGATGTGTGCCACATTGAGGATTCAGAGCCTCCAGGAGGAAGGAGGAGAAGGAGAGGCCTATGGTAGGGAGGGGAGGGAGACCTTCTTGCTCTCAGCTTCCTGCTCATCTCTCTCCACCCCTGTGGAGGCACTTTTCTGGGGTGGGACTTTCCATTTGAACAAAAGATTAAGGAGTATGAGGTCAGCAAGCAGGTCTGGACTCCTGTTCCACCTCTAACACTGGCTGATGGGGGATGTATGACCTTCAACAAGTCACTTTCTCCTCTGGGCCTCAACTGCCTTTCTGTCTGTGCTATGAAAGTTCCCTGTGACTGAATGTTTAGGATCCAGAGATGCCCATGCTCTGGGAGTGCCTAACACCCAAAGCCCCTAAGTGCCAGGCTCTGTGCTGGGAAGCACAGGAGGAAAAGACAGAGCAGTAGGGGAAGATAGCATAATTTTTATGCAAAGAAACTCATGGGGGGGGTAGATAGCATATTGGTTATGCAAAGAGATTCATACCCCTGAGGCTCTGGAAGTCCAGATCCAGTCCCCTGCACCACCATAAACCAGAACTGAAGTAGTGCTCTGGTAAAAAAAAAAAAAAAAAAAAGGTGGAGGGGACACAATCCAGACCCCACCCTCAGGGTATTTGGTGTGGCAATCACTCTGCCCACAGAACCCCAGCCAGACAGCCAGTTACAGTTCCTAACAGCGCCTTGTCTGATGCCAGGGTTATACATCCCTCAGGCCCAGCATCAGCATCTTCTCTCCATTTTAGTTCACTTGTCACCTCTTCGGGAAAGCCTCCCCTGATGTCTTCTGGGATCACTAATCTATACATTCACTTTTGTCATAGTTATTTATTTTTTAAAAAATATTTATTTATTTATTCCCTTTTGTTGCCCTTGTTTTTCATTGTTGTTGGATAGGACAGAGAGAAATGGAGAGAGGAGGGGAAGACAGAGGGGGAGAGAAAGATAGACACCTGCAGACCTGCTTCACCACCTGTGAAGCAACTCCTTGCAGGTGGGGAGCCTGGGGCTCGAACCGGGATCCTTACACTGGCCCTTGTGCTTTGTGCCACGTGCGCTTAACCTGCTGCGCTACCGCCCAACTCCCTTGTCATAGTTATTTTTTAATTTGACACCAAGGTCATGATGACTCCACCATTCCTGGTAGCCATTGTTTTCTTCTGTTTTTCTGATAGAGACAGAGAGAAATAGAGAGGGGAAGAAAGAGAGACACCTATAGCATTGCTCCACTGCTCGTGAAGCTTCCTCTTACAGGTGCTGACAATGGGCCTGAACCTGGGTCTTCACACATAGTAATGTGTGTTTTATCACATGCACCACCACCTGACCCTTGTCATACTCCTTGACCCTTAATTACTTGTTTTGTTTTTGCCTCCAGGGTTGTCGCTGGGGCTCGGTGCCAGCACTACAAATCCACTACTCCTGGCAGCCATTTTTCATTTTTATTGGATAGGACTGAGAGAAATTGAGAGGGGAGTGGGAGATAGAGAGGGAGAGAAACAAAGAGAGATTCCTGTAGACTTGTTTCACCTCTTGTGAAGTAACCCCCCCTGCCCCTGTCCCCGCAGGTCCTGGATCCTGGTGCAGGTCCCTGCACTTCATACGATGTGCGTTTAAACTGGTGCACCACTGCCGGACCTCCTAAATGATTTGTTTAATGTGTGCTTCCCCCTGACTCAAATTGTGGGGCTCACAAGGATAGGGGTCTTGTCTCTCATTCATCCCCAAAACACTGACACATAGTAGGTACATATCATCAAATGTAAAACTCACTATTTGTTGAATAAATTGGTGAGGCTCCCTCTCCCATTTAGACCCATGGTACAAAATGCCTGGAAGAGGTGGACCCAGACTCCTCCCCTAAGATTGTACCCTAGTGGGCCCAGAGCAGGTGCAATGGATAAAGCAGTGAACTCGCAAGCTGGCAGAATAGTTCACTTGGGTAGTATACTGCTTTGACACATGTGTAACCCACGCTCAAGCCCAGCTTCAATGTTGTGGACCCATTCTCTCCCTCTCCCTCTCTCTGCTTCTCCATCTCTATCTATTAAAATATATATATATATATACTGGACTTTCAAGCTTGAGATCCTGAATTCAATGCCAGAGTGATGCTCTGGTTCTTTCTCCATTATTAGTAAGTATATAAATCTTTCATATATTTATTTATCTTATTTGATAGAACAGAGAGTTATTGACGAGGAGAGAGAGAAACAAGACACCTGTAGCCCAACTTCACTGTTTTTTTTTTGAGGCCTGACTCAGACTGCGAGTGGCGTGATCATCCTGGTCAGCAGTCTAACACGTGCTCGAAGGTGGTCATCACCGAAGGGCAGCCCTCTCCGCCACCACCCGCCACCGCCACCCACCACAGACCCGCACACTCACCACTCACCACCAGCCGCAGAAAAAAACAACTTCATTGTTCTTGAAGCTTTCTCCCTGCAGGTGGGGACCAGGGCCTTGAACCCCAGTCTTTGTGCACTTTAGCAGGTTAGCCATTACTCAGCCCCTAAATAAATCTTTATAAATAAATAAATAAAGACTGCACCCCATACCAAAAGAACCCAGCCCCCATTACATTGTTCCAGTCCCAAGATAAGACACTGAGCTGCCCCTAACCAAGAAATTATCCAGAAAGAAAGGAATATGATATCCAACTTGAAATCTTTTTTTTTTTTTTGCCTTCAGGGTTATTGCTGGGGCTCAGTGCCTACACTACAAATCCACTGCTCCTAAAGGCCATTTTTCTCCATTTTGTTGCCCTTGTTATTGTTGCCATTGATGTTGTTGTTGGATAGGACAGAGAGGGGGAGAAAGACACCTGCAAACCTGCTTCATCGCTTGTGAAGCGACCCCCCCTGCAGATGGGGAGCGGGGGCTCAAACAGGGATCCTTAAGCCAGTCCTTGCGCTTTGTGCCATGTGTGCTTAACCCACTGCACTACCACCCGACCCCCACTCCAAATCTTTTAAGTCCCCTGCTCCAGAATCAAGGGAAATTAATTTCCCTCAAGAAAATCACAGAGATGATGACACTAGAGCCAGGCCTCCAGGATAAACTGGATGGAAAAGTTAAGGTAGGGCTAGGGAGATAGCTCAGGCTGTTAGAGTACCAACTTGCATGTCTGAGGCCCCAGAGGTCCCAGGTTCAATCCCCAGCACTACCTTATGCCAGAGCTGAGCAGTTCTCTGGTCCTCTTTCTCTCCCTCCCTTCTTCCCTTTCTCATTATCTCTCATAATAAACACTTTTTTGGGTGGTCGGGCAAGTAGGGCAGCAGGCTAAAGGCACATGTCACGAAGTACAAGGACCAGCTTAAGGATCCTGGTTCAAGCCCCTGGCTCCCCACCTACAGGGGAGTCACTTCACAAGCAGTGAAGCAGGTCTGCAGGTGTGTTTTCCTCTCCCCCTCTGTCTTTTCTCTCTCCATTTCTCTCTGTCCTATCCAACAACAACATCAATAACAGCAACAATAATAACCATAACAATGATTAAACAAGAGCAACAAAAGGGAAAAAAATAACCTCCAGGAGCAGTAGATGGCTGGTTCAGGCACCGAGCCCCAGCAATAATCCTAGAGGCAAAAACAAACAAACAAACAAACAAACAAACACCTTTTCTTTTTCCCTCCAGAGCACTGCTCAGCTCTGGCTTTTATGGTGGTGCTGGGAATTAAATCTGGTACTCTGAAGCCTTAGGCATGGAAATATTTTTGTATCACCATTATGCTATCTTGCATCACAAACAGATCTTTATTTTAAAAAGAAAGAATTTGATCCAGGAAGTGATGCAGTGAGTAAAGTGTTGTGTTCTCAAGCACTCTCAGCACTGCATATGCCAAAATGATGCTCTGGTTCTTGTTTAACTAATTAATTAATTATTTTTATTGCCACCAGGGTTATCGCTGGGGCTTGATGCCAGCACTATGAATCCACTGCTCCCAGTGGTTAATTTTTCCTTTTTTCTTTTTCTTTCTAATTTGTATTAGATAGGACAGAGAGAAATTCAGAGAGGACAGGGAGATAGAGAGAAAGAGAGAGGCTGTAGCAAAGTGGGTTAAGCGCACGTGGTGTGAAACTCAAAGGATCCCGGTTGGAGCCCTCAGTTCCCCACCTGCAGGGGGGGTCACTTCACAAGCAGTGAAGCAGGTCTGCAGGTGTTTATCTTTCTCTCCCCATCTTTGTCTTCCCCTCCTTTCTCCATTTCTCTCTGTCCTATCCAGCAACAACAACATCAATAACAACAATAATAATAACCACAACAATGATAAAAACCAGGGCAACAATAAAAAAGGAAAATAAATGAATAAAATATTTTTTAAAAAAAAAGAAGAAGAAAGAAAGAAAGAAAGAAAGAAAGAAAGAAAGAAAGAAAGAAAGAAAAAGAGAGGGGCCGGGTGGTTGAGCACACATGTTACAATGCGCAAGGACCCAGGTTCAAGTCCCCGGTCCCCACCTGCAGGGGAAAAGCTTCACAAGTGATGAAGCAATGCTGCAGGTGTCTCTCTGTCTCTCTCCCTCTCAACCCCCCACTTCCCTCTTAATTTCTGGTTGTCTCTATCCAATAAATAATTATAACAAAAAAATTAATTTTAAAAAGAGAGAGAAAGAGAAAAGAGAGAGAAGACAGATACCTGTAGACCTGGTTTACCAATTTTGAAGAGTCCCCCCTGCAGATGGCTGGGGGGGGTGGGGCTGGGGCCAAACCCAGGTCCTTGCAGTTGGTGATATGCACACTTAGCCAGGTGCTCCACCGCCCAGCCCCTACTCTGATTCTTTTTCTCTTTCATTAATAGAGAAATAAAAAAAAAAAAAAAAAAAAAAAACAGAAAACAAAACCGGAAGGCACCTGCAGGTAGGTGGTTCAGCAGGTAAAGCACAGAACTTGCATGGATGAAACTTTGGGTTCAATTCCGGGCACCAAATATGCCAGAGTGGAGCGGGGCTTTATTCTTTCTCTCTTCTGTGAAATCAACATAGAGACAGGAGGCAGGAGAGTACAGTGGCTTGTGCAACAAATTTTCATGCCTGTGGTTTGGAGGCCCCAAACCATAAGCCAGAGCTAAGGAGCATTCTGGTTACAAAAAAATAATAATACACTTACAAATAAATCTACAGAGAGGAGGGGAGAATACAGCCTAGGTAGGGAGAACAGTGCATGCAATAGCACAGAATGGAAATACATGAAGTGTTTATCAAAAGGCAAATAGATACCAACCTGACCTCAGAGAGGCAAAGAGCCCAGTACTCAAGGTGACTCCATATTCTCACTTTGCTTTAGAGCTGCACAGTCTCTTCCTCAGTGGGGATAGATGGCAGCACTGACAGTGTACTCCTCACCCACTTTCCTACAGTAGCCACTGGGTTCCCCATCCTCTCTATGTCCTGTCCATATATCCACCTGACTGGCCAAAGGTAGGCTCTCCTTTCCTGGACATTGAGCCCATCCTCAGGCTCAGTCCCTACTGCTGGCTCCTCCAGCTCACTCGCAAACCCATAGAATTCTATTACTGAAAGGGGCCTCACAGGTCATTAAACACCATCTCTGCTTTTTTCCCCCTCCGCTTTATGGGTATACAGTACAGCTCTCATCATAGGCACAATTTCTCATCTCCCTATGACAGGCACCTGCAAGACACTCTCCTCCAGCTTAGGTCCCCCTCCATCATCAGTACACTGACATTTATACTAACCCTTTCCCTCCTTCCCTAGAATCCTTTGCTTTAATGTAATACATCATTATTTTTAATTGTATTTATTAACATGAAAGAGGGGTAAGGAGAGAGAGAAAAAAAAACAACAACAGAGCATCACTCTGGCACATGCAATGCTGGGTTTCAAACTCAGTACCTCATGCTTCTAAATCCAACAGTCTAGTCATTGCTTCACCTCCCGGGCAACAGACTCCTCCATCTTTATCAAGACAGGGTATGTCTAGCCCAGGTGGTACAAGACTTGCCTGAGGACATACAACTGAGTCTCTCCACAACCCCACCCCTAGGACAGTTCTCCCTGAGTCAGTGGCCAGAATTTGTAGAGTTAAATCCCCTGGGACAAGACCCTTAAGGTGACACAGTGGCTAAAATATTGAACTTACAAGCATGAAGTCCCGAGTTCAGTCCTCAGCATTGCATGTACCAAAGTGATGCTCTGGTTCTCTCCATATAACATTAATACAATATGTTAAACCCACTGGTCGAGGAAGTATAGCTCCTGAATTATCACTGTTGGTATAAGGAAGCCAACCCCATTCCCACCCCTAGCCACTGCCCACACAAAGCACAAAAGAAGCAGTCCTTCTGGAGGGCTACAAACTCCAAACTGGTTCTAAGACTGCAGTGGTTATTCCTCCCCAGAGTTAGGAATACATCCAACCTCATATTATCTTTCGTTTGCTTATCTCTTTGGGGAGAATGACCTCTGGAGCCAAATTAAGTGGTCTGTCACTGATGTGCACTGAACATCACTTCCACACAAGGAGGAACCTTACCTGTGTTTTCCCAGGTACAACAACTACTTTGATCAGTGCCTGACACTGCATAATAAAGAATATACCGGCCTGGGAGGTACCATAGTGGATTAAATGTTCGACTCTCAAGCACAAGGTCCTGAGTTCAATCCTGGATATAACATGTGCCAGAGTGATGTTCTGGTTCTCTCTCGCTCCTTTTTCTCTATCACCAGTAAATAAATAATTCATAATTATATATAATTTGGGGGGAGAGGCAAGAAATAGCTTATGCAGTAGAACACAAACTTTACCATACAGGAGGACTTGTTTGAACCCCTAGTCACCACATAGGAATACTATACAAGGGCGGGGAGGCAGCATAATGGTTATGCCAAGAGACTCTCATGCCTGAGGCTCCAGAGTCCCAGGTTCAATTCCCTGCACCACCATAAACCAGAGCTGAGCAGTGCTCTGGGAATAAAAGGGGTGGGGCACGCAGGTGCACACCTGGTTAAGCACATACATTACAGTGCGCAAGGACCCAGGTTCAAGCCTTTGGCCCCCACCTGCAAAGGGAAAAAACTTCATGAGTGGTGAAGCAGGGCTGCAGGTATCTTTCTACCTCCCCCCTCTCAATTTCTGTCTCTATCCAATAATAGATAAATAAAATATTTTTAAAAAATTAAATACAGGGGTTGGGCAGTGGCGCAGTGGGTTGAGCGCACATGGCGCAAGGCACAAGGACTGGCGTAAGGATCCCAGTTCGAGCCCCCAGCTCCCCACCTGCAGAGGAGTCGCTTCACAGGCGGTGAAGCAGGTCTGCAGGTGTCTGTCTTTCTCTCCCCCTCTCTGTCTTCCCCTCCTCTCTCCATTTCTCTCTGTCCTATCCAACAACGAACAACATCAACAATGGTAATAATAATAACTACAAGGAGGCTAAAACAACAAGGGCAACAAAAGGGGGGAAAAATGGCCTCTAGGAGCAGTGGATTCATGGTGCAGGCACCGAGCCCAGCAATAACCCTGGAGGAAAAAAAAAATTAAATAATAGTATGCAAAGAGGAAGCTTTATAAGCATGAGAGGTTCTGTAGTATTTCTCCTCTTCCTATCTCTCCCTCTCACATGGGGAAAAAAAGAACAAAACAAAAACAACAAAGTCCACTGGGACCAGTGGTATCACATAGGCTGAACACCCCAACAAAACCTTGGTGGCAAAAAAAAAAAAAAAAGACTATTTTTTTTTCAGTCCCAGAGAAGTGTCTCAGTAGTAGAATGCATACCTTTTTCTTCTCTTTTCCATTTCACTAGTGCTCTGACTTATGGTGGCATCAGGAATTGAACATGGGGCCCCAGAGCCTCAGATATGAAAGTCTCTTGTCTAAACTGTTGTGTAAACTGCCCCATACCTTTTTTTAAGATTTGTTTTTTATGAGAAACTGAGTGGTCTGGGAGATAGCACAGCAGATAAAGCACTGGATTCTTGAGCATGAGAGCCCAAGTTCCATCCCTGGCAGCACATGTACCAGACTGATAAGTGGTTCTTTCTCTCCTCCTATCTTTCTCATTAATAAATAAATAAAATATTTAAAAGAAAGAAAGAAAGAAAGAAGCTGAGAAAGAAATTAGAGCACTGCTGTGGTCTGGGAGATGGTAATGTGGATAAAGCATTGGACTCTCAAGCATGAGGTCCCAAGTTCAATCCCTAGCAGCACACATACCAAAGTGATGTCTGGTTCTTTTCTCTTCCCTATCTTTCTCATTAATAAATTAAATTAATAAAAAAAAAATTAGAGCACTGCTCAGCTCTGACATGTGGTGGTGCTAGAAACTTAATCTGGGACCTCTAGGGTCTCAGACATGCCAATTTGGTGCACAAAACACTGTGCAGTCTCCTCAGCCCAAGACTGCCGGACTTCCCTGTATCAGGCATAGGGTTCCATCCCCCCACCACATATGCCAGTGATGTTCAGGCATGTGCCACATGCTGGAGCACTCCCCCCCTTTCCCTCCAGGGTCATTGCTGGGGCTCAGTGCCTGCACTATGAATCACTGCTCCTGGAGACTGTTTTTCCACCTTTTGTTGCCTTTGTCATTTATCATTGTTGTAGTTATTATTATAGTTGTTATTGCTATCATTGTTGGATAGGACAGAGAAAAATTGAGAGGAGGGGAAGGCAGAGAGGGGGAGAGAAAGATAGACACCTGCAGACCTGCTTCACCACCTGTGAAGCGACCCCCGCGACATCCCTCCCCCCTGCAGGTGGGGAGCCAGGGACTGAAACCAGGATCCCTACGCCGGTCCTTGTACTTGGTGCCATGTGCGCTTAACCCATTGTGCTACCACCTGGCTCTGGCTCTCTCTCTCCATTGTTAAATTAATAAATCCTGGGTGGGGGGAGATAGCATAATGGCTATGAAAAAGACTTTCTTTTTAAAAAAATTTTTTTAATCTTTTATTTTATTTATTATTGGGTAGAGACAGAGAGAAATTGAGAGGAGAGGGGGAAGGAGAGAGGGAGAGAAACAGAGAGATACCTACAGCCTTGCTTCACCACTTGTGAAGCTTTCCCCCTGCAGGTGGGGACCAGAGGCTTGAACCTGTGTCCTTGTGCACTGTAATGTGTGTGCTTAACCAGGTGCGCCACCACCTGGCCCCTGAAAAAGACTTTCATGCCTGAAGCTCCAAAGCCACGTCCCCTCTGCCCAATCACAAACACACATACACTCACACACACACACCGCAAGCCAGCACTGAGCAGTGCTGAGGGAGGTGCACTTAAATATTTTAAAAGAGAGAGAGAGAGAATATTCCTCTTTCAAATGAATTAAGCTGAATGACTGCGATCAATTTTTGTTCATTGTCTAGGCCTATATATAGTGCTAACTGCTGATTTCCCCAGTTGCGAGGAAAAGGGAAAACCTTATCAAAATGCCTGGCTGGGGTCTGGCAGATTGCAACCTTCATTATTCTCCTTTAAAATAGCTAGTATTCTGCCCTCTTTTCACACTGCTCACCTCCTCCAGAAAGCCTCCCCTGATTATCTACTGAGTTGGAGTCTTGGCACTGGTCCCAGAAACACTTCCTCCCCACACACTTGACTAGAGCATCCTGGTGTTATTTCTGGAAAATATGGATTCTTATGCTGTTTTTTACTTTTCCTTGTGCCCGAGTCTCTGCACTGAACAAAGATAAGACTCCACCTTCTGGGACCATGTGTGCAACCTAGGTTCAAGCTTGACACTCACCACACTAAAAGCTTAGGTGGTGTGTGTGTGTGTGTGTGTGTGTGTGTGATCTTTCTCTATCTTTATTAAAAAAAAAAAAAAAAAGACTTCACCGTCTGTGAGTCCCTCTTCAGTAATAATCAGCACTGGGGTATCTGAGGTGTAACCAAGTAAATCGTTTTCCCAACTTGGAATGTTCCCAACTTAGCTAATGCCCAAGTCCTCACATATACTACTAATAGGATCAGCTACTGTCTGAACCATGCTCCACACTTCACAAAGCACTTGCATGTCCATTATCTAACTTGATCTTTGAATCACCTCTCCTGACGGCAGGACTTAGGGCCTCCCACCTGCAGGGCTTGTGCACTACTGTTAATTCACTTCCCCTGCCCCACATTATTGTGTCTGGAGTTGAATCACCTAAGCTCAAAGGCCCTCATCGGGAAGGAGTGAGTTTTGGAGTTGACAACTCTGGTGAGAGGGTCCCTTTTACCGGAGACAGTAATAGAATCAGTGAGCCCTTAGAGAAGCTGCTCACATCACAGAGTTTGCTAATAGTAGAGTCAGGATTTGAACTCTTTTTCTCTTTTTAGATTAAAAAGAAAGATTTCTGTTGATGAGAGTTAAGGGGTACAAAAAGACCAGAGTACCACTCATCTCTGGCATATAACGTTGCTGTGAATTGAAGCTAACATTAAACTGTCTTCCCAGCCCAGGATTTGAACTAGCATTTTGGCTGACTCTGACAGTCTTTCTATTCCATCAAGTTCCCTGCCTTCTTTCTGGGTTTATTCCCATCTGCAGAAGGTGCTGAAGGAGAATATTATTAAGCTTTACCCCTGATCTGTGCCCTAAGGAGAATCAGAAAAACAGTACCAGTTGAGTTCAAATTCCAACTTGGACAAATCAATCACTCACTGTCCTTGAGCCTCAATTTTTCATCTGCAAATGGGCTCAGATGACATAATCGATGTCGAGTTCCTGGCACAGTTACAATAATCCACAACATATCAAATTTCTCAAAAGAGCTCACTTGGATAATGCACTGCTTTGCCATTTGAGTGGCCTAGGTTTGAATCCAGCCCACAAAGCACTAAAGGAAACTTCAGTGCTGTGGTTTCTTTCCTCCTTTCTCTCTCTCATTCTCTCTCTATCTTTGTCTCTGTCTCTATCTGGAAAAACAAATAAATAAATCAACCTGGAGCAGTGAAGTCTTGGTGATAACAAAACATCAAATTTCCTCTCGGGCTCAGTGCCAGCACTCTGAATCCACTGCTCCTGACAGGTTTTTTTTTTTTTTTTCCTCTCTCTCTCTCTCTCTCTCTTTTTTTTTTTTTTTCGATTTTATTCAACAGGACAGAGAGAATTGAGAGGTGAGGTGAGGTAGAAAGGGAGATAAAGATAGACATCTACAGACCCACTTCACTCACTGCTCATGAAACATCCCCACTGCAGGTAAGGAGCAGGGATTTGAACCCAAGTCCTTGTGCAGGTCCTTCCATGTAGTACTTAGCCAGGTGTACCTACCACCACCCTTCAAATTTCCTCTTTACTTTCTAAATCTGTGCAGGGCAATGAGGAACAGAGGAGTCCTGGAAGATAGACTCACAGTACTGTCCCAAGCTCGGTTTTCTAGTTTTATAGCAGGAGAGTCAAGATCTGCATCTCTGGGTCTCTGGTTCAGAGACTAGGATGGGAGAGATACTGACTTTCCCAGCTAAGGTCTCTGACTTCCTAGGAATTTCTTCTCCCTTCTCCCCAGCTCATCCATTTTTCAATCTGAACATTTCCCCCAGAAAGAGTTAAGTCTTCTTTGGGCTTCCCCTTCCCAAGCAAAAGTGCCAGGGGAGATTAGAAAGATCAGATTTATTTCTAGAAGTTTGGCCAGGCAGGCGACAAGGAAACAATTGGAATAATGGGGAGGTTGGAGCAAAAGAAAACAGGACTTCCTCCACTGGTCAGGGGGCCACCTCCAGACAAGGAGAAACAACAGCCAGGGGCAGGGAGGCATTGCCCATGCACGTGGGCTCAAGTTAGGCCAACCTGCTGCCAGGAAAGCTCGGTGCTACCTGACACCTGGCAGTGGGAGCCCTGGCCAATGACCCAATGGCCCCCAAACCCAGTCTGTTACAGCGGGAACCTACAAGGTTAGTTTTTCAGACACTGCCTCCAGGCTGGAGCTCCCCATCCCCCTGCCCCCATTAAAGGAAAAAAAAAAAAAAAAAAGGCCACCACTAGCTTCTATCTCCAACTTTGACAGTCTGTCCACAATCCATGCTGCAGCAATTCTGACCTGTGATACCTTAAGTGACTTGGGGGGGGGGGGGTGGTGACAAGACAGAGTCTCTGTGAGTCATAGCATGGGAAACACCTCTCAGCCTCCCCCCTGGCCATCCCCAGCACCCTGACTTATTTGTGGCTAGGCCACAGGGGAGCAGGGCCTTTATCCAAAAGGAAGATCAGGCCGGATGCAATCACACAAGAGGCTTGTCACCCTCTTCCTGACCCCTGAAGTGTTCCTTCTAATTCTCTTCCAGAGGCAGTGGTTAAAGGACACTGGGACTGTAAACACAGGTCAGGCCCAGGGGCTGGGCCCCATGACACCCGCCATTTTCTCACCTCCAGGTCTACTGCAGGAGGATGGGGAAAGACAGTCTGCAAGGAACTCTGCAAGCCCCAGGGGAGCCCCACCTTCCTGAAGAGACTCCAGCCTTCCCACTCCCCAAATGGAAAAGAAACAGAGCGGAAAGTAAGGAGGAAAGCAAGTGGCCAAGAAAAGTCCTCCCAGTGGGGATGGGTCAGGCCACCTGCCTTCAGGTTTTCCAGACCTCTGAGAACCCAGAGAAAGGGAACTAGCTATTGTATTCTAAGTACCCACCCCAGCCCAGGTCGAGTCTTTGCCTTGGGCCTTAGTTACCTCTGTCTGTGAGCACATTTCCAACACCGAGGGAATGTTCCTACCAGGGCTGGGGGGGGAGGAATGATGGGGAGGGGCGGTTGGTTCACCTGGGTGAGCTCACCAATCCCCCCTCCCAGGTGAATGTTTGCGGTTTGGTCCACGTGAATGGGGTGGGGGCAGGTGGGAACAACTAGCACAGTTAAAACCCAAAAGCACACGATGTTCCCTGCAGGGTGCTTTGTGGGGTGAAACACCTTTTGAACGCAGTTGACCTTCCAGACCCCGGGGGCTCCCCAACCGGGATGCGAGGCCACTTGCCTTTCGCACTAGCCCCAGGCAGGGTCAAGTCTCTAACCTGTCTCAGCAGAGGACTTGGGGGGGGGGGGTGTGCCCCCCCCCGCCCAAGAACAAGACTTCCTGCTTAAGCCAAGGGATCCCTGCCCAAGCTGGGGGCCCCTGGAGACTCCTAGAGCGGGACAAGGCTCTGAGTTTGGGAAATTCTTGGGGAGTTGCGCAAAATGGGGGTGCTCTGAGTCAGCTCCCCCAGCATGGGCGCCTCGGGGGTCAGCACTCTCCAGCGCGGCGGCGGCGGCGTACACCCGACGGAGCCTCCCCGCCGCACCCTCGGCGCCTCCCAGGTGCTGGCGCCTTACCTCGGCCTTTCCCCTTGGCCTTCCTGGCCTTGTCGTCCGCCTTCTTGGCCCGGGGGGCGGCCGGCTCGGAGCCCTCGGCCCCCGCCGCCTTCTTCTTGCGCCTCTTGCCCCGCAGCCAGCTGAAGGCGCGGCGCAGGCCGGACGCGCCCGAGCGAGACTTCTTCCTGCGCGGGGGGCTGCCCGGACCCCCCGGCTCGTCCGCCGCAGGTGCGGCGGGGGGCGCGCGGGCCGCCATGGCGCTGCGGGCGGACCTGGCTGCGGGCTCAGGCCCCGGGCAGCGGGGCGCCCATGCGGGGAGAGGCGCTGGGAGAAAAGTTTGGGCGGCGGAGGCTGAGCGGGCGGCGCGGGAGGGGCCGCCTGCGGGCTGCGGGCGGGGCGCGGGGCCGGGAGGGAGGGAGCGGCCGGGGCGGGAGCTGCGCTGCGGGCCGCCGTCCCCGCCTCCTCCCGCCCTGAACCCCGATCTGGGCGCTCCTGGGCTGGGGAGGGCGAGGTCCGATCGCCCGTTAGAGAAAGTGATCCGGAGCCCCCTGAGCCCCCGGGCCCCTGACTAGCCGGATCCGAGAGGGCGGGGTCGCGGGGCGGGCCCGGGCGGGGCGGGACTGAGCTTCTGTCCCGGCCGCAGTACTGAAGGGAATTGGCTCCGCGAGGTCGGAGTGAGGGCAGGTAAAGGACACCTGGAGCTAGGGAAGAAAATGCTGGGGTTGCACTCTCCCCCCCCCAAGAACTTTAAATCCTAAGTTTGATCCAGGGGGAGATGGGAGGGCGGGGTTGAATTCTTTTCCTGGAATAAGAGAATTCTGAGAATTCTTTCCAGAACTCAGGATGAAGGGTTTTGTTCCAGAGCTGGCTTCAGACCTGCCTGGGACCTGTGGCCCAAGTGGGCATTCCCAGCAGTCGCCCCACTACTTCTTTCCCCTTCTAGCTCTGCCTCCCCCCAGGCTTCAATCCAAACCTCTTGGGTGCCTACTTCACCAGATAGTGATTGGAAGGAGAGTCATGCTTCAGTATACCCTTGAACTAGGTTGTGGGGCCCCAGGGCACCCCTGCCTGGGTCTGGATTTCCCAGTGAGATAGATGCAGGGCACTGAAAAGGGCTGACCCTGGGTTCTCGGAACTGCCAGCCAGCCTGTAAGGTGCTTTGAGAAGTGAGAGCAAGGAAGCTTATAGGGAAGAAAGCCTTTAAGAACCAAGAAAATGCTGTGCTCATTTCCTCCAGGCCTCCATCTCTTTATTATAGCTGATCAAGCATTTTCATATTATCTGATTCCACAACAAGCTGTGAGGGAAGCAAGGCAGGGTTGAGGGAGGGAAACTGAGGCCAGGAAGTGACAGTGACTGACAGAGTGACAAGTGGTGAGCAACAGAGGCACCAGAAACAACCATCGAGGTCCTGCCCCTGCCTCATCCACAGGGTCTAGAAATGGCCCTTGGGGGCAGCTGTGGGTTAGTACTATTGGACTTTCTCCCCAAGCCTCCATAATGGCCACTGTGGTCACCCCACCAGCTAGATTATATCTTCATCATCCAGTGTGACTCTGGTCACATCATTTTCATGGTCTCCACAAGAGCAAGTATCCACTTGGGGCAGGTAGCCCATTAGCCCTGATATATAGTGTAGATAGTGCCCTCTGTGACATATGTGAAGTTTAGAGATGACCTCTCTGATCAGTCATAGCTCCCTGAATATCCCAGAGACCCAACTATGGAAAACCTAGGCCATCACTGATACCCCCCCCACACACACATGTCCTGTTCTTGCTGAACCTCAGTTTCTCACCCAGTGGCAATTCACTCAGCTCCACCCCTCAATCCAGAGCACCTATGCTGAACCAGGTACTGTGCCATACACAGATGTCACATAGGGTCCTCAGGGTGCTCTCTGTAGCAGCCCGCCTAAACATGAAGGACCCTGTCTCCCCCTTAGTTGGTAAGGACCAAAGGAAAAGTGTATAGGGAAGGCTTATGTTTAGATATTACAGACTTGGTGCGAGAGCATCAGGCACAGGAGCTCGGCCTGTGGGACTAGCTTGACATATTGAGTGTAGAAGAGGGAAGGAGGGAGGTAAGCATATTTAGGCTTTGGGAAGGAGAACATTGAGGAGATAGCACAATGGTTTATGCAACAGACTTTTCCCAAGGCTCAGAGGTCCCAGCTTCAATCCCTGGCATCATTATAAGCCAGACCTGAGTAGTGTTGCTCTGGTAAAAATAAAACAAAAGAAATGTTAGTCAGTCTTATCATTCCTCTACACTCTCACCCCCCTCCCCTTCAACAGCTGATGAAAGTGGCCAGGGCTGTGTAAAATGAAAATTCAAGGTCTAATGTTAAAGAATCATTGGGGCTGGGACTGGGTGGTGGTACACCTGGTTTAGTATACATGTTATAGTGCACAGGGGCCCAGGTTCACAGCTCCCAGTCCTTACCTGCAGGGGAGAAGCTCTTTCCCCCTCCATGGGAGTGGGGTAGGGGGGTGGTTACAAGGAACCATCTTTGTGCAAGCACTGAGTTCCAGTGTTAACCCAGGGGGATTAATAATAAAATTAAAATTATTGGGACCAGGGGCTGGGCAAGTAGCGCAGCGGGTTAAGTGCACATGGTGTGGAGCGCAAGCACCCATGTAAGGATCCTGGTTTGAGGCCTTGGCTCCCCATCTGCAGGGGCATCGCTTCACAGGTGGTGAAGCAGGTCTGCAGATGTCTATCTTTCTCTCCCCATTTTTTTTTTCTTTGAGTGGAAAATAGCTTTTATTGAGTTGAGGGTGTGGATCCAGTCTCAGAACTTCTGGAACTGCTTCTTGGGGCCGGCGGCCTTGGTCACCTTGAGCACATTGAAGCGCAGGGTCTTGCTCAGGGGCCAGCACTCGCCCATGGTGACAATGTCGCCCATCTGGACATCCCTGAAGCAGGGGGACAGATGAACAGACATGTTCTTGTGGCACTTCTCGAAGCGGTTGTACTTCCGGGTGTAATGGAGGTAGTCTCAGCAGACAACAATGGTCCTCTGCATCTTCACCTTGGTCACCATGCCTGGGGGTGGGGGAGATCACTGGTCAAAGCCACTTGACGGGATGCATTGGATCGACCTTCTCGTGGTGCATCCCGTGAGTACCCATTCATTGGGGAAACTGACGATCCTCCTAGCCGACTGAATCCACATGGATCCCAGTCACTTTCAAAGCCAGCAACAAGCAGCTCCTGACAGCTTTCAACCTGACCTGTTGACTGGCTACGGAAGAAGGGCAAACGCTAGAAGAAGCAGCCACTTGACAAAGGGAGGCACGGAACAGAGATCCCCAAGAAGACCCACTCCTGACATTCTCTCCCCTCTCTGTCTTCCCCTCCTCTCAATTTCTCTCCTATCTAACAACAATAACAACCACAATAAGGGCAAAAAAAGGGGAACAATAGCCTCCAAGAGCAGTGGATTCCTAGTGCTGGCACAGAGCCCAACTGATAACCCTGGAGGCAAAAAAAGAAAAGAAAAAGAAAAAAATATTGGGACCATATGCATGATCTAAGTTCAAGTTTGGCTCCCACCATGTTAAAGGAAGTTTTGGTGCTGTGATTTCTTTTCTTCTCTCTCTGCCTGTTTCACTCTTTCTGTCTTAAAAAAAAAAAAAAAAAGTCGGGGCCAGGCAGTGGTGCACCTGGTCAAGCGCTCATATTACAGTGCACAAGGACCCAGATTCAAGCCCCTGGTCCCCATCTGCAGGGAAGAGCTTCACGAGTGGTGAAACACGTCTGCAGGTGTCTCTCTGCCTCTTTCCCTCTCTATCTCTCCCTCCCTTCTCAATTTCTGTCTCTATTCAATAATAAATAAATAACAAAAATGAATTAAATTTTTTAAAATGTCAGCCCAAAGTGATGAAGTTTTGGAGATAAAAAAAATTATACACACACACATGAGAGATGGTCATGGGCACAGGAGAACAACATAAAGATGGGGGTCGGATGGTGGCACACTGGGTTAAGCATACATAGTATGAAGCTCAAGGGCCTGTTCAAGGATCCTGATTTGAGTCCCTGGCTCCCCATGCAAGGGGTTCACCTCTTAAGCAGTGAAAAAGGTCTGCAGGTGTCTATCTTTGTCTCCCCTTCTCTGTCATTCCCTCCTCTCTCAACTTCTCTCTGTCCTATTCAACAAAAATGGAAAGAAAAAAAAAAGCATAAAGATTATTCAGAAAGACTTTCTTTTCCTTCTTTTTTTTCCTTCCTACCAGGATTGTCACTGGCTGGGGCTCGGTGCCTGCATGATGAATCCACTGATCCCATTGACTATTACCCCCCAAACCCCCTTTTATTTGATAGGACAGAGAGAAATTGTGGGGGGAAGCAATGGTGCAACAGGTTAAGTGGACACAGTACAAAGTAAGGATCCTGGTTCGAGCCCCCAGCTCCCCAAATGCAGGGGGGTCGCTTCACAAGTGGTGAAGCAGGTCTGCAGGTGTCTATCTTTCTCTCCCCTTCTCTGTCTTCCCCTCCCCTCTCAATTTCTCTCTGTCCTATCCAATAAAACAGAAAAAAAAAGCCACCTAGAGCACTAGATTTGTAGTGTCAGTACACTACAAAGCCCCAGTGAAAACCCTGGAGGCAAAGAGAGAGGGGAGAGAGATATGGACAGAGAAAGGAGAAAAACATCTCCAGACCTGCTTCACC